>NC_135953.1:82181495-82488995 GCF_053455715.1 Rhinoraja longicauda | reverse complement strand
TATACTCCTGCAGCCCCTCTGCAAATTGTTTACAACCCACAATGACACCCAGCTTTACATTATCAGCAAATTTGGCCATTTTAAACATTGTTCTACATTGTAGGGCAGCACGGTAGTGCAGCGGTAGAGTAGCAGCCTTACAGCGCCATACACCCTGGTTCGATCCTGACTACGGATGCTGTCTGTACAGAGTTTGTATGTTCTACCACGTGACCTGCGTGGGTTTTCTCTGAGATCTTCGGTTTCCTCCCACACTCCAATGACGTACAGGTTTGTAGGTTATTTGGCTTGGTTTCATTGTAACTTGTCACTTGTGTATGTGGGATTGTGTTAATGTGCAGGGATTGCTGGTCAGTGCGGACTCGGTGGTCCAAAAAGTCTGTTTCCGCGCTGTATCTCTAGACTAAACTAGTTGTGAATAACGGTCTCAACCTGCCCATTTACCAATACTCAATCCATGCTAGCACATTTCACCCAACCTCAAATACTCTAATGTTGTTTCATAGCCTCTTGTTCAGTACTTTCTCAAAGACCTTCTGAAAGTCCAGTTACATCATATCTATTGGTTTGATCTTTTGTGGTAGTTATTACCTCAAAAAAACTCCAAACGATATGTCAAATATGATTTTCCTGTCGTAAATCCACATTGATTGTCCAATTTTACAATTGTTTTCTAAATGCTCTAATTTCAGGTCATAATGGATTCTAGCATTCTAGCCCAAGCAGTAAATAATGGATAGATATTGAATCTGGGCCCAAACGTGTTGATGATTATCATCCACTTTCATCAGGCAGCACAGAACTAATCTCCAGAACCAGGGGACACAATCTAAGAATAAAGGGGAGGCCATTTAAAACTGAAGTGAGAAGAATTTTTTTCACCCTGAGAGTTGTGAATTTGTGGAATTCTCTGCCACAGAAGGCAGTGGAGGCCAATTCACTGGATGAATTTAAAAGAGAGTTAGGTAGAGCTCTAGGGGCGAGTGGAATCATGGGATATGGGGAGAAGGCAGGCACGGGTTCCTGATTGTAGATGATCAGCTATGATCACAATGAATGGTGGTGCTGGCTCGAAGAGCCAAATGGCCTCCTCCTGCACCTATGTTTCTATGTTTCCTTTATTGCTCATAGAAATTAAGTGTTGTGCCATATAGGTGCTGCTGCTAATACCAGTTAAACCAAAAGCAAAAGCCAATAGATGCTGGAAGTTGAAAATAAAAATGATAGAATCATTTTGGAGCTCATGGTTTGAGAGGCTAGTTAAATTCAGTCTACCCAGCGGCCTTGACCCACTGTAGTTCGCCTACCACCATAACAGGTCCACGGATGAAGCCATCGCCCCAGCCCTACACTCAACCCTGGAACACCTGGATAAGCTACAGCTCTGCCTTTAATGCCATTGTACCATCCAAGCTTATCACCAAACTAACAAGACTTGGTGTCAGCACTCATCCCTGCAACTGGATACTCAACTTCCTGATCAACAGACCCCAATCAGTGAGGGTAGGCGACAAATCATCCTCCACGATAACCCTCAACACAGGGGCTCCACAAGGATGTGTTCTCAGCCCCCTTCTTTACTCCTTGTACACCCACGACTGCAGCCCTGTACAAATCTAATTCAATTTTCAAATTCGCAGACAACACCACCATTGTGGCCCGGATATCAAATAATGATGAGACGGAGTATAGGAAGGAGATTGAGAACCTCAAGTCCTGGTGTTGAGACAACAATCTGTCTCTCAATGTCAGCAAGATGTAGCCAAGGAGATAGTGATCCCTTCTATTGACTCCATTTATGTCTCAAACTGCCTCGGCAAGGCCAGCAGAATAATCAAGGATGTGTTGCACTCTGGCCACTCCCTCTTCTCCCCTCTTCCATCAGGCAAAAGGTATAGAAGTGTGAAAACGCACACCTCCAGATACAAGGACAGTTTCTTCCCAGCTGTTATCAGGCAACTGAATCATCCTACCACAACCAGAGAGCAGTACTGAACTACGATCCACCTCTTTGATGACCCTCGGACTATCCTTGATTGGACTTTGCTAGCTTTACCTTGCACATATACCTTACCTTGCATATGATATTCCCTTATCATATACACTGTAAATGGCTTAATTGTAATCATGTATGGTCTTTCTGTTGACTGGTTAGCACACAACAAAAAGCTTTTCACTGTACCTCGGTACACGTGACAATAAACTAAACTGACTGATCATGTTGAATAGAAACGGAGCTTCAGGTATTAATCTTGTATCAGAACTGGAAATAATGGACATGTTAGGAAACTGAGATAAAACAAATATTGAATTCAAGGAAAGAGAGAGGGGGGAAAAAGCACAGGTAATGTTATTTTATTGGATGGGAGGAATAAATGACTGATAAAAGAGGTGAGGGTTTGACAAGGTGACATTGGATAATAGAGGGATTAATGAAAAATGAAAGATCAGTCTAGTGGAGGTACAAATGCCGTCTACGTGAGGGGCAAAATAATTAAAAGTACTGGAAGAAAAAAATGGAATGCTGGAAATGCTAAATGGAAAATCGGGATAAGTTTAATATCTGCAAGTGTTGAATTTAATGTTGTGGCCGGCAGACTCTGCCCAGATGGAAGATGAGCTGCTGTTCCTTAAGTTAGCAATGAGCTTCCATTGAACAGCATTTTAAGCCAAGGGTAATGAGGTTCAGAATGGGAATGGATTAAATGACAAATTAAAGTGACAAATGTCTTGAAAAGCAGAATCACCTGTGTGGACTAAATGAATGTATTCCATAAAATAGCCACCCATTCTGCATTTGCAGATTGCGCAACTCCAGGGATCCAGGTTCAATTCTGACTTCATGTGTTGTTTGAGTGGACTTTGCATGGTCTCCCTGTGAATGCATTGCTTTCCTCTGTGTGCGTTGGTTTTCTATAACATCTCAAAGACATGTGGGTTGGTAAATTAAATGACCACAGTGAATTGTCTGTAGTGTACAGGTGAATGATAAAATGTCAGGGCTGTTGAGGGTAATATGGGTAGAAAGCAATGGAGCTAGTATAGGATATATATAACTGGTGCCTGATGATCAACAGAGAGTGTGGAATGATGAATAGGGTGGAGAAGACGATGTATCAGATGGTGGCATCATATTGCAGATGTAAAATTTATAGACGTGAAATAGGGTTATAGTGGGATGGAAGACTGGGACAAAGAAATGCTCTCCTGGTTTTCAGCAGGAGGTGAAGGGGTGAGAACAGAAGAAGGAAACTAGAATGGACATAATTGGTGCCCATGGGATAGGTTGGAGGGGAAAGTCAATGCAAGTGAAACACCGGTATGGAAAGTGTCAAAGTCAAACCAAATATGACCAAAGAAGAGAAAGTGAGAGAATAAAATAACCTTACATGAAATATGTCAGGAGGACGTGTGACTAAGATAGCAATGGGAGTTCATGTGCCCAGTAATTGATATTAGATCGTAAGCTCTCACTTGAAATGAACATAGAGAAGTCGTGAAAGGGAAGGCAAGAGTTGGAGATGGACTGTGTGAATGAGACAGAGGCTCACATGCAGCTCTTCAAACCACATCTATTGCATTCGATGCAACTTCCTCTACATCAGCGAGACGAAACATAGACTTGGCAACTACTTCGTCAAATACTTGTGCTCTGCCCGCCAAGGCCTGCTGGATCTCCCAGTTGGTAACTATTTTAACCCCCCTTCCCATTCCCAATATGCATATGATTGCATGTTTCTGCATTGTATAGTCTGGTGACTACAGATTACTCACAGGGCGGCAGTGGAGAATTGTGTACCAGCCTTTCTTAAAATTCTGGTCTATGTGTGCTCAAGAAAAGAAAGTTTTCTCTAGTGAAAATAAGTTTTGTTAAATCATGTATCTGTCTTATGTCTAAATACTTCTACAGTTTCTGATAAGGAAATGGCAGCTTGTTTTAAATTGTCTATTCACTTATCAAGAATATGCACTTTTGAGAAATTCAGTGCAAGATGCTGAGGTTTCTTATCTTGAAATTTATAGTATGCTTTCAATAATAACCAGTAGAATTTCACAAACATGAGTAGTTTTGAATTGTTATTATATGTAAACAATTGTTGTGTAGATAATTACAAAACTGAAATGTAAAGCAATGCCATTTTTGGAAAATTAAATTGCATACTAATATCATAAATACTGAGCCAAAAACAGATCTCGATTAAACTGCAACATTAAATCTTTGAGAGCTAAATGGATAGCACTGGGATTCAGGGTGAGCTTGGTGGTAGAATGGTAGCGGAGAGCTGATTGGAGCGGTGTGTTACATGGATTGGTGCAGGGGACCCTGTTCTTTGTCATAAAATAACAATTTGGATGAGAATGTAGGTGGTATGATTAGTAAGTTTATACATGGGGCGGCACCGAGTTGCTGCCTAAGAGCACCAGAGACCCGGGTTTGAACCTAACTACGAGTGCTTTCCATACCGGGTTTGCATATTCTCCCTGTGCCTTCATGGGTATTCTCCGGGTACTCCAATTTCCTCCTACATTCCAAAGATGTACAGTTTTGTAGGTTAATTGCCCTCTATAAATTGTCCTTAGCATGTGGGACAGAACTATTGTATGGGTGATCTTTGATTGCCGCAAGATCAGTGAGCCAAAGGACCTGTTTCCACACTGTATCTCTAAACTAAATTAAAGATAACACCAAAATCAGTGCTGCAGTGAATTGTAAGGACAGTTAACTAAGGATATCACAGAATCGAGAATATATAACAAATGGAAAAATGTGCAAAGTAATGGCAGTTGGAATTTAACTCAATCAAGTGCAAAGTAATGCATTTAGGGTAATTAAATGAGAACAATACATTTGCAATGACACATATGATTTCATCAGTTGGGGCATTGAGTACAAGAGTTGGGACATAATACTACAGCTGTACAAGACACTGGTGAGACCGCACAGTATTGTGTACAGTTCTGGTCAGATTCAGATTCAGAATCAGATTAGTTTATTGTAATGTACACTACAATAAGATTCCTTGTTCACATGATCTCATAGGATATATAGTAAACATGATAATGATCGATACAACAATAAATACGATAAATACAAAACAGTTCAGTTCGGTTCAGTTTATTGTCACGTGTACCGAGGGACAGTGAAAAGCTTATGTTGCATGCCTTCCAGTCAATATGCCGTAAACAGTAGAATTGTGCAAAAATTGGGGTGCAAAAGAAACACTAATCTAAAAAAAGAAGAGTTAAGAGTAAGAGTATGAGGCAGCAGCACATCCAGGAATGGAGTGTAAAAGAAGTGATTGGTTTAGGAGTCTGATAGAAGTGGGAAATAACCCAAACCCATGATGTAGTTTGTCTGAATCAACCTTGGATTTCCAGCTTACTCGATCGATCCCTATCACCAACCTTAATATTCACTTCTGCTATCACCCATAGTAATACAAGAGGTGAGTTTAAGTGATCCATACGAAGACAGAGCACATCACAACACTCTACCATCCTTTTGTTTCATGCCTTTTTTTTCATCTCTAGCCTTTGTCCGACCACCCCAGTCACCTTTATCCACTTATTACCTGCCGGGTTTTGCCCAGCCTCTCCTCTCTTCAAGCTCCCACCAGCCCTATAATCAGTCTTAAGAAGGATCCCAACCTGAAATGCCACCTATCAATATTCTCCAGAGATGCTGCCTGACCCATTGAATTACTCCAACACTTTGTGCCTCTTTTTGTAAACCAGCATCTGCAGTTCCTTGTTTCTCCAACAAAGTTATTTGTCTGTATTTCCTCTTACCAGAAGAAGGTAGTAAAAGCTACGTCACATGAATACAATTATCTTCAAGCTCACTTCCATTTGGATGTTGATGACCATTGCCCTGGTATTATCATTGCTGAGCTAACATCTTGAGGGCAGGTTAATGATCCAGTTAGGAAACTAACTTGAATGGCAGGAAATAGAGGAGAGAGGTTGGGGGCATGTTCATTAATTGGTTGAATTTGACAAGTGATCTCCTTCAGTGCTGGGGCCTCAAACATTAATTTTATTTAGAAAGTTATATTCAGGTTTGCTAACAATAACAGAGTTGTATGTTATGCAAGTTGTAAAATGGGGGCATAAAAGTATAAAATGATATGAACACATAAAATCCTAGACAAACCTGTTGCAAATGAAAATCCACATCAGCAATGGGAGGATATCGGACACGAGAAATTATAATAGCATATAATGTAATAACAAGGAACTGCAAATGCTGGTTTACCATAGAAAGGCACAAAATGCTGGAGTAACTCAATGGGCCAGGCAACATGGAGAACATGGATAGGTGACCTAAGATAGACACAAAATACTGGAGTAACTCAGTGAGACAGGCAGCATCTCTGGAGAGAAGGAATGGGTGATGTTTTGGGTCGCGACCCTTCTTCAGACTGAAGCTGAGTCTCCGGCATTTTGTGACTTTCTTTAATTATTATAGAGTATTGTTTTAACAGTAATTTAACAAAAACAGCAGAGGGACAAAGGGTCTACATACACAGATCATTAGGGAGTAATGAATAAATGCTTAAAGTTATCAAAAGTGCAAATATATAGTGCGGGTGAAAATCAAGGATAGATCTTTGGGTACAGTTATACAAAGCCTGGAATATAGTGAGCAGCTCTGGCACACCATCTGAGGATGGATCCTAAAACCTTCCAGGTGCTTTATGAATACAAGCACATAAAACCATACAATTTTGGCCAGTGGATGATCTCAAAATATTCAATACTCAATAGCCATGGATCTGTTTTTAAACTTTGGCTAATATCACATCTAAATGCAATCACACACAGTCACCACAGTATGTAATCTAAATAGCGCCTGCTGGATCTGATTTGGGATGTAGGATTGATTTGTGTAGCTGCTTTGACTCTCTGGTCTGAGTGCTTGGAAGTTCAGGTGCATTGTGAAAGGGACAAGCAAATAGTTAGTACAATTTTTCAAGGCCAAATATTCCTCACTCCTTATCCTGGGGAGGAACAATCAATTAGGGGATGATTGGATGTATGGGTATTCCTGATAGCAATTGAAAATAGTTCTTATCAGTTATCTTCAAGAAATCTGTCTACACAGTGGACTCTCTGGTACTGAGTTTTCTATTACTGACCTGATTCACAACCAACAGCCAGCTACAGAGGATCTGTGGAGTTCAGCAGCAGTAATGCTATCAAGAAAGACACAAGAAACTGCAGATGCTGGAATCGTGAGCAAAAGCAAAGTGTTGGAGGAACTTAGTGGATCAGGCAGCATCTGAGGAGGGAATGGACAGATGATATTTAGTGTCAGGACCCTTCTTCAGTATTATTATCAAGCTGGCTGAACTAGAAATGAGACTGAATAATTCTCAGTCCTGAAAAAAAGCGTCAAAATATTTAGGTGTTAAATATTTTACAAACACAAAATTCAAAAAATGACTCATGACTTTAAGGCATGAATTAAATATTGAGGAATTACAAACTTCAATTTGCTGATTTTACTCTGAGGAAAAGAAAAAAATATTTTGAGGAAATTATGATCCACAGAGATTATTTTTCAGTCTCAGAGGTTGTCGAACAAAAGTTAAACTTCAATAAACTGTGAACACCTCGATTGCACATCATTCAACGACAGTTTTTACACTAAGAACAGGGGGAAACGACTAATCACATGTCCCTGATCCTGTACTCATTGTACCTGCCAATTCTGCATCAGCCCAGGAGCTGATCGGCGCTGACTTTGGGATTTTTACATATAACTGCCACGGGCAGTGGCTTTCTTTGCTACAGGTGTTGATTAACAACCACCAGCCATTAATTCTGAATTATAATTCAACACCATGTAAAATGTAACTGTACTTCTGTTCCAATTATTACTCCCATCCTCCCACAAGACTCACACTTACACTCGGGACAAAGGATTAGCTCATGTACCGTCTTATGCAATGAAATGGGAAAATAACACATGGACTACAAATAAATAATGGCCATTTCTCCATTTTCCTAATCTTCCTATATTAAAGCAGTTGTTTCAAAAGCAGTTATTTCAAAAGAGAATGAAAGTCGGTATATAAAATAATTTGAACAGGCTGAATCAGACAAAAGGACGTCTCAATAATGTTTATCCCGCAACATTTAGCACGGATAGATGATTTAGCGACTGAATAGATAGCATTTTGTTATAAAGATTCAGCGACTTCTTCAAGATTATCGAAAGGGAGATTATCGAAAGGGAGAAAGGGAGAAAAAAGATTATCGCTGTTGAGAGTTAGTGACGACTCTCAGGAAGTAGCCTGAATTGCCACTCAATAATTGTGCCGCAAAATCTAATGTCATTGTTCGAGGCATCGATGGTAGACGCACACATACTGAACATATCCTCGTGTTGCTTGAGTTTAACCCAGTGCAGCAGAACCTCCCGTGCATTTGCTTTAATTTAATGATAATTCGCTGTTGTAGGCTATAAATTAAAGTAGAGGTACATATTTATGACTGCTTACCGAATATTTTAGTTCTGCCACATTAACAAGCAGGAATATATCAATGATTTCCACCTCTGAATATATTATAGGAAACATTTGCGGTTCACTTCACAAATGGATGATCGCAATTGGCCGGCTGCCCGGATTAACCAGCTAAATTGAAAATTTAGAAACAAGGAACTGCAGGTGCTGGTTTATATAAAAAGAAACAACGTGATGGAGTAACTCAACGCTGAGCACTAATTCAAAGCACTTCGTCCTTAAATTGAAAGCTTCCTTTTAGCGCTAAATAGACATCCGATAATAACAGACTGGATATCTACTCCAGCACACGGTCTGTTTTGTTTATACCACCCTGAATAAATACAAACAGGATTATGAGAGTGATAAAGGCGAGTTTTTCTCCTGGCAGAGACGAGCTGACGCCGCTCCTGTTTACTTCATTAGCTCGATTACAGCTGACAGTGAGAGCTCGCTGGCTGTTGTGGACAATAATCAAGACAAGGGCGAGAAGTCGCAGTCTTCAACATCCGAATCACAGACACGCTGACAATTGTGATCGCTCCACTATTTCCCTGTCACATTTCCCACAAGAATAACTATTCATATTACTGACGGATAATAACGAAACAAGATGATAATCTGTTCCAGGGGAGGAGTACCAACAGGGGAGTGCAGTTGTGGGCGGCTTGATTTCACTTATGTGCGGAACACTTAAGGACACTTCGGGGCCGTTCCATAAATGATAGCGGTTGATCACTGCTAGAGAAAACACCGCGCAAAATAAACACCACTGCCTGACAAAACTGTTCTGTTTAATTTATGAATCGCCCACTGATCGTATTTGACTTGAGCAGGGCGACAACTTAAAAGCGAATGTGACAAATCTTAGCGCCGTGGAGTTTCAGCTCGACTGCATCAACTTTATTTAATCTGCCCGCTCAAATCGAACATAATCTAGTCGGGGTGTTCCTTAAAAGTGCTGAAAATGTCGATTCTACTGAACGCACCCTTCACATTAAATGTAATTGAAATTCATTTATTTTCCACTGGCAGTGGCATCAACAGGCGGGGACGTACACATTTTCCTGGTCATGGACTCTGGCGATTAACTATTATGGTGATACCGGCGATGCCACAAAGAAGTTGAGAATGATCAGCCATGATCACATTGAATGGCGGTGCTGGCTCGAAGGGCCGAATGGCTTCCTCCTGCACCTATTGTCTATTGTCTATTGTCTAAGTTAACCGAAAGCCAAATACACATAGAGGCAGAATGTTGAAACAAGGAATTGCAGACGCCGGTTTACAAAGAAGTGCTGGAATAACTCAGCTGGTCAGGCAGCATCCCTGGAGAACATGGAAACGTGATGTTTCGGGACGGGACCTTCCTTCACACTTCACCTCACCTGCCCTTCCACTCTTTAATAACTTTAATTTCTAGGGCCTCATTGCCTCACCTTTACCAATTCTGAAGAAGGGTCCCGACCCGAAAAGTCGCCTATCCGTGTTCTCCAGAGATGCTGCCTGACCCACCGAATTACTCCAGCACTGTGTGTCTTTTTTTACACAAGGGGCAAGGTTCTTCTGACTCAAACCACACTGTGCAATGTTTCATGGGACAGAACCCAGATGGAGTCCGCCAAGTAGCCACAAATGCTGCATTTTTTACTTTAAGGTAGGGACTCTCTCCTGGGTGGTTAAGCAACGCTTGCCGTATTAAACAATACAGCGACCACACAGACTTTTATCAGCATCTAGATTCAGGAACGACCGTTGAGTGGATGGGTCCATTGCTGCGAAGATTCTAACGACCTTTGCAAAAAAGGCAACCTGCAAAATAAATGTTTTATGAACATTTTCGGGGCCGCAGGGACCGAGTTTTACCGGGAATCAGTTGTTGATCAGAATATAGTTAGCTGCTGACAATTCACCGCATTCCCATCACGAGATCCTTCATCTCCCGTATTACATCCAGCTTTTTGGAATTCGGTCAGTAATTGGTTAACCGGCTGTAGCTGAATCTGTCTTCTTGGCTGAAAGCCTATCTGAAATTTGTATGGTCGGCAGTGATGTACAACAGAATGTGCAATGCAGGCAAACATAGAACACGACTCTATAAATCGAACGCATGGGAATACATTTATAACATCCCAGGCTATGGTGCATGATCGAGTCGAATCGTGTAGAAACACCTAAACGCGTTCTGTTGGCGGCTCTGAGTTAATTAAGATGGGAATAGAAACATAGAAGATAGGTGCAGCAGGAGGCCATTTGGCCCTTCGAGCCAGCACCGCCATTCATTGTGATCATGGCTGATCGTCCACAATCAGCCTGTCTTCTCCCCATATCCCTTGATTTCGCTAGCCCCTAGAGCTCTATCAAACTGTCTTTATATTCATCCAGTGAATTGGCCTATACTGCCTTCTATGGCAGAGAATTCCACAAATTCACAACTCTCTGGGTGAACAAGTATTTTCTCATATCAGTTTTAAATGGCCTCCCCTTTATTCTAAGATTGTGGCCCCTTGGTTCTGGACTCCCCCAACATTGGGAACATTTTTCCTGCATCTAGCTTGTCCAGTCCTTTTATAATTTTATATGTTTCTATAAGATCCCCTCTTATCCTAAATTTCAGTGAATACAAGCCCAGTCTTTCCAATCTTTCCTCGTATGACAGTCCCGCCATCCCGGGGATTAACCTCGTGCACATACTGCCTCAATAGCAAGGGCGTCCTTCCTCGAATTAGGAGACCAAAACTGCACACAATACTCCAGATGTGGTCTCACCAGGGCCCTGTATAACTGCAGAAAGACCTCTTTACTCCTATACTCAAATCCTCGAATGGCGTTCCCCACACTTAATAAGAGTGCTATTAACTCTCTTAAATGTGCTGTACGCTGAATCCTGGGAAGTGTCGTCTCACAAACGTTGTTCTCTCCACAAACGACTGGGTTTCAAACAAAACATATTCAATTAAATAATGTCACTTTCAGTCACGATATACCCTTCATACATTATTTTATTAACATGGAAGTTTACAAAAATATTTCTGATATTCAGATGGCAATTCCAAGAGATTACAGACCGAAAACTATTGTAGACAGTCCTTAGCCAAACGAGCTCATAGCCAAACGTATTTCTGATAGCCTTCTTATTTTCGAAATCACACAGGCCGTGCACACGCCATACAAAGCGAACAATCCTTTAAAATAATTAAACTAATATAATAAATAATAGGACGCTTCCTCACGCATTTTACTCAAATTTCTTAGCATTCTATAATGCATCGCTTCATTCATAAATTGAGAATTGGCCGACTTCGTTGCCCCTTTGCCTCATGGTGCCAGGACAGCGTAACTATAATCTTCACCACGCTCTAATTCCATGGAGGTTTCCATGCAAAGCCGCGACCCTTGCGCTTTGGTGGACCTGATATTGCGTTGCAGGGTAACCCGTGTTGCCAACATTGAAATTCATGCTCATATTGACAAAAGGGCTGACAGAGGCACTTGGTTGCACCGGAGGTATGCTCGAATACATGCAACTGTAGTCTCCCTCACGGGTGCTAACGTTGCAACTGGGGTAAATACCGTAGCTGTCTGGAGGGACGCTAACGTTATATGGGGTGTTGTATGAAGGGGATGGTTCCAAGCAAGACTTTCCATCACGAACCAACACAGGCACCGCAACCCGCCGAGGGACAGGCGGCGTTGGGCCAAACTCCAAATGCTTGTCCTGGCGCTGCCGCTTGCATTTATATCGGCGATTCTGGAACCAGATTTTGACTTGGGTCGAGGTCAGTTTTAACACGTTTGCCAGGTGATCTCTCTCGGGGGCGGTCAGATATCTTTGCTGCTTGAAACGTCTCTCCAACTCATACACCTGGGCTTGAGAAAACAAGACCCGCGGTTTTCGGCGATTTCTCCGCACTCGACCTTCGAAATCTTCATTTTTCTTACCTTCCGGGATAATATTCTTTTCCATCGATTTTCCCTCTAGGCCTTAACACAGACATAAAATGTTAAAGAAAATAAACCAACGCAGGGCTCCATTGAATCGCACATAGATAAATGTAGAAAAAAAATGTCTCGACCTTTGCAAAGTAAATATCCTGTTCCCGTTTGTCATTTGCTTGAAAATGGGAAGAAATAGATTCTCACGAATGTCGGGGTCTAAGTCTTCAAAACCCGCATCATTTGCTTAAACTGTTATGCCCCATGTTGATTGGACCCATAATAAATGTAAGCGACTTAATTATTTGAAGTTCCGGTTAGTTGACACTCCGTTTGATGAAGTTCGAATAAGAGTTGTCATATAATCAAATCGGAGCAACCCGCTGTATTTGTATATATTGCATTATGGCAATAGTCCCTGCGTGTGGCAGTTTAATCTAATAAACAATTAATATCTGAAACATGTTAATGACATTTATTGCCTTATTTCACAGCAAACTTGAAATGATCAAGAAAGCTGCAGAAAACCAGTTGGAGAATTTTCCATGCGGGGGACTGCAATATGTGCATGGAAAATTCTCCAACAGAATTCGGATTGCAAGATTAAGGAAAAAGCGACCAAGATCATGAATTTACCAAGGAAAGATCCGAACCAACACCATGAATGCATGTATATATGTGTTTAACATCTTAGATGTGTAGATCTATATTGCTCTTTCACCAATCAGTAATTGCAGAGGTAGTCCTCAGACAATAGCTATGTAGTCATATAGCACAGAAGCAAGTCCTTCAGCCCACCGAGTCGACACTAATCATCAAACATTTATTAATATTCGTTGATAATATCAGTATTCACCCAAGTGTTCTATTTACCTTGGGGGGTGTTTTGAAAAGAGAAGTCCATCCGTAATTCACTGGAGTTCTGAGCATTTTTTAAGGCCAGGCTGGATGAAAATGTTGCATGATTCCTCTGACTGTGGAATTTGATCACCTCGTTTCCAAGGGCCTGGTTTGGAATATACTTGGCCTGATTGACTCGCTCCAGCATGCAAGAAGGAGGAAGAGTGTCCAGATCTAAGTCCGGGTGTAGACTCCGTTGTTTTTGCTGGTGATGTTCTAGATTTAAAATATCCTTGACAGAGAATGGCGTGCTCGGTGCTGCGGGGCTCGGAAGCATCTCGGGATTACCTCTGGGTCGCTAAAGTTCTTCCAAACTGTTAGAAGGGCCGTGTGAGAATTCCGACCTACATTACTGATTTAATGACGCAAGTTTCACTGGCGCTTTCTCTGCTGAAGACCAGCTGACGTTACAGAGGCAGTGCTTCGAGTTCAATACAGAGATTTCTATTGGTCTCCAGTTACTATGAGCAAACGTGGATAAAAACCAAGCGACCAAACTTCTCCTTAGGAATTAACGAGAAACTATTTATTTAAAACTTTCATAATCATTCACTGGGGTTTCATCAAGACTGTTGAAATTATAACATTTTCGATTTCTATCTGCAAAATTATCCCCAATGCACAAACGGTCAGGTTACATTAGCAAGAGCACATTATTAGGCGGTTTTCCAAATTTGTTTGTTGTTTAGGCGAGTATAACTATTTGAGTTGACAAACGCAATAATTCCATAACTTTGCAAAATCTGGAATGTAAACGTAGTAGCTGTTTGTGCAATAAATATAATAAAACTCGACTAAAAATATCAACAGTTTAAGTTTAAATAGCAAATGAATCTAAACAACAGATAGACACAAAAAAAGCTGGAGTAACTCAGGCAGCATCGCTGGAGAGAAGGAATGGGTGATGTTTCGGGTCGAGACCCTTCTTCAGATTCTAATCTTCAGACTTCTGAATCTAAACAGCAAGCTTGTTTCGCAGAGTGGAACGTCCGTTCGATTAAATTAAACACAATATAAATTTAGCGAAAAGAAAACAGGGGCTTTTCCTTTGAAATAGTTTTTCTTCAAATTATGAAGTTACCCAGATAGTCCAACAGTTTTGCTTTCTACAGCTTTTCAGAAAATTGTGGTAATTTGGCTGCATGTCATCAATGCAAATTCCATTATCATTTACATTGGTGTTATCCCTATTCTGTGCGGTGTTGCGTTCGGGTGGCCGACGATCTTCAATGTATATTTACAATCTTTGTGGAATGCCAAAGGATTTTGTATAATTTTCAATTGACCCAACAAATAATTGGAAACTTCAATAGTCATGTGAGCGATGTTTCCAGTTGAAGAATTGGAGTTCAAAATTTCCTGCAATCGTCAGGCATCTAAGAGGGAACATAAAGGACTCGCTTCAATGGCTTCTAAGTAATGGTTTAGCTCAGTCAGATTGATCACGAATAAGACACTGGATACATTAAAGCTGTCTGTTTATTTCTGTACTTAAAACTGAAGTGGCTTTTATAAGGTCTCTTTAATGCGCGCTGATTAGGAGAAAGATTACTGCAGTAATACATTTCTTTGCCGAATAAGTTTTTACTATCGTTATGACAAATAATTGGGATTTAAGCGAAGCACTGAATAATATTTATTCGTTCTGTGAATACAAATCAGATTATCGTGAGATATAATTATTTTAAATTTCCTGAGGTGATTGTTGACCAACATATCGGTTTTAATGATTGACACTATCACAGACAGAAGGTCCCACCGATTTTAGGGCGGGATAGGTTCTGATATGAAATCTCTCCCTCACTAAGTTGCATTCTGTAAAGGAAGCTGTCAAACCGCATATCAGTCTTTCCCTCTGAGTAATTAGAAGTCAATTAGCTGAAAAGAGAGATAGAGAGAGAGAGAGAGAGCTGAAGCCGCAATCTCTGTTGTGCTCAAATCCGAGTTCATCGACTGACATGCTGGACAATGATTCTGCGCGGACCACATAAAATCAATTGAATATATTGGGTTCCTAAAAAATCCTCAGGCAACGAATATTAAATGCCATTTAAAATTTCCATTCACATTGAAATCATTAGTTGGCTAAAGGATAATGCTATCAATTTACTTGTTGCTTGGTGAAATGTATTGGGATTTGACACATTTATCAATGTGTATCTTTGAACCTACAGTATTTAAGAATGTCCTGTAAATGTTAACGCTGTGTTTCCAAACTGTTGAACAGGCATTTATTCTAACAGTTAAGACGGTCGCAGAGCCAAATCAAGGAACCAAATGTTAGGGAATTACGCCAAATTATCGATATTCCCATTATTCGTAATCTGCACAGCATCGATGACCCATATTTCGTGATCATTTACATTGCGTAAATTTTCTGTTAAATTCTAAACAAAAACATTAGACGAATACGTGCAGTCTGTTTATGATTTCAATCGTAAATTGGTCCCGTTGCACATATAAGGCAGGGCAATTGACAATGTGTTATACCTATGAACATTTTTAATGTTCAACCTGTTTCTGAAATTTAAAATATTAATTTCTACAAGTGAAATCCCCATACATTTCGAAGTGTTCACATATTTGAATTGTTTGCTTTGCTAGAAACAGCCGAAATATTAAACGGTCCATTCAAGAAATAGACACAAAATGCTGAAGTAACTCAGCAGGTCAGGCAGCATCTCGGGAGAGAAGGAATGGGTGACGTTTCGGGTCGAGACCCTTCTTCAGATAATTGCTTTGTTGAGACATTAATTAAATAATGAATTACGTTTCCATTTGTTATGTTTCAACGTCGCGCATGTTGACAAACATGTTATCGATAGTTAATAGTTATTTTTGACCATCTGACAGAATTTGCAGATTAAATAACTGCAAGAAGTTATTGTCACATTCCGTTGGATGTGAATTGCTTTGGACATTCTGTTAATTGTAAGCAATTACCAGCCGCATCTTGTTTGTTTTGATCTGTTTTTCTTTCGACAATGAGCCAAAGTCGATTTTTGGAAACTGTCACATGCACTTTTTTGCACATTGCTCTGGCGCTGATATTTATAATCCGGGGTCACCTGATAAAAATAGTTTATCAGTAAAGTATTAATACTTTTATCAAACAGATAGCATGGCGTCCAATTCAATTAAAATTCCTTTGACTAAAATAATGGCTGTGGTCGGCGATAATGTGCATACGACGGGTTTCTATTACAACACTGGGTGGAGCAGGCAACTTGGACTGCAAAAACAAAACAAAAAAATATACCCGCGAAGGATCATCCCTTCAAAGCATGACACTTATGAACCTGCCTTGCGAGATATTTCGCAACAATGAGTGTTGTCTAGTTAGAAATCCTTTAAAACACATCCTACTTCAAAGGCTATCAAGGGTGCATACCCAAGCGTCGCAATTTTAGGACTCTTCGCTGGAGATTGATAAGTGGTGTTCATGGCAATGCATGTAACTGTGTTCTTTCCACTCCATAAAGTCGCGACATCTAAGCGCCCAGTATAATTCTAAGGGGTATCCCCACCCCACAATAGTCGTGTTGCCAATTTTCACCACATATTTGTGCCACAGCGGCCGACCATTCCGGGCTGATGGATGGGACTAGTTTTCGGCAGAAACCTAATCTTCTATTCCTCAGAAAGTAAACACATGCCCAACTGTTATTTAACTGTTTAGTTTCGAGGTGATTAATAACGTGTCAAAACACATTAATATAAAACGCTGCATAAAAGTGACTAGTTTACTCCTGAGCCCAGCAAAATCTCACGTGCCGAGTTCTGAAACCTTTTCGTTGCAGCTGACACCGATTTTCTTTACATAGTGAAACGAGATGTATTTTATTTCAGTTCCATAAATCAAGGCTAAGTTAACTCTAAGCCTGTCAGTGGCATCTACGAAGATCGATTCCCTGTATGAAATTACCATGAAAATAATATAGTTATTTCGTAAAAGAGTTTAAGCAACTTAAATAAGGGACTAATTAGGGAAGGGCGAAAAAGAATCATATTTGCAATGTTTGGTGAACAACCGTTTCAGCAGCTGTGCCGATACAGTGAATACACATGAACCGAATATTGTCCTTTATGTCCTGTAAGAAGGAACTGCAGATGCTGGTTTAAACCCAAGGTAGACGCAAAAAGCTGGAGTAACTCAGAGGGTCAGACAGCATCTCTGGAGAAAATGAATAGGTGACGTTTCGGGTCAGGTCGGGTCTGAAGAAGGATCTCGATCCGAAAGGTCGCCTATTCCTTTTCTCCAAATATGCTGTCTGACCCCCTAGGTTACTCCATCTTTTTGTGTCTATCTTTGATTGTCCTATATATAGTTTGTCGCTCTCTTCCTGTGAGATTGGTATTAGTGTCATTACAATTTTGATCTATATAAATGAGGTAGACTTCAGTCTGAAGAAGGGTCTCGACCCGAAACGTCACCCATTTCTTCTCTCCTGAGATGCTGTCTGACCTTCCAGCATTTTGTGAATAAATACCTTCGATTTGTAGCAGCATCTGCAGTTATTTTCTTAGACTTGGGGATGCAAGTCCAATTTCTAAATTTGTGGATGGCACACAATTTGGTGGTATTGTGAATTGCTAAAAGGGTAGTGATAGATTGTAGAAGGGTTGTTAAGTGGTGTTCATGGCAATGCATGTAACTGTGTTCTCTTCATTCCATAAAGTTGCGAGATTTAAGCGCTCAATATATTTCTAGGGGGTATCCCCATCCCAGAATAGAGCAGTGACAGGTTTAATCAATCAATCAATCGATCAACCAATCAATCGATCAACCAATCAACCAATCAATCGATCAACCAATCAATCAACTTTCTTTATTGTCATTGTAATGGTGCATACAACGAAATTCATGCGCACTGCCAGCTCAAATGTACAAGAGAATGAGAAGGCCGGGGCAGATGAAGTTTAATGTGGATAAATGTAGCTCTCATTTTTGGTTGCGGATGTAATATAAAGGAAATCATTCCAAATGGGTGCAGAAGCAGAAGGGCTTTGTGATATGGGTGCACATCATTGAGAGTGGCATGGCGGATTGGCAATGTGATAGATAAGGCATACAAAACTGTGTTTTAGCGGTATATGCATAGATTATAAAAATAAACCCTACAAGTTGTAGTGACCCTCCATACAACACAGTTGCATGCCAAGCTCAGTTGGAATATTATGTTCAGTGAAGGTCGCTTCACTTTAGAAAAAAAGTCGAGATACAGCAGAGGGGTCCGATGTTTTTTTTTTGGGGGGGGGGGGGGGGGGGATGAAGAGCAGGGGAAATATTGAACTGTTTTTCTCATATAATATAAGGACTAGGAGTGATCTGACAGAATAATGTAAAATGATGCGGGCAGGACAGAATAAATGTGTGTAGGAAGGGTCTGAAGAAGGGTCTCGACCCGAAATGTCACCCATTCCTTCTCTCCAGAGATGCTGCCTGTCCCGCTGAGTTACTCCAGCTTTTTGTGTCTATCTTCGGAGTAGATGTTGTTCCCTTTGGTGATAGGATTGGGGACTAGAGGTCACGGTAGAAATTAAAGAGGGGAAGAATCAAGAATGAGACGAAGCTTTTTATTTTGACGTAGTGTGTGGTTGGAATTTAAATCTAGAGCCTGTAGATGGGTTGAAGGCAAGTTTAATTGGGGCGTTTGCATGACTATAAAATAAGGACATTGTTTTCAAGATTACAGAGCCGGGGCGAGTTGCAAAAATACCGGACGGGCCGAATGGCCTCCAGTGCCGTAATTATCCTTTGATGGTATGCTTCAGCGGCAAGTTCAAATGATGTTTTAAATGTGCACGTTTTATTGAATGTGATGCCTGTTACTTTGTGTAACTTAAACCTAAACTACCACTGGTCAGCTAAATTGCCCCCAGTAATAAATGCGAGCGTTTGTGAGCGAGACGGCGGGCAATTTGGGAATGTCAGGCGGTTTAACCCCTTTATCAGAATCCGATCTTCATGCATCCTCTGTCCGGTCGCGCTCTGGGACGCATCCATTTCAAGCGGCCGAGATAGCAGAGAGGAAGTCGCCACAAGCATTAAGTGTCAGGCTATTTCTTTTCCGCCCTCCTTAGCTGATGTCAGTCAACATTTCAGAGCCAGCAGCTAATCACTGACCCCGCAATCCACATATTCCAGGCAGCTGCTAGTTGTATGAAGCGCTACCTCAACGTCTCACTCAAGCGCGGGAGAGGGAATCTATCAGGGGCTCAAAGCGGCCAAAACACAATGGTGAGCCACAGCCCTGTCCCAAAATGGGCCAGTGAATATTTATGGCGTTCCATATCTGTTATATATATATTTTTAGCTAGCTCAAATGCACACTGAAACGAACAATAAACACAACGCAATCCCAATGTAATCGTTACAAAGGAGAGCGCTGGGTAAATATATAGTTGCAAGGTGTTTTAGATGTTACATATAATAATTATGTTACATCTACTAACTTGGGTTGTGGAAAAGATAATATGCATAACATTCCTCGCCCAGTAAACCCAGACTTTTAGATGTCGGCAGTAATAATTAAATACTCAAATATATATCGTAAATTTCAACGAGTTGAGCATGTATTCCGGGAAGCCACACAGACTAATGTGCTGTCCCCACTCCTGGTGACGTTGATGGGCTGATCTCTCCGTGACTTTTCCTTCTTTGTGGACCATTAAAGCATGTTAAAGGCTGAGTAACCGAACGCAATCATTGGGAAAGGAATAGCACCGATTAGGAGGAAATTCAGTAAAATTGTCATGATGATACGGTTACTCCATGTACACCGATGTTATATTAACACTTTTAATTTACATTAACCTTTTTTTTAGTAATGTCAGAACTATTTCCGATTTTTAAAAAAAAAACTGGTCAAACGACATGTATTACGAGCAATCAAATTTGTAAATGTTAATCGTTGACATTAAAAAATATTAACATTAAGATGAGGAGTTTTCTTGAGAGTATTTCATAATCATTTGTCACATTTAGGGGCAGAGGGAAGATTTTGGGTTCTTCAAGGCGATACATATAATGACAGATAATGTGAAGAAATGGTCTCGATCCGAAACGTCACCCATTCCTTCTCTCCAGAGATGCTGCCTGACCTGCTGGGTTACTCCAGCATTTTGTGTCTTTGTCAGATAATGGTTCAATCCAACATCCAAATACTAATATTGCTACAATAAAGCCAACAAAAACTGTTTAAAACTGATAAAACTTGTAGCACTAAATAAAACAATATTTTATACTCTTCGACGTAAATTATTTTCACTTACCCTTGACGTTTTACTTGGTATTCCGTTTTATCCGTTCGTTTTAATTTATTTCACTAATATACAGCAGTCTACATTCTACACACTACATTTCCCGTGGCTCCGAAGCAACCCAGAGATCTGTATTTCTAATCACTCTAATTCCAGGTACGTGAGTATTCACTTGGCCAAGTCACACCTATAACAAGCCGAGTTGTTTCCTGGGGAGGAAGAAATTACTAGAGCTGAACAACAAGTACTATTACGAAACAACAAGTTCAACATAAGATGGAACGGGCTGCAGTAGTTAAAACACGAATGATTAATATGCGATTAATAAAGATAATTAATAAAACATGTCTTAATCCAATTATGTTCAGACTAGAGATCTGGATGTACAATTGTGGCATGCGGATGACATTTTTTCTTACGATATGGGATTTTTTTTATTGTATTCAGAAATATGTGGTATTTGTATGTGGAATATTGAAACCTGTCCAAACCACCCTCCAAAGTGGCTGCAAACGCGCTCGCTCCCTACCCACCAAACAGGCATTTATTTCCAAATCTACCTGCTTTCTTCCACGTGTAGGAAAATAACTGCAGATGCTGGTTCAAATTGGAGGTAGACACAAAATGCTGGAGTAACTCAGCGGATCAGGCAGCATCTCAAGAGAGAACGAATGGGTGACGTTTCGGGTCGAGACCCTTCTTCAGACTTCAACGAGTCGATTAGATTCAAACAAGAGAAGTTACCAATGCGAAGTAGCTTAGCATTTACTGGTGAACCAATCAAACGCAAGAACTGAAGAAGGGTCTCGACCAGAAATGTCACCCATTCCTTCTCTTCAGAGATGCTGCCTGTCCTGCTGAGTTACTCCAGCTTTTTGTGTCTATCAGACGCAAGATTAAATTGAGTAGCTAATTTATGTTAATGACGTAGTTATGAAATAGCATTTTCACCATTTAACAACAATAATAATAATAGCTAACTTGTATTTAAATTGATTTATTATCTTTTATTTGAATTAATCTCGTACTTTAACTGCGCCGTGGCAATAGGAACTGATGGTTTAATGACAGAAAGACTTTCTCGAACGTCTCCGCAGCTGGTTTTGCTGAGAATCGTGGCGTTCATTCGCACAAAACACTATCATTAATATACATTTATGGCAATTGAAACTCCATCGTACCATACCAGCGTAGAAGAAAGCATGCTCATTCGCTATCGGCTGAGAAAAATCCATCTTCACCTTGACTGACGAATTGCATAATTAATTATTGCTCATGTATTAAGTTAAACATCTGTTGGGGGTTGCCAGAATCACGCAGTTAATATAGAACCAATACAAATAACGGTGTTAAGAGTCAAGAGTCAAGAATGTTTTATTATCATATGGCCCGGAAAAGAACAATACAATTTATAATCGCAGCAGCACAACAGGTTTATAAGCACAGTACTCAATAGAAAATATAATAAACAAACACAAATAGAAGTAAATTAAAATAATATAGTGCAAAAACAAAACAAATTCAAAAGACCCTAGTGCAACCCAGGCAGTTGGTAGTTCGGAGTTTAGTTGGAGTTCATAGTTTTCAATAGCATGATGGTTGTTGGGTAGAAGCTGTTCATGAATCTGGATGTTACATTTTTTCAGACTCTTGTGTCTTCTTCCCTATGGCAGGAGTGAAATGACAACGCGGCCAGGGTGGTGTGGGCCTTTGATGATATTGGCTGTCTTTTTGCGGCAGCACCTCTTCTCGATGGTAGGGAGGTCAGTACCCGCGATGGGCCAGCAGTGTTCACCGCTTTTTGTAATCTTCTTGGGTCCTGGGTATTCCAGTTGTCTAGCCAGGCCGCGACGCAACCAGTCAATCTGCTGTCAAGAGAGTATTGGTCAACATACCAAAATATTTATTTAAAGAGTTTGAGAATGAGCAAGAATCTTGAAATACTGTGCGGAAAGCATAGAAGTTGCTAGAACAGGGAAATCCAGTTCAACCTGGTAAAGGACTGTTTAATGTGGATTATTGAATTTTAACATGAAATTGGACAAATGGTAAACATTCTTGATTATTAAAACTTTTAAAGCATTGTTGTGTTGGGGATCGAAATATATTGGACAGCAAACATTGGAGACTTGACAGTTACAGCATGCAAAGTATCGCAAACATTTTTTATAAAACTGTTGATACATATCTGGAATTTTTTTTAAAACATAAACACTGGGAACACAACAATTTAGCCACATCTTCAAGAGAGAAATATAACCTTTCATCTGTAGCTTTCAGGCTAGTTATCTAATTTCACTGTTTAGTACCAGCGATTGCTTATAGGCTTTTCTGGATGATAAGGTTTTGGTTGTTACGCGGGCGTGTTTGTGGGCATTATTGGAGCAATGCGGGAGGCCAAAGACAACGTGGGCAAGGGATGGAGAATTACAGGGACAGCTAACTGCAAGCGCGTGGTTGTCCTTACTGACTCACTAGAGAAGCTCTGCACAGTGTTCTATATTTGGTATCTCCAACGTTAGATACGAAATGCTGGAGTAATTCAGCGGTATATGCAGCATCTCTGGAGAGAAGGTATGGATGACATTTTGGGACGAGACCCTTTTCACTCCTTCGGTTCTTCAGTCTGAAGAAGGGTCTCAATCCGAAACGTCAACCATTCCTTCTCGCCAGAGATGTTGCCTGGCCTGCTGATTTACTCCAGCATTTTGTACCTATCTTTGGTGTAAACCAACATCAGCAGTTCCTTCCGACACGTTATCTCCATTGCAGGCGATCACATTATGAGCTGATAATGTAGCACACCAAAAACGATTTGCTGCTTGACTGGGAAGGCGTTTGGGTCACTGGATGTTAGGAAGGGGTGAGGTAGAAAGGACAGGTGATGCATCTCCTGCATTGGCTGGGGAAGTTGGCAAGCATAAAGGAATAGGTATTAGTGTTGATAATGATATGGAATGAATGGTTTGCTTGGAATGCTGCTTGGGAGGGGAAGAGAAAATATTTCAAGTTGCATGGCATTGCTCGTAGTGGAAATTATGGAAGCTGCGTGGGCAGAGCTGTGGTATAACTGCTTGCATTGCAATGTTGCCTCAGACGGCCAGAGGCACGGGGTTCATCCCGACACTGTCTGTGTGGTGTTTGCATGTTCTGTGACCATGTAGGTTTTCTTTGGCTGCTCAAGCCCCCCCCTCCCCCCCATTCCAAAGCAGAGCAAGTTGTTAGGTGAATTGGTTACTGCAATTGTCCCCAGTGTGTAGATGAGTGAGAGAATTGGGTGGGGTTGATAAGAATGTATGGAAAATTAAATGGGATTATTGTAAGATGCTTGTAACTGAGCCGATGGTGGGCCGAAGGACTATCTCTCCATGTCTATGCCTATGTCTATAACCCATTGTGATGGAGATGGAAGGGCAACAGTGGCTAAGGGGAAATGAAGATACTATGGAAACACAAGAATGGTACATGTAATTGTCAGAATAGACGATGGATCGAGGTATATTGGAAGAACATGTGAGTTCTTCACAAGGGCAGGGTACTGCTTTTGTCTGAACGGACTTATGCCTCGCCTTATAGCAGATCACTCACACCGCTTCATATTTCCACTCCACTGCTGAACATGTGGTCATTGTCCCCCAGCACCATGGTCCCCTAACCAAATGAAGGCTACTTCTACCTCCTCCCAAGATCTACAAGCGGGGCTGTCCTGGAAGATGCATTGGTTCACTATACTCTTGCCCTACACAACTTATTTCTCTCTACATTACACCATTCTTACACCCCTTCCAAGTACTCTCTTACACCCCTTCCAAGTACTCTTCCTATTTATATCCGTGATATCTCTGGCATCCTCTGTCACTATGACAACTTTAAATTTCGATGACCCAATTAGGTCATCTTCACCACGGATGTCCAATCCACCTCCTAAACCAGGATGGCCAGATAGTCCGTTACAACCCTCTCACTACCAACCCGATTTACCTTGCTGAGTTTGATCCTCCCATGAATACATATGCAGTTATGACAATCCACAGTCGTCCAAGTTATGCCCGTAGTAATTATCGAACAGTCTTTGTGTCAGTCTCACACATTGTCACGCTTTTCTTCCGGTAAAGACAACGTTGGTGCTGCTTAGCGCTCTTGTATCGAACTCAAAAGTCTATGTTACCTTTACTGCAATCTCCACCTTGTTTTTAAAAGACACAAGTGTTGGACTAACTCGGTGGGTCAGGCACCATCCCCGGAGAACATAGACAGGGAAAGTTTCGGGTCGGGACCCTTCTTCAAACTTCTTCCCGAGCCGAAACGCCAATTATCCGTGTTGTCCAGAGGTGCTGCCTGGCCTGCTAAGTTATACCTGTACTTTGTGTGTTGTACTGTAAGCCGGCATCTGCACTTCTTTGTTTCCACCTTGGTTATACATGTTTAACACTTCCTCGTTCTAATGAAAGACCACCGACTGGAACATTGGTTCGGTTTCTCTCTCCACTGTATAACTGCCCGTCCTGATAATTATTTCTGGAATTGTGTTTAGTTCACTACAAATCATTTATCAAGGCACGCTTGAAAACGTATGTGAAGAATTACATTCGTTTTTTTTAAACCCGCAATCGCAACAGAGAGGAGCCGATCGGTATCTGTAAAGTCGGATTATGTTATGGGTTGTTATAACAGGTATAACAGAGCTTTATTTGTCGTTCGGTACCGAAGTACCGAACGAAACTACATAGCAGTCATAGAAAAAAAAAAGAACACAAGACACATAACCCCAACACAAACGTCCATCACAGTGACTCCAAACACCCCCTCACTGTGATGGAGGCAACAAAACTTCCCCTCTCTTCCCCACGCCCACGGACAGACAGCTCGTCCCCGACCGACCCGCACAGTCCCCGCACCGGGCGCTGAAACGTCTCGCAGCCGAACCGGGCGATGAAAGGCCCGCGACCAAGCCTTGCGCAGCTAAGTCCAGTGGTCGAGCCGCACCGGGCGGTATTAAGTCCCGCAGCCGAGCCGCACCGGGCGGTGTTAAGTCCCGCAGCCGAGCCGCACCAGCGGTGAAAAGTCCCGCAGCCGAGCTGCACCGGGCGGTGTTAAGTCCCGCAGCCGAGCTGCACCGGGCGGTGTTAAGTCCCGCAGCCGTGCTGCACCGGGCGATGTTAAGTCCCGCAGCCGAGCCGCACCGGGCGATGTTAAGCCCCGCAGCCGAGCTGCACCGGGCGGTGTAAGTCCAGCGGCCGAGCCGCACCGGGATGTAAAGTCCAGCGGCCGAGCCGCACCGGGGGATGTTAGGCCCCGCAGCCGAGCCGCACCCCGCGCCGTGAGGAAGAGAAAAGTTCCCCACACCCACCCACCCCCCACACACCACCACCCCCTCCCACACACCACCACCCCCTCCCACACAGACACAACCAAAAAAATATGGTCAAAGCTTTTCAGAGGTTTGTGGTTTCCATGATTTCAACCCCCCTCCATCCCTCCACTTCCGTCCCCCACCCCTGTCCCGATTGCAGTAACTCATACCCGAGTTGCCGCTCCAACGTCGTGTGAGATGACAAATCCTTTCAAATGAGAAGGGTTGACCTCAATCAAATGGACATAGCCAATTACAGGATCTGAAGAAGGGTCTCGACCCGAAACGTCACCTATTCCTTTTCTCCAGAGATGATTTTACTCCAGCATTGTTATGTGCCTATATACAATACAATACAATATATCTTTATTGTCATTGTACATTGCACATCTGCAGTTCCTTCCTAATAGTAAAATACTTTGTTGCTGTTTCAAAGAACACCAGGGTGATTCTCTCCTTGACAATATTGATGCCGCAACCAACAACTTTAAACTGCTGAAAGTCTCCTCCCTTTCTCTCTCTCTCTTTCACTCTCGACCCGAAACGCCACCTATCCCTTTTCTCGAGATGCTGTCGGACCCGCTGAGTAACTCCAGCATTTTGTGTCTAACTTTAAAGTGCCGCCTAGCCGTAATATAATTTCTCGCAGTTTGTGGTGCACTACTTGACTGATAGCTAGATCCAAAAAGTGCGTCATTCATTGTAACCCACACTGGGACGCCTTGACTGTGAATATGTACTATGAGAGGGTCTTTTATTTTGCGGACGGGGATTTAACCACGGCGTGTTTTCAACCAGACAGACGTTACCTTGTTTCCAAGTGGCCGAGGAAGCCAACAGATCGTTACATTTTCTGAAAGAAATTGGAGACCTGCGGAGCCCGGTATGAATGTCAGTAACCACGGTCGCGGGCTTATACTTGAAATGTAGCTGTACAAGCGGGAATGGGAGTTAATAGTCGGAACTCTGCCAGCTGACCTCGCGTAATCATACCCCAGTTAAGTCACGCTAAAATTTCCAACATGCCATCTGTCACAGTTGGTGATGTGTACCTTCTCATTCAATTGGATACTGATAATTGTTTAAAGAGAAAGGGAAAACAATGCACCCAGACTCCGCAGTGTATTCTAACTTCACTGGTCGGGGAGTTATTTTGGAACGATGCTAATCTTGAGCCAGATTTAATAGCATTGTTAAACATAGGTCAATGAAATTTGCAGAATTTAATTTGTAGAAGAGAAACTGTGTTTGACTAACATTTCCAATTTATTTTTTGATGTAGTAGGAAGGTAGACTTTAGAAATTATTTGTAGTATGTTACATTATGTTAATAGCAGTATTACTTGCTTTCAATAAACCTTTAGTAAGGGTCCTGGGTTGTGCTGCTCCATGAGGCTTGGCAAACTTTACCTGACCTGGACAGGATCAGCACTGAGCACAGAAAATAGTTATCAAGGATGACTAACTATTGAGCAACATGGACAGTTAATGTAAGTTAAAGGGCACACATTTAAATGTATCTACAGACAGAGATTTAGGCATAAAGCATACAAATCTTTAAAAGTGGCTGGGCAACTTGAAAAGATTGGTGAATGGAGGCATGGATTTAAACAAGCAAGGAACTTCTGAAGAAGGGTCTTGACCTGATAAGTCGCCTATCCATGTTCTCCAGGGATGCTGCCTGACCCGCTGAGTTACTCCAACACGTTGTGTCCTTTAAGGAACTTCCCCCTTTGTTAAGTCCATTCACCAAAGTCACAGATCCTTCCACTGTCAAGCACAACAGTCCTAGTTTGAATTAATAATGATGATACGATCAGCAGGTAGGGCCACAACATGGGTGCTCCTGTTATGGAACACTAGCTGGATGTATTATGTAACACAAACACAATAGGAGCAGGAGTAGACAACCTAGCCCATCAAAGCTGCCCTGCCATTCAATATTATCATGGTTGATCCAATGCTGGCAATGCACATAGAAGCTCAGCTGGAGTGTTGTTCTACATCAGGTCACCTCACATCAGGTAGGATGTCAAAGCTTCACAGCTATGTACAGATTTAGTAGAATGGTACAAGCACGATGGCTATTGGTTATGTGGAGAAAACAGAGCAACTGGTGATGCAAAGAGGGGGTGCAGCTAGAGAGGTTGGTATGCCTACTTTGAAGAAGTTCTCCTCCTCTCTCGGACGGGAGTTCTGCAAACCCTTTGTGCAATAATTTGTTCTATTTATCTTCTATATCTCTTGTTTCCCATTCCCGACTCTCAGTCTGAAGAAGAGCCTCGACCCGAAACTTCACCTATTCCTTCTCTCCAGAAATGCTGCCTGACCCGCTGAGTTATTCCAGCTTTTTGTGTCTATCTTTGGAATATTATGGAAGTGCTTAAGATGGTGCGGCACGGTAGCGCAGCGGTAGAGTTGCTGCTTTACAGCGAATGCAGCGCCGGAGACTCAGGTTCGATCCTGACTACGGGTGCTGCACTGTAAGGAGTTTGTACGTTCTCCCCGTGACCTGCGTGGGTTTTCTCCGAGATCTTCGGTTTCCTCCCACACTCCAAAAACGTACAGGTATGTAGGTTAATTGGCTGGGTAAATGTAAAAATTGTTCCTAGTGGGTGTAGGATAGTGTTAATGTACGGGGATCACTGGGCGGCACGGACTTGGAGGGCCGAAAAGGCCTGTTCCCGGCTGTATATATATGATATGATATGATATGGAAAATATTGAAATCAGCACTTCCTTGCTTTGTAAATGCTGTAAGAGGTCAGGAGCTAGTTCAGTTGCAGAATAGCCAGATCCATCCTATGCTTATGATTATGCTATTGTTATGGCTGGTCTGGTTAAACTTATCATCAAGACTTTGAAGATCATTAAAGGACTTTAAAGGACGTACTGAGTGGGTTTATTTTTTGTTTTAGATAGATAGAGGCTAGACAAAACCAAATTGAAAATAGGTTGATTTTAAGAGAGCGACAATGTAATTGGGAAAACAACACAACTCCATGACACTGGAAGAGGAAGGAGATTGGACTTCTAATCCAGGACTACATTTTGAAATACAAACATTTTTGAAGCCACAAGTCAATGCAGGTGAAAATACCTAGATATGAAGAGGAAAATAGATTTCATGTCAGATAGGATAAAGGTTGCAGATTTTTGAATGGACTAAAGTTGGCAGAACAGTAAATCAGGCAAGAAAGTGTAGGAATAGTCAAATTTGGAAGTCATAATTGGTTGGAGAAAGGATTCACCAAGTGGTGGACTATGGAGGGAATAATGATGACCAAATGTTTGTAAATGTGGATGTTCATTATCTTGTGATTTGGAGAATCCCAGCAAAAATTACCCTATAGGTAAAAGTATAATTGAGTGTATAACATAAATTGTTGCCTCCAGCTTTTCAGTGTGGAAGAGAGAAAAGAGAGTGGACAGCACCACAAGGCCATTGATTAATTCACTGTTGCTGGTCATGATAAGGGTGACACTAGGGCAATTGTGAAAGGCCCATGTGGTCCTTGTGCTAGTGCTGACAATGGCAAGGTCGAGGTCATGTTTTGTGTTTGCATTGGCAAGACCACTTCTATTTGACCCAAGCCTGTGCAACAAAATTCATCACAGCAGTCATAATTATTATGTTGTATTAACAGTCATAGTTATTGTGGTCAATTCAAAAGATAGATGGAAGATTTGTGTTCTTAAATATATCTTGACAGCTGCTGGATTGAAATGCGGCATTTGGAGCAAGAGATTAAACAGGGAAGTTCCATAACATGGTTCATGACCTCCTGCAAAGTAAACAGTTACAACTGGTGTACACTTTAAAGATTCATTTCCTTTCTTTAACCAAATAGATGAGTCTCTTGGATTTGCCCATTTGTTGCTACAAGTAATCAGTTTTTTTTCCCTTTAGTCCTCTTGGGCAAAAACAATAAAGTTGAGAAGTGGGGTAACTCCTTGAACTTCTTTATGTTTCACCAAACAAATAGTTAGCCAATCAAGATATAAAATCTGGATAATGTGCTGGTTAACAATAACAAAAAGAGAGCCAAGATTATTTGGTTGTGATGAATTTGTATTCATTTCAAATACTTCCAGCTGTTGTTGGCTGACTTTGTTAAATTGCAATTGATTGCAGCAGCTGTTTTCTGTTTCTGGCAAGTTAATGGGATGAGCAACAAATCCACTCAGGACATTGAAAAAACCCAATTCAGCCTGAACACCTCATAAAAAGCTGCTGAAGTTGCATGACAAACAGGTCAGTGAACTCTCAGCCATTGTGCACAGTCTGGGCAGACTGGCTGCCTTATTTGGTGTGTCTCTGGGAAGTATGACTCAACTTATCAGTTCCAATGGAACAGCGTGGCATGCTGCCTGTATGCCTTGAACAAGTAGATCGAAATCAGGGTTGCCAACTGTCCCGTATTAGCTGGGACATCCTGTATTTTGGGCTAAATTGGCTGGTCCCGTACGCCCTTGTCCCGTATTAGGCCCGGGGGTGGGGGGGGGCGCTGTAGGCCCAGACGCTGTAGGCCCAGACGCTGTAGGCCCAGACGCTGTAGGCCCAGACGCTGTAGGCCCGGATGGTGTCGTAGGAGAAAAACATCAGATGCTGGTTAAAATCTGTGCCTACCTTCTGGACAGTGTAGGTGTGGAGGTCCAGGTGCCGCCTAACGGAGGTTGCGTTGCAACCCGCCTCCCGACCTGGGAGGCCGCCATTGGTGGAGTGGGAGCACGTGGCTGCTGGCTGGGTGAGGGCACGTGGGGGCGCAGGGCGGTGATGTCACCTTGTCCCACATTTGGGAGTGTTATAGTTGGCACCCATAATCAAAATAGTCATCTGGCACAAACAACAAAATCAAGTTTCTTAAATACTGAAGAAATATGTATGTTAATTTATGGAGAGAAAATATTCATGATCAATGAACAGTGATTATTTAGTTACTTTCATACCTTTTAATTACTACTGTAAAAAATACTGCACAATTGCCATTATACCATTTTGATAATTAATGCAATGTTCAAAATCATGATGTTAACAAATGGTGCATCATATATACATAATTGGATATATTCCATCGTTTTCTGCAGTAAAATCAGCTATGAATTAAATTATTGCACCATTTTTGTTTCTGTGAAGCACTCATATGCTTTAAAAATCAAATGAATTTTGCTGTCTCAAAAAGCAAAAATAAATCTTGATAAGGTCATGTGATAGGAGTAGAATTAGGCCATTTGGCCCATCAAGTCTACTCCACCATTCTTCTTTTGAAAAATTGACAAACTGATACTTTTCTTAGTTGATTTTTGTGCAGTTTTTGGTATTTTCCAAAGCAATCATTGCTTTGGTTACTCATCACCTCGTGCAACAAGGAGGACTCTGCATAGTAAACCCCAATTATTTTAATGTGAATGTTGCAATGAGGATCCTACAAGCAGCATTTGATGCTGATTTGTACATTTCAGCAGTTTTATGTGTAGCCACAAGTTTGAAGAAAGGAACATGTCTTAAGGATCATCTTCAACAAGGAGACAAAGTTTTAAAAGATAAGTCCAAGAATTAGTGGTTAGGCAGATTCAGGCATGGAACCAATTGTGCAGCAAATAAAGAAGGTGGAAGAAACAAGGAACTGCAGTTACTGGTTTACAAAAATAGACAAAATGCTGGAGTAACTCAGTGGTTCAGGGAGCATCTCCGGGGAACAAGAATAGCTGACATTTTAGTTCAGGACCTATATTAATGATTTGGATGAGAATGTACATGACAAGATTAGCTAGTTTGCAGATGACACTAAAGTGGGTTGTCAAAAATTGCAGCAGGATCTTGATCGGCTGGACAGGTGGGCTGAGGAATGGTTGATGGAATTTAATACAGAGAAATTTGAGGTGTTGCATTTTGGGAAGTCTAACATGGGCAGTGCCTACATAGTGAATGGTAGAGCTCTAGGGAGTGTTGTAGAGCAGAGGGATCTAGGAGTGCAGGTACATAGTTCCTTGAAGGTGGCCTAACAGATAGATGGGGTGGTCAAAAAGGTTTTTGACACATTGCCCTTCATCAGTCAGAGTATTGAGAATAGATGTTGGGAGATCTTGTTTTGTAATCTCATGTTAATCATTTTGCCTTGTAGGCTCAGATTTTCAAGGTGATTTGGTATTAATTATGTTAGTTGCGATTTCAGCAAATGTAATGGTTCGAGAAAGACGGACTTCATTATTTGTTTCTTATCAATTATACTTTGTGTTCCCTTCTTCATGCCACCTGCTTTTGGTCCATTGTCTATAATTTACTGTTATACTCCAGCAGAAATAGTTTTGGACAACTAAAGTATCTAAGGGCGGAAAAACATACAAAAATCATAAATACTGGAACTACCTACCTGATCGGGCAGCATCATTGGAGAAAGAAATAACTGACATTTCAGATTTTTCACTGTTAAGGAGAAAGTTATTATTTTTTATTATGCATGGAAAAGGGGGGAGGAGAGGCAAGAATGAAAGTGATGTTCATGATGGTAGAAAAGGAGAGATGATAATGCACAGAAAATGCAGACTGTACTGGAACAGATAAAGACTTAATCAAAGTAAGCATGGTAGTGACAAAGCGGTAGAGTTATATAATATAAGAAGATAACTGCAGATGCTGGTACAAATCGAAGGTATTTATTCACAAAATGCTGGAGTAACTCAGCCGGTCAGGCAGCATCTCGGGAGAGAAGGAATGGGTGACGTTTCGGGTCGAGACCCTTCTTCAGACTGATCAGCGGTAGAGTTGCTGCCTTACAGTGAATGTAGCGCCGGAGACTCAGGTTCGATCCTGACTATGGGTGCTGTACTGTACGGAGTTTGTATGTTCTTCGCGTGACCTGCGTGGGTTTTCTCTGAGATCTTCGGTTTCCTCCCACACTCTAAAGACATACAAGTTTGTAGGTTAATTGGCTGGGCAAATGTAAAAATTGTCCCTAGTGGGTGTAGGATAGTGTTAATGTGCGGGGATCGCTGGGCGGCGCGGACCCGGTGGGCCGAAGGGCCTGTTTCTGCGCTGTATCTCTAAATCTAAAGGTGGAAATAGCAAAATCGTAATTTAAAACTGTTGAACTCGGTGTTAGGACCACAGTGTAATGAGCAAAATATGACGTGTTACTCCTTGAGTTTCAGTGGAACACTTCTTGATGCCAAAGATTGAAGATGTTAATGTGTAATGAGGTGGAAAATTAAAGAGACAAGCAACCAAAAGCTCAGGGCCACCATTGGCAACTGAACAAATGTGTTCTGCATGGTGATCGCCCTGTCTGTATTTGGCCTCTCCACTGCAGGCAAGATCAGGTTGTGAGCAGCAAGTATAATAAGCTGAGAGAGCAAGTTAATCACTGCTTCATTTAGGATACATGTGAATACGGCCTGGTTTGGCAACTTGAATGCCCAGGAATTTAGCAGATTTCAAAAAGTGGTGAACACTGCCCAGTCCATCACAGGTACTGACCTCCCCACTATCAAAGGAATCTACAGGAGTCGCTGCCTCAAAAAGGCAGCCAGCATCATCAGAGACCCACACCACCCTGGAACATGCTCTCATTTCACTCCTGTCATCGGGAAAATGGTATCGGAAAACTGTAACGTCCAGGTTCATGAGCAGTTTCTTCCCTCCAACCATTAGGCTATTAAACACTACAACCTCCAAGTAACTCCAAGCTATATAGGCCAGGGCATTATTTTTTGACTGTGCACGATTATTATTTGTTTAATTGTCGGTTTGTTTATATATATATATATATATATATAAACTTTTTTTGTTTTGGGTTTTACAGAGTACTGTGTTTACATATCTGTTGAGCTGTTGCAAGGAAGGATTTCATTGGTCTGTCTCGGGACATATGACAAAAAAACACTCTTGACTCTTGAGTCTTGATAAAATTCAGTGAAGTAGTGGTTTGCAGCTCTGACCTTCAGGGGGAGCAATGGTTTGTAGTCAGAACAGTCAGACTAAGTGAAAAATTGACCCATCAACTAACAGGCATAGAATATTTGGGAGCTCTTTCTCATTTTAGAAAATTAAAACAGAAATAAAACAAAGACGCTTTATTTGAATGTATAGCAAATGAGGTAAACATTAAGAATAATGTCCATAAGAGATTAAAACCTAGAAATGTTATCATGTGGCATACCAAGGTGTAAACAATAACATTCAATTTCAATGAAATAATGATGAATTCAGCATTTACCTTCATGGTGCTCAGTGCATTATATACATTCGCATTTGGAGCAACTCAGTCACTTTCCCTCCAATGGCATGCAACACACAGCAGGAAATAACTTGCTGTTTGCACCTAATCACAAGGTGACCTGATGCCCTGGTTTCAATTGCACCTTCCTGAATTCATGTCACATCATTGTACTCTGCTCCTAACTTGTCTTCGAGGTGGTGGAATGACTCTGGATGTTGAGGAGGTAAGCCACTTGCCACAAGATATCCAGCCTCCGACCCTTCTTCCAGCCACAGTTTCTATGTGACTGGTTCAGCTAAGGTTCTGAGTCAATGGCAACCAAGAGGAGGTTGATGATGGATGACTCGGCAATCTTAGTGTCACTGAATGTCAAGGTAGGTGGTTTGTCTCTCTCCTTCACTTCAGATAGCCATTGCCTGACACTTCTTTGGCATGAATATCAGTGTGGTCAAGTTCTTGCTGTGTGTGCTGATGGGCTATGAATGGAATTGAACATTGTGCCGTCAGTGAACACACCACATCTGACTCATTGATGGAAAGATACTGCTGGGATGATGATGATGATGATGATCGTCATCATAAGATCATAAGTAATAGGAGCAGAATTAGGCCATTCATCCCATCAAGTCTACTCCGCCATTCAATCATGGCTGATCTATCTCTTCCTCCTAACCCCATTCTCCTGCCTTCTCCCCATAACCTCTGACACCTGTACTAATCAAGAATCTATCTATCTCAGCCTTAAATATATCCGCTGACGGCCTCCACAGCCTTCTGTGACAAAGAATTTCACAGATTCACCACCCTCTGACTAAAGATTTCACAGATTCACCACCCTCCTCATCTCCTTCCCAAAAGAACACCCTTTAATTCTGAAGCTATGAGCTCTAGTCCTAGACTCTCCCACTAGAGGAAACATCCTCTCCACATCCACACTATCCAAGCCTTTCACTATTCTATACATAACAATGAGGTCCTCCCTCAATCTTCTAAACTCTAGCGGGTACAGGCCCAGTGCCGTCAAACACACATCATATGTTAACCTATAAGAAAATAACTGCAGATGCTGGTACAAATCGAAGGTATTTATTCACAAAATGCCGGAGTAACTCAGCAGGTCAAGCAGCATCTCAGGAGAGAAGGAATGGGTGACGTTTTGGGTCGAGACCCTTCTTCAGACTGATAGCCACAGTCTGAAGAAGGGTTTCGACCCAAAACGTCACCCATTCCTTCTCTCCTGAGATGCTGCCTGACCTGCTGAGTTACTCCAGCATTTTGTGAATAAATACCTTCATATGTTAACCTACTCATTCCTGGGATCATTTTTGTAAACCTCCTCTGGACCCTCTCCAGAGCCAGCACTTCCTTCTTCAGATATGGTGCCCAAAATTGCTCACAGTATTCCAAATGCGGCCGGACCCCATGCCTTATACACTGCATTCAGTAGGTATTCAGACCACTTCACTTTTTACACATTTTGTTACGTTAGAGCTTTATTTTATAATTGATTAAATTCAATTTTTTAATCATCAATCTACACACAATACCCCAAAATGAAGAAGCGAAAAGAGGTGCTTAGAAATGTTTGCAAAGTAATTATAAAGAAATAACTGAAATATCACATTTACATAAGTATTCAGACCCTTTGCTATGACACTCAAAATTGAGCTTAGGTTTATCCTGTTTCTATTGATTATCCATGAGATGTTTCTACAACTTGATTGGAGTCCACCAGTGGTAAATTAAATTGATTGGACATGATTTGGAAAGACACACACCTGTCTATATAAGGTCCCACAGTTGACAGTGCATGTCAGAGCAAAAACCAAGCCATGAAGATGAAGGAATTGTCTGTAGACATCCGAGACAGGATTGTGTCAAGACACAGAACTGGGGAAGGGTATAAAGCAATTTCTGTAGCATTGCAGGGCCCGAAGAGCACAGTGGCCTCCGTCATTCTTAAATGGAAGAACTTTGGAATCACCAAGATTTTTCATAGAACTGGCTGCCCGGCCAAACTGAGCAATCGGGGGAGAAGGGCCTTGGTCAGGGAGGTGACCAGGAACCTGATGGTCACTCTGACAGAGTTTCTCTGTGAAGATGGGAGAACATTCCATAAAGGACAACTATATCTGCAGCACTCTACCAATCAGGCCTTTATGGTAGTGTGGCCAGACAGAAGACACTCCTCAGTAAAAGGGACATGACAGCCTGCTTGGAGTTTGCCAAAAGGCACCTAAAGGACTCTCAGACCATGAGAAACAAGATTCTCTGGTCTGATGAAACAGAATGCCAGGTCTTATCACCTGGCCAATACCATACCTATGGTGAAGCATGGTGGTGGTAGCTTCATGCTGTGGGGATGGTTTTCAGTGGCAGGAACTGGGAGACTAGTTAGGATCGAGGGAAAGATGAACGGAGCAAAGTACAGAGAGATCCATGATGAAAAACTGTTCCAGAGCGTTCTGGACCTCAAACTGGGACGGGGGTTCACCTTCCAACAGGACAACGACCCTAAGCACACAGCCTAAACAACACAGGAGCGGCTTTGTGACAAGTCTGTGAATGTCCTTGAGTGGCCCAGCCTGAGCCCGGACTTGAACCCGATCGAACATCTCTGGAGGGACCTGAAAATAGTTGTGCATCGACGCTCCCCATCCAACCTGACAGAGCTTGAGAGGATCTGCAGAGAAGAATGGGAGAAATGACCCAAATACAGGTGTGCCAAACTTTAGCGTCATACCCAAAAAAACGAGGCTGTAATCGCTGCCAAAGGTGCCTCACCAAAGTACTGAGTAAAGGGTGTGAATACTTATGTAAATGTGATATTTCAATTATTTCTTTTTAATTACTTTGCCAAAATTTCTAATCACCTGTTTCCCCTTTTTTTTATAGGGAATATTGTGTGTAGATTGATGATTAAAAAAAAAAAAGAATTTAATCCATTTTAAAATAAGGCCATAACGCAACAAAATGTGGAAAAAGTCTGAATACTTTCTGAATGCACTGTAGAGCCTCAGCTTTATATCCATGCTCTTGAAATAAATGCTAGTATTGTGTTTGATGATGAGATTTTATTGACACTTATACCTAGCTAGGTATCGTGAAATTCTTTGTTTTTGCGTACAAAGTGGACAAAAAAGTCACCACAAGGTCCGAATAAAATTACAAAAGATACTCATCCTCTTATCTTTTCTTCGCTCCCACCCCCAAACCCCCACCACCAGGTCTCCCTTAGTTCTCTGCGGTCTCCCCAGGCCAGGTCCACCTACGTCTCGCCGGCCTCCCCTTGCTGGGTTAGTATCGCTGTATTCATGTCCAGAGTGATAATTATATGTGCGCCCACCAATGCTCCTACTCATGGTGTAGAGTCCGCTCTTCAGTCTTCTTAAACCTAGAAAAAGTGATCTTGCGTCATATCTGTATGAGGAAACCGAATATCTCGAAGAAAACCCAAGCAGGTCATAGGGAGAACGTACAAACTCCATACAGACAGCAGCCGTAGTCAGGTTCAAACCCGGGTCTCTGGTGCTGTAAGGCAGCAACTCTACCGCTTTGCCACCATGCCCTCCATTATAATTCCCTGTGAAGCGAGGTTGATGTTATTGGTTTTCATCTGCTGTGAGCCTGGCTTTGCTCTGGAAGTTCGCTGTGCACCTGAGCCCAGCCACATGCAATGAAGATGAATGAAAGACAAGTTCTGAAGAAGGGTCTCAACCCAAAACGCCACCTCTCCATGTTCTCCAGAGATACTGCCTGATCTGCTGAGTTAATCTACCACTTTGTGCTCTTTTTCGCAGCTTTCAAGTTTCTCAGCTTTCAGGTTCTTAGGGAGATGTGCTAGCCAACACAGCAAGAATTCCCCAACTTCATCCAACATGGCCATTTCACCCTACAGACACACTAACGGTTTACTGTAGCATCCAAAACCTGGTACCTCAGGTGATGCAGCTCTCCTTCAGCATCCTGGCAGACTGTCCATATGAAATAAACCCCTGTGAGATAAACCCCCGTGAGATAAACCCCAAGAATGGAGCTTGAACATTCTGTTTCTGAAGTGAGAGTTATAAAATAGGCCTTCATGTCCTTTAATGCCTTTCTTTAATTAGTGCAAGCAAAGCTCCAGCAATGGAACTCGCAATCAGGAAGAAAGTATTACTAAAGTGTGTTTCTGGTTTACATATGATAATATCAGGGCTTCTAAATGACAATGATTGAATAAGTTCAATTTCATGAAGTGACATTCCAGAATTTTTACGAACAATTTATGGACTGCATTTCACAACTCTGTCTACTATTTTCTGAAAACAAAATATTATTAAGTGACCACTGGTCACTGTATATACAGGCCCATTCTTGGCTTTGAAATAGCCAAGTGCTGACTCCAGTGCAAGGAGGGTTTGAAATCTACAGATTTTTATAAAATGTGCAAACTTTGACAAGCTGCTTTCCTTGATAACTATAACCACAATTGAGCACACCCAGAACAAAGGAACAGAGACTATTTAGCTCCTTCAATCAATTCTGCTATTGGATCTGTAAATTAACACGACATGCACTTTTCACCGTATTCAGTGACAAAAAAATGATTAGCTTCAATGGTAAAATTAGGTGAACCTAATATCAATGCCATTCATAGAAGATAATCTACCACCCTATGCATGAAGGCATATTTCCCGAAGCTGACTCATAAAAGGCCTAGCAATGAGTTTTTGCCTCTGTCCTAGATTCACAAACTAACAGAAATAGTTTCTCTCTACCTTGTCATTCCCTCACAGAATATAGAATATTTCAATCAAATTAATTCTTATTGATTATATTTAGGGAATGCAGAATTAGTTTGTGGCAGTACTGCTTATAGAAAGAGATATTTAAGTCTAAATTGTACTCGTATATACAGTATATAATATGTACCTAGCATATATTAAATACACCATGCACACACCAGTACATAATATATAATTGTGCGTGCACACACACACATACAGGTATATACAATATATATACTAGTACATAGTACATTGTATATAGTACATATATTTTTTGTCTCGTTTCTTCATGAAAAGCACATTGTATGTGGTTGCTTGAATGATTGGTTTTACAGTGTAAGCAGGAAGAATGAAAATTGGAGCTTTATACCAGATGAATAGGTGCTGATCTGTAATCTCTTTGAAACTGAGAGCTGCACTCTGTGCATGCAGCATTCAAGTTCAAGAAAATTATAAACCTCATTAATATTCCCTTTTTCTGGAATTTACTTTCATTTCATGAGAGCCCACTTTTGACAAGCAACCTTTCCATAAAATGGTCACAAAACACACAGCAGGGAGAAAGTTGGGACTGCCTTATGTGGTGCCAGATGCATACACAGGCAAAACTTCTCATTGGCTGTATTTACTTGCATAGTGGTATGTTCTCCTTACAATCTACACTCGATGTGCATTTTCTCAGTCTCTTTGATAGTTGGAATTCATGAATATTCTGGAGACCACCACCAACCTAAGGACTTTAGCAGACCTTATTTTTTAAAATCTGAATAAAAATAAGAAAACGTCAAGTTTTGGAGTAAATCTATTTTGTGAAACTTCCTACAGTCACATAAAGCAAAAAGAGAACAGAAATTGTTTTAATTTGCTCTCCTTTCTTAAGTGATTATTGGAATGGGAGTGTGTGATTAATGAAGTAATTTTTAAGATTAAAAAGTTGATTCACTGTACTCCATTAGATATTTCATACATCCCAGCTCAACAATTCCTTTCTCAGCATCATGTCTTGATTCTTTTTGTTTATTCTTCCTCGATGTTAGGTTTTGTTCTTAGCCTGATGTTGGAGATGGAAAGCTGCTTGTCACAACTAATATCATACTCCACACCCCCTGAAACCAGCTGCATGTGAAACTAAAAAAAAGTGACTTTTGTTTGCCCATCCCCTCTCTCCAACCACCTCATGTTTTTAGAGATACAGCCTGGAAACAGACCCTTTGGCTCACTGAGTCCACGTTGACATTGATCACCTGCACACTAATTCTATGTTGTCCCACTTTTGTATCTTACACAGTAGGGGCAATTCACAGAAGCCAATTAACCTACAAACCTGCACGTTTTTGGAATGTGGGAGAAATCTCACATTTCCAACACTTACTTGTTGGGAGTATAAATTACAACCAAAACAAGGAAGGAGTTTTGGCTCGGCTTGCTTGTTGGGTGAACTGGATAATCTTAACGCTACTGAGATCAGTGCTTAGGAGACACAATTTTCAAAATAATTTAAGTCACTCCTTTAAAAAAAATAGCTTCCTTTGAAATTTCTTAGAAAACTACTCACAGACTCTTGCCTGAGTACATTTTATATTTGAAACTTTAAGCCATCTGCTGCTGAGATGGTCGATTTTAACCAAGCATTTCCCACAGAGCTACTATTATTGATTGTTCCATGACCTTAACAGACTCATTTTGATACATCTCTTTAACCAAAGCAACAAGAAATAAGAGTTAAAGAGGAAATTACAATATTACTAAGCTCGATATTTTTTTGAAGACATGACTTCATAGGAAGTGCCAGTGAAGTGTGCCAGTGAAGTGAAGTGTGAAGTGTGAAGTGATGTTGAGCAAGTGTATTTTTATTGAAACATTTGTAAGCTTGTTACTTTAGCTGCACCGTACTAAGGAGCACAATGACAGTGAAGGTTTCAAGATGCTTGTTAATTACTTGGCTTTGTATTGTTACAGGTAAGTAATATAGACCGCAAAGGATTGCATTAACGGGAGATATTCAAACAGGAGAAGAGTCAGAAGTAATACACTTCAACAGATTGTATGTTTAATTGATCAGGGAGCACACAACATTGAAATTTGAAGTTGGTGCCTATATAATCATAAATATAAAAGTTTATGTCAGCCATATTTCAGGACTGTCTTTATAAAGATAGGGCGGCACAGTGGCGTAGTGATAGAGTTGCTGCCTTACAGCACCAGGGACCCGGGTTCGATCGTGACTAAGGGTGCGTGTCTGTACGGAGGTTGTACGTTCTCCCCATGATCTGCGTGGGTTTTCTCCCACACTCCAAAGACGTACAGGTTTGTAGGTTAATTGGCTTGGTATAAATGTAAATTGTCCCTAGGACTGGTAGGATAGTGTTTGTTTGTAGGGATCGCTGGTCGGCGGTAGGTTAGTTAGACAGTAAATAACCTTTATAATGTTGAATTAGTGTATACAGATGGTCAGAGGGGTGTCAGTGGACTTGGGGCCTGTTTCCGTGCCATATCCCTCTATAACTGATTCTCTCTCCAAAACAGGAGATGTGGCCATTTTGTAATAATAGTGTGATTAATGTCTTCATCATTCACGATGCAAATACGCTTGATTGAAAGGTGGTGACAGTAAATTACCATTGTATTTAAAATAGAACTGGTAGAACTGCCATTCTACAATTATTTATTTCAGTTTAACTTTAATGACAATCAATTAGTCATTTTTATACTTCATTTGTGGCATTCAGCCCTTCTTATCCGTCTTATACTTCAGTCCGAGCTCAGGATTGAACTCGTGTCTCTCGTGCTATTAGTTGCACCACTGCGCCCTTCATACTTCCCAGTGGCTTCATTTTCTTGTTGACGTGAAGGGCAACATAAGATAATGAGATTGGATTTCACTGGGATATATTATATATTAATAAAGCTATCTAAATTGTTGAACATAAATGCAGCGCTGAAAAAGTATTTCAGTTGAATATTTTGTCTAATATAGTATTTTGTTTAGTATAACTTGAATATAAATGAGCAGATTTAATATTTATGGACTGGCAGGCATTCATTAAACATAGTTATCATTTAAAATATAACGAAACTATTTCCTTGTGGAGATTTGCTCTTCAGAAATCTAACTCCTATCTCTGGGTGACTCTTGCAGTTTCTATCCATCAAGCACAGCAAAACAAGGTGAATGGTTCAGTTGGGCGAAGTGCAATGCTCCCATGTTATTCTCGTTTCCTTGAAGAATATTACACCAGCTTCAGATGGCTTAAGAATAATTCATCATTAATGGCAGGAATCATTGGTAAATCTACAATCAGTGTTCTGGATGAATCTTTCCGAAATAGGATTCAAATGCCAGGAAATTCTTCAACTGGGAATCTCTCACTCATTATCACCCATCTGAGAGTAGAAGATCTTGGGATGTACCAATGTGAAGCCAGTAGCAAGAACCAAAGTATCAGATATGAAGAGATTTTTCTTAAAGTTACTGAAGGTAAGGTTACAAAGATTCAAAGAAAATCATTTAAAATGTTTTCAATATACATTTTATTTTACTTAGCTGAAGCAAATGTATGAATGTAATAGAGGTTTAACATTTCCCAGTGATTAAAGCAAAATTATTTCCTTACAAAATGATTTTAAATTATAAACTTTTGATGGGTCAGTTTTGCATGCATAACATCTCTTATGTTGAATGCTGAAGCAGCAACATTTTGTAGATAATTTATGTGACGACTTGATTAATCTTTGCTCCAATAATATTAAGGGAATGTGGTATACAACGAGAGAAATACTCCATTCAGAAAAAAATTGGAACACAATTTTATACATGCATGGAAAAGTTGATCAAATTTATTTGGGAATTTGGTGATCTCTTACCCCAGAAACAAATAAATAAGTTTTTAAATTACTGCTTTGTTTGTGGACAAGAAAAAGAAGAAACATAGAGCTGTTTATGATCCATTGCTTGGAATTCAATATTCCAATTACCCCACGTTTTGAAAAATAACCTTATCTCTCTCTCTTATCTGAAGAAGGGTCTCGACCCGAAACGTCACCCATTCCTTCTCTCCTGAGATGCTGCCTGACCTGCTGAGTTACTCCAGCATTTTGTGATACCTTATCTCTTTCTACAGATGGCGTCTCAAAGCCCATCATTAGGCCTCTTCCAGGTCAAAACGTTACCGAACAAAGTACAGTCACACTGAAATGTGAAGTCACCAGTGGTTCTTTACCTATCACATATATGTGGCACAGAAAGACCAGCAAAACAGAAAAAGCCAAGAAAATAAACCATTATCAACAAACATTGGTGCTCAATCCCAGCAGGAAAGAGGATAATGGCCTGTTCTTCTGTAAAGTCAGCAACAAATTCAATACAGAGAAGAGCGGCCTGGTGGAGATTCCACTTTCTGGTAACTGCCCTGCTATTGCTATTTGCTGACGTATCTTCTAGACAAATTTCACATAGAGTTATTTGGTTGGCTTTCTTTCCACAGCTTCTGGCATATCTTCAATGGAAACCACTCTCACCATTCCAAATGGCAGCAGTGCATTCAGGATCCCGTGGGTGGTGATCACCATCAGTTCAGCATTGGTATTATTCATTGTTGGTGTCGTATTGACAGCCATATGGATGGTTAAGAAAAGGTTGAAAGGTAACAATTTCTTTTTTGTGCCTTTTTTACAATAATGTATCATTGGTTCAATTAATTAATGGTGCATATAATATTATCTCCTGTTTAATCGGTTACTAGACTGAGGTGGACCTGTTAGGTCCAAACCTCTCCTGCGGGTACCTCCTGGGACAACCCTCCTCCAACTGACGATCCTGCGGGCTCGGCCACCCTCTCCAACTGACGAAGCCTATTGCCGGGCGGGGAGTGTCCCCCGGGGCCAGGGACAGGGAAGGGGAGAGGGAGTGGGGGGGGGGGGGGGGGGGCGCATCTATTAAAGTTAGCGGCAACTCATGGGCTCAGCAGCCCCCTCCCTCTCATTGGCCCCAAACCTCTCCTGCATTGGTCCAGCACTCTCTCCTCCCCCACTCCCCCTCCCCCCTGCTCCACCCTCGCCCTCCCCACCCCCCTCACCCACTCCATCCCCCCTCGTCCTCCCGGGAGGGGGGGAGGGGGAGGGGGGGAGCGGGTGAGTGGGTGAGGGAGAGGAGGGGTGAGGGATAAGGTGGGGTTGAGGGAGGATGGAGTGGATGAGGGGAGGAGAGGGGTTGAGGGGGGATGAGGGGGGATGGAGTGGGTGAGTTCACGGCAGCTCGTCGGCCCGGAACCCCCCTCCTCCCTCATTGGCCGCCATTCCCATCACTCTGGCAGGTCCTGCCCCTGGTGGTCATCGTTGCTCCCCCTCCCTCATTGGCCGCCACTCCCATCACTCGAGTGGGTCCCATTGTGACATCAAATGCGTCTGACGGCTAGGGACTTGGAAAAGGTAATTTTTAACCTTTAAAATGTCTCTAACTTTAAAAATATAAGACCAATTTGAATGAAACTTGCATTAAGGTGGCCCGAGGACAATGGTGAGTAAGGTGGTCCTAAAATTGTCGTGCTATTGTGTGACGGGGGCATAATAATAAGGAAGGATCAAACAAACAAGATGAGAGTTTTAGTAATATGTAGAGATAGATACAAAATGCTGGAGTAACTCAGCGACTCAGGCAGCATCTCAGGAGAGAAGGAATGGGTGACTTTTTGGGTCAAGACCCTTCTTCAGACTGAACAGTCTGAAGAAGGGTCTCAACCTGAAACGTCATCCATTCCTTCTCTCCTGAGATGCTGCCTGACCCGCTGAGTTACTCCAGCATTTTGTGTCTCCCTTCGATTTGAACCAGCATCTGCAGTTATTTTCCTACATATCTTGCCGCTCCACTGCAAACTCTCCTCAAGGTATGTCTACTTTGAAGAAGTTCTCCTCCTCCCATCAGTCTAAAGGGTCTCGACCCAAAACGTCACCCATTCCTTCTCTCCTGAGATGCTGCCTGACCCGTTGAGTTACTCCAGCATTTTGTGTCTATCTATATAGATAGATAGGTAACTATAACCTATGACTGCCACAGAATTGGTATTTTTATTGGAGATTGACAGATTCTTGATTAGTATGGTTGTCGAGGGTTATGGGGAAAAGGCAATGGGGTTGAGAGGGAAAGATAAATCAGCCATGATTGAATGGCGGTGTAAACCCTTTGGGCTGAATGGCCTATTTCTGCTCCTTTGACTTATGAACTTATTGTGAATGAAATTAACATGTCTAATTCAATTTGCCTTAAGAACAAAATTATCTCTGGATTCAGCAAGTGATTTTCTGAGTAGATATTAATATTTGCCTAGCATGACTACATGTAAAAAAATCTAAAGAAACAAGATGCTGGAAATACTTGGCAGCTCATGCAACATTATCAATATTTCAGGTTGATCACCTATATTCAGAACTCCAGACAAATGGTCATCAACCTAAAACATTACTATTGCTTTTTACAAAGTTGCTGTCTGATCTACCAGCATCTTCTGTTTTTAAAATATAATTTACGGTAAAGCATTTGAGGATTGAAAAATGCCATACTTAGGCAAATTTAGTTAAGTTTAGGGATAACAGCGCAGAAACAGGTCCTTCAGCCCACCGAGTCCATGATGACCAGCGATCCCCTTACATTATCCCCCTAGCATTATCCTACATGCTGGGGACAATTTACAATTTTTTATCGAAGCCAATTAAGCTACAAAACTGTACATCTTTGGCGTGTAGGATACCAGAGCACCTGGAGAAAACCCACGTGGTCATGGGAAGAACGTACAAACTCCGTACAGACAGCACCCATAGACAGGATCGAACTTGGGGCTCTGGCGCTGTAAAGTAACAACTCTACCGCTGCGCCACTGTGCCGCCCGTAAATTCTGATTGTATTGTATGCAGAGGAGCAAAAGTTATTGTTTTGATTTACTCGATCAGTTCTCTGCAGTGGCGTATCTAGGGTATGGCAGGTATGGCACGTGGCCTGGGCACCACTTGAAGGGGGGCGCCAGTGACACAAGGGACAATTTTACATTTTATACCAATCCAGTTAACCTACAAACCTGTACCCCTTTGGAATGTGGGAGGAAACTGGAGCACCCGGCGAAAACCCATGCAGGTTACAGGGAGAACGTACAAACTCCGTACGGACAGTGACGGTCGTCAGGATTGTAAGGCAGTAGTTCCCCCGCTACGTTGCCGATAATGAGTGAATTAGTCCAACTTATCTGCGATACTATTAACCCTTTACGCAGGTCATAGTAAAATATTAAAAGGTGCTTTGTAACTGGAGGTTTTGTTCCACTCCACAGCTATACACATATAGACTTCTCAAAGGCTACCAGATCACCTCTGATCTAGGCCTTTGTTGGAATACAGGTCCACCACCGATTTTCCGGCACCCTTGGTTCCAGAGCCTTGCCAAATTATCCGTTTTGTCGGCCAACAGAGGTCACGGTCTTATGGGGCCTAGGAAGTTGGCTATGGGGACAGATCTGCCGGCTCCGGCTGGGCCAGAGTTCCAGAGCCCCAGCCGCAGGGAGCAAATTCGATCCGCCAATTGGCATGGAAGTCCCGATGAGGTTGAGATCGGCCGCCTCACCCAGCCTGGGCATAATATTTTCGGGGGGAGGGGGGGAAGGAGGACTTCCAGGGAGAGATTTCAAGTGCGCTCTCTAGCCGGATAAAAAGGGGGGTGGGGGTTGGCTGCACCACCAGTTGCCGGAAAATCAGCGGTGGACCAGTAGCACCTGTAGGACCTGTGGCGCAGTGGTAGAGTTGCTGCCTTACAGCGCTTGCAGCGCCGGAGACACGGGTTCGTACCCGACTACGGGTGCTGTCTGCATGGAGTTTGTACGTTCTCCCCGTGACGTGCGTGGGTTTTCTCTGAGATCTTCGGTTTCCTCCCACACTCCAAAGATGTACAGGTATGTAGGTTAATTGGCTTGGTAAATGTAAAAATTGTCCCTAGTGGGTATCGGATAGTGTTAATGTGCGGGGATCGCTGGTCGGCGCGGGCCTGGTGGGCCGAAAGGGCCTGTTTCCGCACTGTATCTCTAAACTAAACCCCCAAACATGCACAGAACGGGCCCTACCTGGTCCGTGTCAGATGTTTGGACAGGGGCGCAATTTCAGTGCTTGCCATAGGTGCTATTTTCCATACATACGCCCTGGTTCTCTGTATACATTTGTGGGTTTTTTTCACATTAAAAAGTGATTTGTGAAATCCAAAAGAGTGAATTCCCATTACCAGAACTGCTGATATGTGGCGGGTTTCACTGTATCTGGCTTTCCCCAAATTGGTTTCTTTCTGAAATGATCAAAGTGGTATGTTTATATCCTAAGTATATAATACAAAATCTCACTTTACTATAGGAAGGAAACAGTCACGTTCAATTCAGCTTCAGAGATTTCAAAAAGATGTCGCTGTGCAAACCAAAGAAGAGGTAAACCCTTATCCATAACTTTATCCTTTTTAAAATTGTATTGAAGGTGTTACGGAATAGTATGTTGCCCATTACACATTACTTTATTTATTTCACGTTCACAAGTTATAGGTATAGAATTAGGCCATTTGATCCATCTAGTCTACTCCGCCATTCAATCATAGCTGATCTCTGCCTCCTAATCCCATTTTCCTGCCTTCTCCCCATAACCCTTGACACCCATTCTAATCAATAATTTGCCTGTCTCTGCCTTAAAAATATCTCTGACTGCCCCCACAGCTCTCTGTGGCAATGAGTTCCACAGATTAATTACCCTCTGATGAAAGAAGTTCCTCCTTTCTAAAATAGTGCCCTTTAATTCTGAAGCTATGACCTCTGGTCCAACACTCTACCACCAGTGGAAACTTCCATTCCACATCCAATCTATTTATGCTTTTCATTATTCTGTCAGTTTCAATGAGGCCCCCCCTCAACCTTCTAAACTGCAGCGAGTAGAGGCCCAATGCTGTCAAATGCTCATCATATGCTAACCCACTCATTCCTGGAATCATTCTTGTATACATCATCTGGACTCTCTCCAGAGCCAGCACATCCTTCCTCAGATATTTCCTTCCAACTTCTTTCCTAAAGCGAGTCTCTGGCTTGATACACATACAGCAATGTCTTTCTCCAGAGGCTAATCTTCCCAGTCAGTTGTCTCAGATCTAAGATCTCGAATTATTTTCCTAAATTCTCTGCCGATTTTTGATGCTTTGAGATGCACCTTAGCTTTTCAAAAGACGCAGGATATTTTGATCCCAAAGAAACATACAGAGGAGAGAATGAGGTGACGGTGACTGACAAAGGAAGTCAAAGATAGCATAAAAGCAGAAGAGAAGGCATATAAAATGACAAAGATTAGTGGGAAGCCAAAGGATTGGGATGCTTTTAAAAACCAACAGAAGGCAACAAAAAAGTATTGGGTGGAAAAGATGAAACATGAAGGTAGGCAGGCCAATAATATAAAAGCTTTTACAGATATATGAAGAGTAAAAAAGAAGCAAGAGTGTGTATTTGATCTGTTGGAAAATGACACTGAAGTAGTAATGGGGAACAAATAAATCGCGGATGAACCAAATAACTTTTTTGCATCAGTCTTCATAGTGGAAGATTGCAGCAATGTGCCAGAAATTCAAGAGAATCAGGGGACAAAAGTGAGTGGAGTCGCTATTACTGAAAAGGTGCTCGGTAAACTGAAAAGTCTGAAAGGGCGGTACAGTGGCACAGCGGTAGAGTTGCTATCTTACAGCACCAAAGACCCGGTTTTGATCCTGACAACAGGTGCTGTCTGTACATAATTTGTATATTCGCTCTGTGAGCTCATGGGTTTTCTCAAGGTGGTCTGGTTTCCTCCCACATTACAAAGACAAACTGGTTTGTGGGTTAATTTGTTTAGATAAAAATTGTAAATTGTCTCTAGTGTGTAAGATCGTGCTAGTGTACCAAGTGATCGCTGGTCAGCATGGACCTGGTGGGCAGATGTGCCTGTTTCCGTGCTATATCTCTAAAGATGGATATGGCACCTATAACCAGATGAATTATACCCAAGGGTTCTAAATAAGGAAGCTGTTGAGATTGTGGAGGCATTAGTATTGATCATTCAAGAATCACTAGAGTCAGGAATGGTTCCAGAGGACTGGAAAATCACAAATGGAACTTTACTGTTTAAGAAGGGAATAAGGACAAAGAACATTTTAGGCCAGTTAGTCTGATTTCTATGGTTGGTAAAACTTTGTCCATTATTAAGCCTGACAAATCTGTTGGACCTTTTTGAGGAAGTAACAAGCAGGACAGACAAAAGATAGTCAGTGGATGTTGTTTACTTGGATTTTCAGAAGGCCTTTGTTAAGATGTTGCATGTTGATGCTAAACACAATGGGAGTCCTTGGAATTAGAAGCAAGGTTCGAGCATGGATAGAAAATTAGTTGACTGGCAGAAGGCAGAGTGGGAATAAAGAGGGCCTTTTCTGGTTGGCTGCCAGTGACTTGTGATGTTCCGCTGGGGTCATGTTATATGTTAATGATCTGGATGAGGGAATTGATGGCTTTGTGGCCAAGTTTGTGGATGATACTAAGATAGTTGGAGGGGCAGATAGTGTTGAGGAAGTAGGAAGGACTTTAACATATTGGAAGAGCGGACAAAGAAGTGGCAAATTGAATACAGCATAATAAAGTGTAGTCATGAACTTTGGTAGAAGGAATAAAGATGCAGACTACTTTCTAAGTCAGAAGATTCAGAAATCAGAGGTGCAAAGGGACTCAGGAGTGCTGGTGCAGGATTCCCAACAGGTTAATTTGGAGGTAGAGTTGACGGGAAGGAAGGCAAATGCAATGTTAGCATTAATTTTGAGAGGGCAAGGGATGTAATGTTGAGGCTTTACCAAGCGTTGGCAAGGGCACATTTGATTCTTGATTAGTAAGGGTATCAAAGGTTATGGGGAGAAGGCAGGAGAATGGAGTTGAGATCGAAAATAGATCTGCCATGATTAAATGAGAGTAGACACGATGGGCTAAATGGCCCAATTCTGCTCCTTTGTCTTATGGCTATGGTTGACTTAGCCCCAAAATTGTGTGCAATGTCAATGAGCATTTTTGTGGGATGAGTTACGGTGTGGATCAGCATCATGCTCAACTTGCACACTTCGATGACACCTGTCAGAATCAAACTGATATTAGTTCAGATTAGTTTAGTATCAGTTAATATGCAACACCAATTCAATACCAGGGCTGCTAATTTGGAGTTTAATATTCCAAATTATTATGCATGATTGAACATGTTTAACAGAAATACTTTCTCACTCCACCCCTTATCCCCACCATGTTGTCCAACCATCTCAACCCATCATGGAGTTGGCTTCTGCCGAGACCAACATAGAATTAAGATCATGCTCAAAAATCTGCCTAAGCAGCAGCAACTCAACACCCATCCCCAATTTAAGAGGTGGGGGTATGGTTTTGAGCAAATTTTGCAACCTTTTCTGAAGCATCCAGCAAGAGCTGCAGTTAGCAATAATGCTGATATGGTGTCTGCATTGGAAACATAGTCATGGGTTAACCCTACATCACAACAATAACACTCCCATTTTCAGGACATTTGAATTTCATATGCACTTCCCAATCCCCACTACTGAACTGTGTTCAACTGTGTTCACCCAGACATTGGAGCATAATTAGGCCATTCAGCCCAATTCTGCTCTTATGTCTTTGGTAGTAAGTCTATTCTGCATTCCATCATGGCTGATCCATTTTTCCTTCTCAACCCCATTTTCCTGCCTTCTCCGTGTAACCTTTGGCGCCCTTCTGAATCAAAAGCCAATCAATCTGCGAGAACTCAGAGAATCACCTCTGCAAGAACTTGATCAATGTTTCAATACCTGATATTATTTTAATATCTGTTGATTAAATTTGCTGATTTCTAAATGAGTATTATGAATAATATTAAAGTAATTTCTCATTTACAGGATTTGGAACATGGAAATTATTGGAGCAAAAATATTGATGCCACCTATGCCACCATTGATCATACGAGGCGACTGCCTAAACCACCAGTCAATCCAAGAAACATATCCATGCAGTTTACAGAAATTCCCTTGATGAGGCATCAGCCATATACAAATTTCCATGTGACATATTGAATATGAGTGAACATAATTTGTGAAGTGTAATATCTAAAACATCCTTGGAAGTGGAACTCTTCAGTCATTTACTGTTACATTTTTAATAATGACTAAATACTTAAAGCATTCAGTATGAAACAATTCAAGCTGTGTTGAATAATTTCAGGAAAAAATATTGACATGATCTAAAGGCTAAGTGAAACACTATATTTAAACGAAGAATATTAATCTAAGAGGGGGGGGGTTGAGGGGGGATGGAATGGGTAAGTGTCGTCAGTTGGGGGAGGGTTGCCAGGCCTGCAGGAGAGGTTTGGGCGGAGAGTTGCCGGGTCCATAGGAGAAATTTGGGCCCAACATGTCCACACCCAGCTAGTTAATTTTAAAGCCTGACTTTAATTTTTCATTGAGGAAACTATCAAGCTTGGAATAACTATAAAATCCTAGCTCTAGATAAGCCAGCTCATCGTCTGCAGCACGATGGTCAGAAAATGCAGCCAAGAACTTGAAACTATTATGAAAGTTTCATGGAAGCATTATGACAGTTTATGATTTCAAAATTTGATCTGCATTACAATCTTCACCCAAGTTACAGTAAATGTTTTTTGAGATTATCTTTGTCATCAAATGATTGCAGGTGTATCTACATGATAAAGCACCATATGAGCACATACGTTTTATTATAAACCAGCTGAACATGCTCAGTAAGTCGTGTACGAGTACAAAATAGTTTGGTCACTCACTCCAAGACTATAACACATGGAACATCAAGGAATGTACAATGTACAAAAGTATACTGTGAATGGCTGCATCCCTCAGTTGCTTACTTTCAGCAAACAATTTTATTAAATAGGATTTGGTAAAAATAAAATACATTCATAGAATGAAAAACCTTTGTACTTAAAATTGCAAGATACAACAGGTAAAAGCACAACATTTTTGCATTTCTCATATACAACACAAAAGTACAGTAAAAAGACAGTATTAACCTATCAATACTGACTTGATTTCCCTTAGATTACTACAACAAATATAATTTATAATACAAAATGTACACACTAATTTTGTTGAGTTAAAGTGGCAACTTCAAGCATTCTGAGTTATCGCCTCGTTCGTTTTGGTGGCACTTCTGTTTTTTGCTTTCTTTTGCGTTCTGGACTTGCTTCTCTTTTACGTTTAATCACAGGGGATGGTTGATTTCGTGATCTGTTGAATGACAAAATTCTGTGACATACTGTAGACACTACAGGCTTAAGATCTGTATTTTTCATTTTGAAATTTATTCCCAATAAGAGCTCTTCCAACTTTAGTTCAACATTTCCTCAATGGCTTTGCATCCAAATATTTTACAGGGTACATTTTTGATTTTGCCTATTTGAAACACCTCTCATTATTAAAAAGTAGGAACAAGGAACTGAAGATGCTGGTTTACACAAAAGGACGCAAAGTGCTGGAGTAGTTGATCAGCATCTCTGGAGAACATGGATTGGTGACGTTTCAGGTCAGGACCCTTCTTCAGACTGACTGTGTTAGGGGTTGGGGGGTTAGAAAGCCGGATGAGACCAGAGGCAGGACAAATCAGACAGGTAATAGGTGAACACTGGTGAGAGGGATTTATGATTGGTAAAAGGTTGGAACAATGGCTGGAGATTACAACAGAAGGTGTGAGAAGAACAGATTGAAAAGTTGCAAATTGTGAAACCAGAGGAAGGAATGTCAGAGGAAGGGGACGGAGATAAATAGGTGCGAGTCCAGGTGTTAAAATTCCTGCTTCTAATTTACAATGAAAACATTTCAGGACCTCCCTCTGGCTTTACATTGGAGATGCAGGCCAAGTCCTGCAGGTAGAATATTTATTATTCAGCTACCATAACTCAACAACTTATGTTATATCTAGCAGCACAACTGTGCAATGTCACAGCAATTTCCAACCCAAAGTTATTGATGCCAAATGTCAGTCAAAATGAAATATAAATTTACACTGTAATTCAAGCAGACAGTACATTACCAGAAAGCCTGCCTTGGAAATATGTAAATAAGTATAAACCTCTGTTAATAGTGCAATTTGGAAATTATGTTTTGACTTAAATTTCACTCAATTTATGATAAATTTCATACTCAATAACATGCAAAATAAACTGTAATGTTATGTTTTGTGTTGCTGTGAGGTCCATCTTCAAGATAAAGAACGGAGACAGCACTTTGTGTCGGATTTTCTTTTGCTAGTATAGGGTTCTACAGGTTTTTCATTCTGCAACTGCTTGCGCTAACTAGATCACATGACTTTACTACATCATGCAATTAATTTGCATGTTACAACCCAGTTTCAATTGTAACAATATATCAGCAATACTTGTTATGAACTGTATACAAAAAAATATCACTGTACCTCAGTATATTTGACAATAAAGTACCATTGAATCATTGAGTTTGGACCTTAGAGGATTTATAGGATGATCTTACCTTGTCACCGATACTGTTGCTGAAGATTTTCCTGCCTTTGAATCTGGTGTTAGTTTCTCTTTTGCCAAAGTCGATGAACGTCGTTCTCGTTCAGGTACTGACAAATGCTCCGGATTGCTTACTTTCTTAGCTGCACGAGTAGTTGGTTTATTCTGGCTACTCGCATCATTTGTCTGGTTTCTTAAAAAGTAAATTAGAGCTATGCATTAAGCATTCACAGCAAATATTACCCCATTTAGTTAAGAATGTATAGGTGCAGTGTGGAAGTGATCTGATTGATGACATTTTTAATAAGGTGTTAAAATAATTAATGCACTTCTGCAATTCAGAGGAACTCTGAATTTAACTGATGATCATTTATGCACGATCCTGATTGTGAGCTACATACTGGTGCAAAAATAGTACAATACTTTCTCAATGAATTGCAAACATCCAAAACAAAATATAGGTACTACAGAATTAGAAGATAGTTCTGCACAGTCGAGGTTTTGTGTGCAAATTGACCTGCAGTTTTTAGCTATATGGAAGAGAAACATACTTTGCTCAAATGAGACCAGCATAAATAGATCAATTGATCAATTAATATTTTTTTACACTTGCCAATGCAATATTAGACGCAGAAAGAGTTGACCTTCTCCCAAAGGGGAGATTTCCTATAATAGGGCAAATTTAATTTTGAAAAAAGGTCTCTCTTAATTCATTGAATTACCACCCATTGGTTTGATATAATGACAATGGGCTTTTTCATGCTACATCCCAATACAGACGCTCTTTAGATGAAAATAATTCTTACAATTACACAATTAGGAATACAAGTACCAACTTTAACAGTTCAATAAATCTTAGTAAATTACAAATATGTCAGTGGAGGGAGAGATTTATTCAATCTGTCTAAACTGAAGGCAAATCTAATAACTAGATCATAAAACTACCTTGCTTTTTCTTCAACCTTTGATGTAATTTTCCCTCGAGATTGTGTTGCTTTTTCCTCTTGTACTTGAATTAATACAGCTTCAACAGGTTCATCTGCTACAGATTTCGCCTCTGATGCATTAAAAAAAATACAGCAAGAAAACATCTTAAAACAGGTGACTCAAGGTTAAATTCCTTGAAGATGTTTGTAAAGTAGAAAAGGCCCGATATTTCCTCTCCATAACCAAAAATGAAAAGCTGAGATTATAGTTTAATATACCTGATTGGAGATGTCTCCTTTTAGGAGGATTTTCTACTGGTGTGTATGGACGCTTGGGTTTCCTTTCTCTTTTAGAGGAACTTTGCTCTTCAGCACCTTTGACAGATTCCCCAGTCTATTTTGGAAGGAAAGGCTGCATTAATATTTTGCATACAATACCTTCAAAAACAAGTTATATCTGAGCATAAATGCCACTGAATTGCCATTTGGTCCTTAAACCTGCTAAGATATCTATGGAATCAATGAATTTTTATGAAAGGTTCAGTCATTACAATGCAGTAACCTGCCTGTAAATTATTCACAATTGTACAAGCAATTGATTGCACAATGCACCAATGTTTTAGATGTAAAAAGCATTACCTAAATGCATATTTAATATTAGGAAGCAATTGCCGGAAGTTTATATGACCAGTACGCACACCTAGATGTTTGATGCAGTGAATTGAGACTAATTACAATCAGCGATTAATACACTCATCAACTGGGCTAAAGTGAGGAATAACAATAGGAATAGCCATTAGTGATGAAATCATTACAAAGTTTGGGCTGGAGCCATGGCCTCCAGGATTGAAGAAAATTGCAAAGTACAAAAATACTGTAATGAATGAAAGACTGGCAGAAACCGTACAATCACAGCATAATTATTTACAAAAGAAAACAGGCTGTCATATCCTAGCATTATCAATTAAAATACAACAGTACACTCCACCTTGGTCTCAAAGTATCAGAACATCTAATGCATAAAACATGAAACAATTTAGCAATGCTGGCCCAAGACTGATTTTATTGGGTCTTGCAAGTATAGAATTTAAACCAAGTGACAATTGCATTCTTGAACATAAATTCAGACTTGTAAGATCCTAAGTCATATACTAACTTCAAGGAACAGAATAAGGCCATTTGGCCCATCAAGTTGTCTCCGCCATTCAATCATGGCCTATTTATCTTTCCCCCTCAACCCATTCTTCTGCCTTCGCCCGGTAATCCCTGACACCCTTATTAATCAAGAATCTGTCATCTCCGCCTTAAAAATATCCATTGACTTGTCCTCCACGGCCGTCTGTGGCAATGAATTCCAGATTCACCACCCTGATTAAATAAATTCCTTCTCATCTCTTTTGCTGAATCTACTAAACTCTAACTACTTGGGCAGCACAGTGGTAGAGTTGCTGCCTTACTGCGCTTGCAGCGCCAGAGACTCGGGTTCGATCTCGACCATGGGTGCTGTCTGCACGGAGTTTGTACGTTCTCCCCGTGACCGAGTGGGTTTGCTCCGAGATCTTTGGTTTCCTCCCACACTCCAATGACGTAAAGGTTTGTAGGTTAATTGGTTTGGTATCTGTCAAAATTGTCTCTATTGTGTGTGTAGGATAGTGTTAGTGTGTGGGGATTGAAATTCAGTTCAAGACCATGCAGTATCTGATCAGTCTAAAAACAGACATTTTTGGTTCTGTCATGCTAAGATAAATAAACGTCTTCATCCATGATTGTAAACTATCAGGCTGAGTTGTAAGTCAGTCAGGGGAAAAATTGGGAGTAGCCAGCATGTGATCAAGTAATGAGTGAAAATTCATTAACCACCAGTGAGTAGGCAAGGTCTCAGTGGGACAATGTGGAGCCTGCAGGAATTAATCGGAAATGGCTGTAAGATCTCATCTGCACATGTTAAACCAACAAGGCAGGTCAGACACATAAGGAAAGTGACTTTTCTATTCCTGTTTACAAATGTCGTAAATGGAAATTGTTGAAACAATGTAAAAAATAACTTCCACTCCCAATTAGATCCCACTGAGTTTTAACCTACAACAAATGGCAGTCTATGTAACCAACCAAATGTAACCTTTAACGACATTCTATTTTCTGACCTGCGATCGTAGTTTCAAAATAAGAGAGGTCATTTTTGAGAGAGACGAGGATAAATTTCACTCAGAGGATGGCACATTTTGGAAGGAAGTTCTAGAAGGTTGTGGAAGCGTGCCTTTGAATTAAATGATGACTTTCAGGACATTAATAGAATCAAAGGATGTGTGGCTAGTACAAGAAAATAAAAATCAATCACAATCTAGATGAATTATCAACAGCAAGGTCTAGTTGCCCAAACAATGATCAAGAAATTCCACTTAAATGCTAACCTCTCTGGTAGACTCAAGCAAAGATACTAGAGGAGCAAGATAGACTTAGACGAAGGGATTAAAAGTACCATTAGCAAATTTGCAGATGATACTAAGTTGGGGGGTAGTGTGAATTGTGAGGAAGATGCAAGAAGGCTGCAGGGTGACCTGGACAGGTTGTGTGAGTGGGCGGATACATGGCAGATGCAGTTTAATGTAGATAAGTGTGAGGTTATTCACTTTGGAAGTAAGAATAGAAAGGCAGATTATTATCTGAATGGTGTCAAGTTAGGAGGAGGGGGAGTTCAACGAGATCTGGGTGTCCTAGTGCATCAGTCAATGAAAGGAAGCATGCAGGTTCAGCAGGCAGTGAAGAAAGCCAATGGAATGTTGGCCTTCGTAACAAGAGGAGTTGAGTATAGGAGCAAAGAGGTCCTTCTACAGTTGTACCGGGCCCTGGTGAGACCGCACCTGGAGTACTGTGTGCAGTTTTGGTCTCCAAATTCGAGGAAGGATATTCTTGCTATGGAGGGCGTGCAGCGTAGGTTCACTAGATTAATTCCCGGAATGGCGGGACTGTCGTATGTTGAAAGGCTGGAGCGATTGGGCTTGTATACACTGGAATTTAGAAGGATGAGGGGGGATCTTATTGAAACATATAAGATAATTAGGGGATTGGACACATTAGAGGCAGATAACATGTTCCCAATGTTGGGGGAGTCCAGAACAAGGGGCCACAGTTTGAGAATAAGGGGTAGGCCATTTAGAACGGAGATGAGGAAGAACTTTTTCAGTCAGAGGGTGGTGAAGGTGTGGAATTCTCTGCCTCAGAAGGCAGTGGAGGCCAGTTCGTTGGATGCTTTCAAGAGAGAGCTGGATAGAGCTCTTAAGGATAGCGGAGTGAGGGGGTATGGGGAGAAGGCAGGAACGGGGTACTGATTGATAGTGATCAGCCATGATCGCATTGAATGGCGGTGCTGGCTCGAAGGGCTGAATGGCCTACTCCTGCACCTATTGTCTATTGTCTATTGTCTATTGACCACTCGACCCTAAAACCTTAGTATGTCATGGCACCATTTTAGTAGGCAGAAACTTGCAGAAACATTTTAAAAGAAAAACAACAAAAATCTGTGAATTGATAGATGAGATATATTCTGCATTTTTATACTATCATCACACATACTGTTCCCCCAAAACACTGATTACTGTGCGAGGCACAGCGAACGGCGGGTTTTGCCTACTAAAATGGCGGCCGTTCAGCTCCTTTGCATATTATACTTCAGTATAGGCGATTTCAACGGAGTGGTCCATCTTGTTCCTCTAGTATCTTTGGACTTGAGTATCTCAGAAAGGGATTGGTTGCAATATATCAGCAATACTTGTTATGAACTGTTGATCGGATAATCAACATAAGGTCATAAGGAATAGAAGTAGAATTAGGTCATTCGGCCCATCGAGTCTACTCCGCCATTCAATCATGGCTGATCTATCTCTCTCTCCTAACCCCATTCTCCTGCCTTCTCCCCACAACCTCTGACACCTGTACCGATCAAGAACCTATCTATCACTGCCTTAAAAATATCCACTGACTTGGCCTCCACAGCCTTCTGTGGCAAATAATTCCTATCCCGCTGAGCCATTTATTTTCCAATATGAAAATCTCAAATTACTGTTAGTTACGACAAGCAATATATCTGACTCCAAAATGTTTGCTCATTGCTGCAAATGAGAACCCCGATTTTTTTAATCGTGTTTTGCCAATACTTGTGGTGTCTATTATGGCAAAATGCAGTTGGTGTATCAAATGGAAAAGGGAAGAAATGTTGCCAATGGATTCAGCATTCGGGTGAATTGTTAATTATTAACATGGCTTCTCAACTTCAGAATAGGCCCTGGACAAAGTTTCAAAGCAAGACTTCAAAAACCACTACCATTTGTACATAGTATTTTGTTGCTTTCACAGAGGGTCAGTACCATCAGAAGCAGCTTATTTTGCACCCAGACATCTCAATAAAACCCCTAGCAGTAATTTGCCATTCAAATTGCTAAATTAGGTTACTTTGGGTGAAAACGTCTAAAGCATCTAAACAGATCGTTATAAATGCTGTCAATTTCACAATGATTAAGGAAGTCTTTGCGCTTATGACTCAACAATTCATGAAATTAATACTTACCCAACTGCTAATGGTTTCGGTGAAAACATTGTCAATGTCTTCACTGAATTCATTCATCTTTTCTTGCAAGGAGAGGTTGGGTGGCCAGGGATGTTAATAATTCTGGCCTGCTTAAACCAGGTTGAATTCAAATTAAGCAGCAAATTTGGTGAAGGGGCAATAAATTTGAATTAACTAAAAATTTGAATTTTAAATTCAAATTTAAATTTTTAAGTAGCAATAAATTTTCTTTAGATTTAAATTATGATTTGAATGGAATTGTAAAGATTTAAAATTATTTCCTCTTCCCTATGGAAGAGATTGATTAATGTAGGTTTGCCAAAATTAATGTTTTTTGAGGTGACAAAGGTGATCTGTGAGGACAATGGATGTTGCCCATATGGACGAGGCTAAGGCACTTGATGAAGTCCCTTATGATGAGCTGATCCAGAGGATTGAGATACGTTAGACCCACGGCGACTTGGTTTTTTGGATTTAGAACCAACTTATTCAAAGACAGAAGGTTGTGGTGAAAGGGTGTTGTTCTGGCGGGAGGTCTGTTTCCAGTGCAATTCTGCAGGATCTGTGCCAGGACCTCTTTTGTTTGGGACATATATAAACGTCTTGGATGTACATGTAGATAGGTTGGTTTGTAAGCTTACAGATAGCATCAAAATTGGTGGAGCTGCGGACAGTGAGGAAGACTGTCAAAGTATACAGCAGGATATAGATCAGCTGCAGAAATGGCAGATGGAGTTTAATCTGAGCATGTGTGAGATGCTGCACTTTGGGAGGTTGAATATAAGAGGAAATTATGCAGTTCATGGAAAGACCATTAAGAGCACCAATGTTCAGAGGGATCTTGGGATCCATAACTCTTTGAAAGTGGCAACACAAGTATGCTATTTGTATACATTGGATATGCAGCAAAGAATTTCCCAGTGCCTAGTCACATGTGACAATAAATGATTCCATTCCATTCAAGTAGATAAGAGTAGTAAAGAAGGCATATGGTATGCTTGCATTCACTGATCGGGTCATCGAATATAGGAGTTAGGAAGTCTTGTTACAGCTTTATAGGACTTTGGTTAGCCAATAATTGGAGTACTGTGTGCAGTTCCAGTCGCCCCAATACAAGAGGATGTGAAGGCTTTGGAGAGGGTGCAAAAGAGGTTGATTAGAATGCAGGTTGGATTAGAAGGTAATAGTTATAAGGGAAGTTTAGACAAACTTAGATTATTTTCTCAGGAACATCAGAGACTGAGGGGAGACCTGACAGAAACACATACAATTATGAGAGGTATTGATAGGGTAGGCAGAATCTTTTCCCCCCCAAGATGGAATTGTCAAAGACGAGGGGGCACAGCTTTAGGTTGAGAGGCGCAAAATTTAAAGCAGATGCACAGGGCAAATTGTTTATTTAAACATAGGGACTGTTGGATGCCTGGAATGCGATGTCAGGGGTATAGGTAGAAGCAGGTATGATAGTGGCATTCAAGAGGCTTTCAGATCAGCACATTGGACATGCAGGAAATGGGGAATGGGGGCGGAAGGAAATATGATTCACTTGCAGGCAAAAATAAGTTTAGCTTGTCATGTTCAGTATGGACTTTATGGGCTGATGGGCCTGCCCATGTGTGTGCATTTTAAAGGTTTTGAAACAATTGTGAGACTGGTTTCAAATGATAGCTGATTCAATTTATCAACAGCAAAAGCATGAATAGGTTAAATATTAGATAATGGAAACTATAAAAAGGATATGGGTAAAGACAGTGGTACAGCTCAAGTTGAAGCATTGGTGCCAGCAAAATGGTTTTTATGACCTCCTGTTATTGGAAAAAGCAGGAAACATACTAGATAGACACAGCATGGAAGAGGATATATATTTGTGCCACCCTCTATGACTGGGCCACAAAATTATGTTTATTTGCACAGACATGTATCTGTTCCAAAATGCTACTTACCACATCTTCATCTTTCAATTCACTTTTGACCCTTGTGTTGATTTCTGGCAGGACATCCTGGTGCACTGGCAATTCTATTTGAATGGGTAAAGACATTAAGAAAACTTATGATAGCGTTATTAGTTGTCATTCTTTCAACCATAAATTTACACAAAATATGGAGGGAAAAAAATTTACACAAAATATGGAGGGAAAAAAACAAAGTGCTAGAGGAACTCAGTAGGTCAGGCAGTACCTATGGAGGAAATGGACAGATGGTATTTTAGGTCGAGCTCCTTCAGACTGATGGAGTGGATGGGAAGAAAGCTGGAAGAGAGATGGGGATGAGGCAAAGCATGGCAAGTTATAGGTAGATAAAGGTGATGTGGGGGGATGATTGGCAGATGTGTGAAGATGGTGGCCTAGGGTAGAGATAAAAAGGAGAAAAAAGTCTGAGAGATAAGGAAAGAAGAGTAAAATGCAAAGCTGCACACAGGGATCTGGATAGAAGAGACAGGGGAAGAGAAAAAGAGGGGAGTGAGGTTAACCTATGATGAGCGTTTGTCAGCACGGGGCCTGTACTCGCTGGAGTTTAGAAGAATGAGGGGGGACCTCATTGAAACATATCGAATAGTGAAAGGCTTGGATGGAGTGGAGAGGATGTTTCCACTCGTGGGAGAGTCTAGGACTAGAGGTCATAGCCTCAGAATTAAAGGACGTTCTTTTAGGAAGGAGACGAGGAGAAATTTCTTTAGTCAGAGGGTGATAAATCTGTGGAATTCTTTGCCACAGAAGGCCGTAGAGGCCGTCAGTGAATATTTTTAAGTTAAGAGATAGATTCTTGATTAGTACAGGTGTCAGAGGTTACGGGGAAAAGGCAGGAGAATGGGGTTATCTCCCTCCGAGAGATTGATCAGCCATGATTGAATGGCGGAGACTTGATGGGCCGAATGGCCTAATTCTACTCCTATCACATATGATTAAAGATGCTGCTGTTCTATGGCGTAACTCTCTCATCCCAGTCACCCTGTCCCTATCCCCTCCGTATATTTCATACCACCTTGGACACCCTGCCCCTTTTGCCTCTATTCGCTCATCTCCCAATCCTTCCACCTCCTAGTTAGCCCATTTCCCCTTTATCCCCTTCTTCCCTGAGCCCCATCCATTCCACCCATACCCCATTCCTCTGGCTTTACATTTCACTCATCTTCTTTCCTTGACACCCTTTTGTCTCCTTTTTACCCCCAGCTTTTGTCACCATCTCATCTACAAATAACACCCCTCCGTCCACTTGTATCACCCATCACCTTGATCACAGGTTTTGCTCCACTCCATCTCTCTTATCCAGTTTACTTCACTCCACCCCAGTCTAAAGAGTTCCGACCTGAAACACCATCTTTCCATTCCCTCGCCAACTGCTGCGTGACCTGCTGAGTGCCTTCAGCACAACTTTTTGCGCAAGATTCCAGCATCTGCAGTCTCATGTTTCTATCTATCTGGAGGCCCACTGTAAATAAATTATTCTATGCACAGCCTTAGCCAAGTCAATAAATAAATACATTTAAAAATGTATATATATTTCAGCAACATTTAGTTGATGCAACAAAATTAAAAAAATCAGACTATCAGTCAAGGGCATCTATCATGAGCTATGGGGGAAGTTGCTGAGCTCATCCTGATCCTTTCAAAATTTGAACCCTGAAATCAGTTATGTTATGAGGTTTGTCTTCTCAGTTGTGGATGCTTCTTCCCCTCGTTTAAAAAAAAAAATGCCAACCAGGAAGTTTAAAATAATAGCAGAATGAACAAATATTCCATAGACAGCATGACTCTACCAACAACTCATTGAAAGTTTGCTTTCAAAATACTCAGAATGGAAAGACCAGTCAAGAACATCTGAAATGCAGAAACTGATTCATTCTAATTTCCCACTGCTGATAGAATATATTGAATGTTCCAAGAATGATAACAAATCTCAAATTAACCATTTTTTGAACATTAGATGGTTTAAACATTTCATGATTGAAGACTTCTTGGCTACCTTGTGACTCCACTTTTGAAGGATCGCATTTGGAGTCCATTTCTACATCTTGATACTTGTCACCCAATTCTTCTGCAATATTTTCCGAACTATGAGCCTTTTGCTTCCCAGGACTTTCCACAGATACAACAGATTCCGGTACACTAGAAGGTGCCTCATAGCTAAAAGTTTCATCGAGTGTTGGAGTAGCCGGTGAAGAAGGATCATAATGAGCAAACTGTACTTTATTAGCAATTGAATGGAGAAGCCCAGCATCATTCATTGTTGGAGTATCAGGGGTCTCACAAGGGGTATGTAAAGATCCATGTTGTTCCACATTTGGAGGAATAGTTACCTTACTTGGGCTTACGAATTGGTCATGAGCTGGTTTTTCACTTTCTTTATCTAAAAGAGATGTTTTACATTCAGTCTTTTGTACAATTTCAATCTCCTTTTCTCCCATGTTTATATCTTTCAAAGGTCCCGCTTCATTCTTTTCACCTTCAAAGGCTTTTGTTCTTTCCTCTAATTTGTCATCAGCTTTTATCAAAATTTCTAGGTCCACTAAATTTCCTGGAGTGTTGGGCAGAATTTCCTTACTATCTGATATGCTCTCTTTTGAGTTTAACTGGGAATTTTCTGAATCAGTTCTTTTTTTATCATTAGTCTGATCAGTTTGATCTTCATTTGATCCTGATAGCGTATTTTCAAATTTTTCTTTTGTATCACTTATTTCATTTTCTTCCAAATGGCACTCTTTTAATTCCAAACTTTGAATATCATTTTTTTCTTCTACTATCTCTTTACTTTTAATATTTGTTTGCAGGTGAGCTTCGGATCCTGACTGATCATTCTCCACTTTATTTTTCTCGTCTGTTTCATTACTTTTGGCAATTTCTGCCTGCTCCTCATCGTTTGCCACATTTTTAAAGTTAGTGCTCTTCTCTCTGCTTTGTTCATTTTCCATTGTTTCAGGCTTGGACATAGCAGTTGGCGACTTAATCGCTTTTTCTTCTAAAATCACATTACCTGGAAGATCTTGCACTTTATCCTTAGAACATGACCCAATAGTTTCAACACCACCCTTTTCTAATCCTTTCTCATCGCCTTGTATTTTTTCTTTGGACTTTGCTTGCATATTTTCAGAGATTTCTTTAGATTTAGTTTGAACATTTTGTAAATCATTCTTCTTTAACTTTCCTTTTTCACAGTCCTTAATGTTTTCCTTTCCTTTCTCACTGGATTTTGAGTGAGATGTTTCAGAATGTTCCATGGATTTTGAAAGAGTATTTTCATATTTGTGCTTCCTGTCCATTCCTTTTTCATTGATTTGAATATTTTCTTGCACCCTCTCTTTGTGTTTTGATCGGGAACTATCAGAATGCTCCTTAGATTTTGATCGTGAATGTTCAGAGCGTTCCCCAGACTTGGGCCGAGTACTTCCAAAATCGCATTTTCTTTCAATTTTCTTCGTGTTATCTTCCTGCAAGTCTTCTTTGGATTTTGAATGTGATTTTTCAAAATGTCTGATTTTAGAATCATGCTTCTTGTCAATTCCCTTCAAAGTGCCCTGAACAGAATCTCGCACCTTTTCTTTTACTCTTGAGTGCGAGCTTTCTGAATATTCCTTCGGTTTTGCACCAGCAGTTTCAGAACTATTCTTCTTTTCCATTCTTTTTTCACCTTGAACAGCATCTCGCACTTTCTCCCTGGATTTTGACCGAGAGGCATCAACATTATCCTTAGACTTAGGTCGAGTGTTTTCAGAATCACGCCTCTTTTCTATTTTCTCTTCATTTTGAACATCTCCCTGCAATTTTTCCCTGGTTTTTGATCTAGCAATTTCCGAATGTTCCTTCAATTTCAACCGAGCAGTTTCAGAATCATGCTTTTTTTCTATTCCTTTTTGAATATATTCATCATCTTCCTTGGACTTTGATCGAGACAATTCAATGCTTTCCTTTGTTTTGGATCGAGAGCCATCAACTCTTTCCTTATATTTTGACAAGGAGCTTTCAGATTCTCTTCTCTTTACTATTTTCTTCTCCCTTGATTTATCTTCTTGCAAATCTTCCTTGGATCTTGACCGTGAATTTTCAAAGTTCTTTTGTTTATCTTTATTTCGAGCATCCTCCTGTACAGTTTCCTTTGATTTTGACCGCGAGCTTCCAGATTCATTTTGATTCTCTTTAACTTTCTCATGATTTCTTGTGTCATCATGCAATTTCTCTCTGGATTTTGATCGGGAGTTCCCAGATTCACCTTTCCTTTCTTTTACTTTTTCATTACCTTTCATGTTCTCCTGGAAGCCTTCCTTAGATAATGATCGAGAGCGTTCAGACATGTATTTCTTGTCTTTACCTTTCTCATGGCTTTTCTCATCTACGGTATTTTCCCTAGATTTAGTTCGACCATGTTCAGATTCATTTTTCTTTTCTCTGCTTTTAGCATCTTCATGTATGCTTTCCTTGAATTTGGAGCAAGGGTTTTCAGAATCATTTTTTTTCTCTTTCCATTTTTCACTGGATTTCACATCATCTTGTGAGTTTTCTTTGAACTTTGGCCGCATGCATTCAGATTCATTTCTTTTTTCTTTGTTTTTCTCATGACCCTTTGTATCTTCCTGTGTATTCTCCTTAGACTTTGGCCAGGAGCCTTCGGCGGTATATTTTTTTTCTTTCCCTTTTTCTTCTTTTAGTTTTGAATGGTCCCTAGATTTGACATCTTGACCATGTTCTTTTATTGATAATTCTGCAGAATCTGTTGAAGAAATTAAAGCTTTGCTGTCACGCAATAGGATAACCTGATGGCAGCTGGTTATGACATTGTCCTCTAAAGCAGATTCCTGCTTTTGATCAGCGTCAATATGTATATCACGTGTCCAAGGGCTGCTTTCAGATATTACTTCCCCACTTTGCTTTACATGTTTCATCTCATCTTTGTGCTTTGACGAATCTGTAAGATTTTCCTCTAATCCAAAGTCATCAAGCTTATTTACTCCAGACATATCCAATCTGCCCACATCTGAATCATTGTTTCTTGGTTGCTTTTGACAAGACTCGTGATCATTTTTTAAATGGTTGTTTCTTTCACTGTTGGACTGGCTAAACTCCGAAAGTATCTGAACAGATCCGAGCGACTGATCTGTGGACTGCGCATTCTTGGAGTCTTTAGAAGTCCAAGAACCAAAAGCCTTTTCCTTGTTCTGAAAAAGAAACATTGAGAAGAATTTTTAATCGGTAAATAGGTTACTTTAATATTATTCTAATTTTTGAAAGTACTATATGAAACAAATGTCACGTGTATGATAATAATAATAATAATAATAATCCATTTATTTTATATAGCGCCTTATCACATGCTCAAAGCGCTTTACAAAAACAATTAACATAGAAACAAACAGACAAACTATCCTGACGGAAAAGCGGCGAATACACAATGCCAGCGTCCTCTCACGTCAGGGTCCGGCAGTAGACATTAAAAAGCACAAGACACACAGATATAATTTTTTACACAAAACAGCCATCACAGTGATTGCTCTAAGCATACCCTCACTGTGATGGAAGGCAAAGTCTTATCTCCTCCTCAATCTTCTCCCGTGGTGCCACGAGGTGATCGAGGCTCCCAACTTTTTGAAGCCCCCACCGGGCGATGGAAAGTCCCAGGGCCGAGCCGAGCCGAACAGGCCGATGAAAGTCCTGAGCCCCCACCGGGCGATGGAAAGTCCCAGGGCTGAGCCGAGCAGGCCGATGAAAGTCTTGAGCCCCCACCGGGCGATGGAAAGTGCTGCGGCCGAGCCACGCAGGGCGATGAAGGGCCTGCGGGCGGGTCGATCGTACCTCGCGCTTCGGGGCGGTCGAAGCTGCTACGGCTGGAGCTCCCAAAAGCCGGTCGCCAGCCAGGGACCTGCGAACTCCCGATGTTGCGGTCTGCAGGGCCCACGGCCGAAGCCTCCGAGATGGTAAGTCCAGGCCCTGCGACCGGAGTCTTCAAGGTCGATCCCAGCTGGAGGCCGCCGACTCCACGATGTTAGGCCGTAGCGCGAACGGAGATACGACACGGTACAGGTCGCATCTCCGTTGAGGAGGAGATTTGAAAAAAGGTTTCCCCCAACCCCCCCCCACATACACAGAATTAAAAATAAAACAAAACGTACATTTAACAACGACAATGACAAAAAAACAGAGAGACTGCCGGTGAGCCGCAGCTGCAGAACGCAGCCACGCCCCCAATATTATAATTTGGAACTTAAATTACTTGCATTAGTTAGGCACCATAACTACATGTAGGATGTGGTAGCTTGGACTAGCAAGAGCAGGACAGGGAGCAAGGAAGGTCTAATAGGCAAAGCTGCATTTATTTTAAAGCAAACCTGACAGATAACCTCAGGACATGGATAGGTACATAGATCTTCAATATTATAGCTATTGCAGAAACATGATTGAGCTACTGGTCCTGCCAGTCCCTCAATGTTCTGGTGTACTGATGCTACAGTTGTGATAGAGGTGAGAGTAAGATGGAGTTGCTTTATAGATCGGAGAGAACATCTCCAGGGACAGTCCTGTGGGATTGTCTGCATGGTTGTATGACTATGACTCATAGTAAGGGTGCAACATGAGAAATAAGGCAGTGGTGATCACTTTGATGTGATTGTACTATAAGCCCCTGAATAGTCTTCGGGAATTAGTGGACAACTATGTAGGAAGGTTGCAGATAGTAGTAATAATAAAACGTTTGGACAGGTACATGGGCAGGAGAGGTTTAGAGGGATGTAGGCCAGGCACAGGCATATCGCACTCTTTGGATGGGACATCTTGGTCAGCACAGACAAGAAGGGCCGAAGAGTTTGTTTCTGTGCTGTATGACTCATAGTAATAGGGCTCTAATAATAGTTTTAGTTTCCCTGATATTGATAGAGACTTCTATATGTTAAAGCTTATTTGGGGCTTAATTAGTTATGTGCATCCAGAAAAGTTTACTCGAGATATATTGAGAGGGAGCATAACTGGATCTCCAATGGGAAATGCAGATCAAGTGGCTGAAATGTAAGTTGGGAAACACTTTGAGACTAATGGTTATAATTCTATCAATTTTTTAATAGTTATGGAATAAAGATAGGAATGGTCTATAAGTTGAAGGCCCTGGCTTTGATGAGGAAGCTGAGTGGAGATAAAAAGATAAGATAAGGTATGATCTTTCATTTTCACCTATTCCTCTTTAGTCTCAGTGAAAATGGCAGTTAGGGCAGTGGGATGCTCCTGCTGCAGGATGTGGGAGATCATGGAAACGTCCAGTGAACCACAGAACTACAACTGTGGGAAGTGTGGGAAGAAACTGGAACCGGATGTACTGAATGAGGATCATCCGGGATACTGGGAACTTCATAGATAAGAATTTTAATGAAGTGGTTTAATGAAGTATTCATGCCCAAGGTACAGGCAGAAAATAGAATAACCACCAAGAAAAGGAGCAAGTGAAGTGAAGCAATTCCCTTTGCCCATTCCCCTTGTATAGCATGTATACTATTTTGGATACTGTAAAGGGGCAAGGGGGGGGGTCCCTTGAAGACAGGAGCAGGGGAATTTATTATGGGGAACAAAGAAATGGCAGACGAGTTAAACCGTTACTTTGGATCTGTCTTCACTGAGGAAGATACACACAATCTCCCAAATGTTCTAGGGGCCGGAGAACCTAGGGTGATGGAGGAACTGAAGGAAATCCACATTAGGCAGGAAATGGTTTTGGGTAGACTGATGGAACTGAAGGCTGATAAATCCCCAGGGCCTGATGGTCTGCATCCCAGGGTACTTAAGGAGGTGGCTCTAGAAATAGTGGAAGCATTGGAGATCATTTTTCAATGTTCTATAGATTCAGGATCAGTTCCTGTGGATTGGAGGATAGCAAATGTTATCCCACTTTTTAAGAAAGGAGGGAGAGAGAAAACGGGTAATTATAGACCAGTTAGTCTGACATCAGTGGTGGGGAAGATGCTGGAGTCAATTATAAAAGACGAAATTGCTGAGCATTTGGATAGCAGTAACAGGATCATTCCGAGTCAGCATGGATTTACGAAGGGGAAATCATGCTTGACAAATCTACTGGAATTTTTTAAGGATGTAACTAGGAAAATTGACAGGGGAGAGTCAGTGGATGTGGTGTACCTCGACTTTCAGAAAGCCTTCGACAAGGTCCCACATAGGAGATTAGTGGGCAAAATTAGGGCACATGGTATTGGGGGTAGGGTACTGACATGGATAGAAAATTGGTTGACAGACAGAAAGCAAAGAGTGGGGATAAATGGGTCCCTTTTGGAATGGCAGGCAGTGACCAGTGGGGTACCGCAAGGTTCGGTGCTGGGACCCCAGCTATTTACGATATACATTAATGACTTAGACGAAGGGATTAAAAGTACCATTAGCAAATTTGCAGATGATACTAAGCTGGGGGGTAGTGTGAATTGTGAGGAAGATGCAATAAGGCTGCAGGGTGACTTGGACAGGTTGTGTGAGTGGGCGGATACATGGCAGATGCAGTTTAATGTAGATAAGTGTGAGGTTATTCACTTTGGAAGTAAGAATAGAAAGGCAGATTATTATCTGAATGGTGTCAAGTTAGGAGGAGGGGGAGTTCAACGAGATCTGGGTGTCCTAGTGCATCAGTCAATGAAAGGAAGCATGCAGGTACAGCAGGCAGTGAAGAAAGCCAATGGAATGTTGGCCTTCGTAACAAGAGGAGTTGAGTATAGGAGCAAAGAGGTCCTTCTACAGTTGTACCGGGCCCTGGTGAGACCGCACCTGGAGTACTGTGTGCAGTTTTGGTCTCCAAATTTGAGGAAGGATATTATTGCTATGGAGGGCGTGCAGCGTAGGTTCACTAGGTTAATTCCCGGAATGGCTGGACTGTCGTATGTTGAAAGGCTGGAGCGATTGGGCTTGTATACACTGGAATTTAGAAGGATGAGGGGGGATCTTATTGAAACATATAAGATAATTAGGGGATTGGACACATTAGAGGCAGGAAACATGTTCCCAATGTTGGGGGAGTCCAGAACAAGGGGCCACAGTTTAAGAATAAGGGGTAGGCCATTTAGAACGGAGATGAGGAAGAACTTTTTCAGTCAGAGAGTGGTGAAGGTGTGGAATTCTCTGCCTCAGAAGGCAGTGGAGGCCAGTTCGTTGGATGCTTCAAGGGAGAGCTGGATAGAGCTCTTAAGGATAGCGGAGTGAGGGGGTATGGGGAGAAGGCAGGAACGGGGTACTGATTGAGTGATCAGCCATGATCGCATTGAATGGCGGTGCTGGCTCGAAGGGCTGAATGGCCTACTCCTGCACCTATTGTCTATTGTCTACACAGCATTTGTGAAACTGCACTTGGATTATTGCAAGAAGAGTTCAGACCCAAAACATCACCTATTCCTTTTCTCCAGAGATGCTGCCTGACCCACTGAGTTACTCCAGCATTTTGTGTCTACCTTCGGTATAAACCATAATCTGCAGTTCCTTCCTACACAGTTGGAGTATTGTATGCAGTTCTGGGTCCCTATCTGTAGGAAGGATGTCATTAAGATGGAAAGGGTGCAGAAAAGATTCACAAGGACGTTAGTTGTAAGAGACTTGATAGGATGGGGTTTTTTAATCGTCCAAAATTAGATGGCATAGATTCAAGGGTAGAGTGGAAAAAATTTAATGGGAACACGAATTACATTTTCCCACACTAAAGGTGTTGGGTACGTGAAATAAGATGCTGGAGGAAGTGGTAGTGGTGGGTAAAATTACAATTCTTAAAAAACATTTGTACAGGTACAAGATAGGAATGGTTTAAAAGGATATGGGTCAAAGCAAGCAAATGGGACTAGCTCAAGTAGGCATCTTGGCTGGCACAGATGAGTTGAACCGAATGGCTGTTTCCACGCTATGAAACTCAGTGACATTTACTCTGGCTGAATCACAAAGCAAATTACATACAAATTAAAATAAAGTAATATGTCATGCGATATCCACGCAATTTAACTTTTTATTCTTGGGTTCAACCAGATTTATGTATTTTCAACCTTTCCTCTTCTTGATACGTGGGCTTAAAAAAGATTAATGAAAATATTACTATTCACTGATCCTTAGAAAAATAGTTATTTCATATCCCTGAAAATAAAAATGCAGGAGATTCTGGAAAGCTGAAAGGATTGGTAATATGTTCTATGTACCTCAGATCTATTCCGTGTCTCCTTAAATTCTTCTGGCAGTTCCCTCTTTCTTTTACTATCTTCATGGTGCAAATCAATTTCCCCAGATAATGTTCTGCAAAACATGGATAAATTGGACGACGAAACTACAATTTGCAATATTCTACTTCATGCCAATTACACTGCAGGAACATTTGAGTTTCGAACTTAATATGCAAATACCTATATGGTAACTATCACATAGCTCAAGAATGGCCTTTGGTGCATTATCAACTTTGAACAAACGATGAACATTGTAAAAGAATTCCATACCTCCATGCCCTCCTTTCACCCAAAGAGTACACTGATGTAGGATAAACACGGCTTATAATATAGAAGTTGGTAGGTCGTGTTACAGTTGTACAAGACATTAGTGAGGACACAGGACATTAGTGAGGAGTATTGTGTTCACCTTTGGTTACCATGGTGTAGGAAAGATGTTGTCAAACTGGAAAGGGTGCAGAGAGAATTTACGAGGATGTTGCAAGGACTCAAGGGCCTGAGCTATAGGGAGAAGTTAAGCAGGACTTTATTTCTCGGAGCGCAGGAGGATGAGGAGTACAAGATCATGAGAGGAATAGAATGGGCAAATGCAGTCTTTTGCACAGAGTTGGGGAATCGAGAACAGCAGAATATAAGTTTAAGGCGAGGGAGGTTTAATAGGAACCCGAGGGGTAACTCTTTTACACAATGGATGGTGGGTATATTGGACAAGCTTCCGGAGGAGGTAGTTGAGGCAGGTTCTATCGTACCGTCTAAGAGATATGAATAGGATAGGTTTAGAGGGATATGCGCCAAGCGCACACAGGTGGGACTCGTGTAGATGCGGCATGGGCAAATTGGGCTGAATAACCTGTTTTCATACTATGACTCAAATTTATTTTTGATTGCTTTGTAAGTGCTAAATTAATGTCACATAAATTAAAACAAAATTGTATCAACATTAGATTATAGCACGTATTTGCACCAAAACATCTATTGGTTCATATTATTGCAAGATACAGGATATCAAAAATAGTGAATATTGAATTTGGCAGCTCAATCACCATTTGTGGAAGGATTTGTGCATTTCACTTGTGCATAGAAAGCTTCAGAAAACTGCATAATAATTTCACCAAATATTTAAAAAATGGTTACAGTTCACAACTTAACACAAACTTATTACAATGCATACACTAATTTTACTTTAAAATAAAAGTTGACAGTATTATTTTTCTTTTGGCAATTCTCAATTCCATTCATAGTATTTAATATATCATTTATATCCTTCATGCATCTAATACATGAATTTCAGTGGCATAAGAAAATAACTGCAGATGCTGGTACAAATCGATTTATTCACAAAATGCTGGAGTAACTCAGCAGGTCAGGCAGCATCTCGGGAGGCATGATTTTAGTGGCATGATTTCCATGTTCAAAATAGTTTTGTCAAAAGCTTGATTCCAGGAATTTATTATTGCACGATACATTAGTACCATGTCTGGGCACGAGTCATTTTATCGGTTGCCCATATAAAAGAGAAATGCCAGTCAAGGACCAAAAGATAGCTGAGAAAACAGGTAGAGAGATAGTTCTCGAATTCTGCCCTGAAAACTAAGACCAATGATGTTGATCACTAAGCTGTTAAATTTGGGATTGAGAAAGACGCGAGAACGATTTTTGTTTTAAAGGAGCATTGTTTAACAAAAAAATAGTTTAGACCAAAAGGACCCAAATAGTGGGTAACTAACGGTGACAAATGGTGGAATTTCGAGCAATAAACAATCTGCTGAAGGAATTCAGTCTGTTGTGGGTGGGGGCTGGGTAAGGAATTGTTGACGAACTGTTCAGGAATTGAAGCCCTGCATCAGGACAGGTAATGGGCGAAGAACACTATTCAGTGAGAAGGGGTTTGTATGACATCAAATTTGCAAAATGTAGGAATAAAGAAGTAGCAGAAGGCAACTATCAAATCCAGAAACAAAGGATGAGGGTTTCTGCATCCATATATCACGGTTGCTTCATTGTTCTATCAAACACAAGTAAAATAATTATACCTTAAATCTCCTTTCCTTTTTCTTCTCAATGCCACTTTTTTCTCCAAGATTTTTTGCTCTTTCAAAGCTGCTTTGCTAACCTTTGAAATTTGGGATGTTGGCTCTTGCATTGTTCTTAAATTGGTTTCAACACTTAAATTACTGTTAATACCTGGAAAAAAATGAATGTAGAGGGAAAGAGAATAGAAAGTTGAATCTTTAGGCCATAGGTCTTACTAGGATCTTGCAGTACAAAATGAATGCATTCATAATAATAACAATGAAGGATTGCAGTGTCAATAGACAATAGGTGCAGGAGTAGGCCATTCTTTTGTCGAGAACAAAATTCTAGTTCAATGCTGTAAAATATTTCAGAGTTACTTTTCAGTTATAGTTGTAAAGTAGCATGTAAAAGGAAAACTATCCATCAATTTTTTTTTTGTTTGGACATGATAGCAATGGAAGAGTGAACAGCCACCTCTTGTACCCCTCGGAAAGCAGCCTAAAGTCTTACGGTTGGGTCACAAAGCTTTATACTGTTTTTCAAGCAAAGGATGAGGGTTTCTGCATCCATATATCACGGCAGAGGGACAGCTGCGGGAGGTAGCAGCTCAGGTTTCCCTTTAGCCAGTGCAGTTGCCACGGGCCACAGGCCAACGTGTAGATAAGGTGGGCTGCTCGAAGTCGTATAGCAGCTAGGTAAACTTCGAGCGCATCCTTGGCAGCTGCAAGAAGCAGCGATGGCCATGAAAGGAACAGGGTTGTGCAGTGGCGCGGCTGGTAGAACTGCTGCCTCACAGTGCCAGAGACGCAAGTTTGATCCTGACTACAGGTACTGTCTGGGTGGCATTTTCACATTCTTTCTGTGACTGGGTGGGTTTCCTCTGGGTGCTCCGGTTTACTTCCTCATCCCAAAAATGTGTTGGTTTGTAGATTAATTGGTCTCTTAATTGCTCTGAATGTGTAAGACAGGGGTTGACAACTTTTTTTTTTGTAAAGGGTCAGATATTAAATAATTTAGGCTTTGCGGGCCAAGAGACAAAATCAAAGATATTATGTAGGTACTTATATAACAAGGAAATCAAACACGATTTTATTAACTCACCATCGGTAAACGGTTTTCCTTGCTTAGCTAACAAATGAGCCCCTCGGAAACTTGCAACCTCATTTGCTATTTTTTGGAAAAAATTCTGCTATGAGATATTACGTTTAAAATTTCTAATTTTTCTGACCGTTGCTTCCCTGAGAGTTGGGAATATTGTGATGAGTGCTTAGTCTAGTAATGTCGACGTATATTGTATTCTTTTAGCACGGCTATAGTGTCACCGCAAAATAAACGCAATGCTTTGTCATCTAATTCGGTAACAAAATAATCCACACTCCACTGTTCCTTAAAAGCATGACATTCCAAGTCTACTTTTCTTCTTTTGACATGATGGGTATAAACTGGTAAAATAATTTAAAAAAATAGAATGTTGCTGTACAGAGAGGAGTGTAGTGCTCCAAAAGCTCTTGAGTTATATTTGGTCACTGAGTGCCGTTGGTTTTGTAGTGCGCCAAGCAGCAGTGAAGCGATGAGAACATGTACAATACATATCAATGAATGAGCATGGCTGTGTTCCAATAAAACTATCTATGGACACTGAAATTTGAATTTCATATCATTTTAACGTCTCATGATATATTATTCTTCTTTTGATTTTTTTAACCTTTTAAAACTGCAAAAATACTTCTTAACTCACAGGCTGTACAAAAACAGGCATCGGGCCAGATTTGGCCCGAGGGCCATTGGTTGCCGACCCCTGGTGTAAGATGTGGATGACAGTGGGATAACATAGAACTAGTGTACACAGTTGATTGGTGATGGCCGTGTACTCGGTGGGATAAAGGACCTGTTTCCATGCTGTATCTCTAAACTAAACTCACCACCTCCAGGTGGGCCAGACCAAACCCTGATCATCGATATCCCTACTCTCACCCAATTCTGTCAGGATATGGGGCCTTACAGTTGCAAAAACTGTAAAGTGAGAAAATAAAGACATCTTTCATTAGGCCAAAATCAGACATGATATTTGCAGAAACTTAAGTCTTGATAGATGCAGGATTGCACCGAAGGGACTCCTGCAAGCTGGTCCCAGGAGAGGATCTACTATCATCCACTGCAATCATTCTACTTTTTTACTTGTGTATGATTGTCCTCATGCAAGGTATGATTTGACTAGATAGGTTCACTGTATTTCAATGGACGTGATGATAATATTAATAATAAATGTAACTAGTTTTCTCCAACAAGTTCTCCCTATATTTTTATCAAGTACTACCTTTCAGTGATACACGAAGGACAATTTACAGTGGTTAAGTAACTTACTAACCTGCTCATCTTTGAGATGTTGGAAAAAATCCAGAATACCCAGAGGATCACAGTGAAGCATTTCAACCCAGGGTACTCAAGATATGTGAGGGAGGCTTGCATAATTTTGTTTTGAGGACTGAAAGAGGCATTCAAAAGTATTGCAACATTTTGGTTTAACGAGGTTTATGCATTCCTCAAATTTTTTAAAGAACACAAGCAAATAGTATGTGAAAGTGCATCTCCTGAGGGAACAAAAAATTAAATTTGGCCACAATTCTCATCTATGCCAAAATATAAACACAAACCTAGACTTGCTAGGGAAACACCTTGTCCGTTGACAGAAATACAGTAATTTCCTCACTTTGTAGGTCTGAAATAAAAGACTTAACTACCTTTTTCCAATATTTGGAGATTTTCTTCATTCCTTTGAGTCTCTTCTGATGGCCCATCTTTCTCAATTTCCAACTGTTTGTGCTTGTCCTCTCCCCTTTCCCTGTTCCACTGTCGCCTGAGTAACCTCTCTGCCTTTTCTTTTGCCTATGCGAAAATATAAGAAAATTGTGATTTTTTATACCTGGCAAGCCTGAAGAAAGGCATGTTACAAATGCATACAAACCATTCTAAGCTGGTGCCAGAGCCCGGGACTCTTTGTGTGCTGGTTCTGAAGAGGATCTACCATCATCCACTACAATCGCTCCACTCTACAACCAAGAAAGCACACCAATGTCTCTAATATCGCAGAAGTCCAATGAAGTTCAGCATGTCTCCAAATGACTCTAGCCAACTTCTACAGATGCATCACAGAAAGCAAACTAGCAGGATGCATCACATCTTGGTTTGGCAACAGCTCTGCCCATGACCACAAGAAACTGCTAAGAGTTGTCGATGTAGCCAGTCCATCATATAGACCAGCCTCCCCACCTTCGACACTCCACACTGCTTTGGGAAAGCAGCTAACATAGTCAACAACCTTTTTCACCCCAGTCATTCTCTCTTCTCCACTCTCCTGTCGGGAGGAAAATACGAAAGCTTGAAAGCATGTATCACCAGATTCAGGAACAGCTTCTTCCTTGCTGTTATCTGACAATTTACTGAATGGTCCACCCATAAGATAGGGTGTAGTCTCAATCTTCCAACCTATTATATTTCGTCTCTGTAACTATAACACTATAATGCTGCAATACATTGTTCTACACTGATATTTTTCTCTCTGCATTACCTGTGGAGAGAAAGAAACATGGGCCCCAAACTGAAACATTGCCTTCCCATTCCCTCCAAAGATGCTGCCTGACCAACTGACTAGTAATGTTTTGATCAAGATTCCAGCAACTGCAGGTTTTTGTTTTTCTACTGTACTTGAGTACATCTTGATTGCACTACATATAGTATGATTTAATTGGATAGCATGCAAACAAAAGCATTTCCCTATCTCAGTACAATAATAAACTAATACTCCCCTGACCACCTCCCAAACTATGATGGCTGAGAAACACAAGCTTGTCTTAACAAATTTTGTTTATAATGTTACTAAGTTCTAGTTCTTATTACGTTGAAGATGTTGTTTCACTTATAAATAATTGCACAATTCATATATTACACAAACAAGACATTGTTTTATAGATGGTTTTGAACTGAAAAATTATTATACAATCAGGATGGTTACAATATTTAGGGAGGAATAGTTGGGGAAGCTCTTAACTGGCATCTGAATGTATTGAAGAAATTGGTTGGAGAGGAATGTTAACCTAACAGTAAAATAATGAACACAGGATGAAATGAAATATAAATTTAGTATTTCAAGCCTAAGAAATGGAACTCTTAAACATACAAACTCAGTAATTTTATCAAGTTAATTTGCTTATAAACCAGCATCACAAATACATTTACTTAAATCATTTCTTGTAACCGTTTCAATTACTCTCCACACCCAAATTCATAATTCGAAACATTAAACAGTAAAAATAGTAAGAAATTGCTCTAACTTACAATTGACTGTCGCCGTTGTACTACAGTTTCTTCGTCGTCTGAATCACTATAGTACTTTGAATACAGAAACGGTTTGTGGACATATGGATGTCGTCCTGGTTTTGCTTTACATTCCTTTTGTCCTTCTTCATTTGTTTCTACATTCATATCTTTTTCTAAACAGAGTACATGTTTAATAAAAACGTAAATTTTCCTTTACTTTGGTTTCTCAATTCTAATGTCTTAGTTCTATTCTTGGAACAAAGCTACTTTATTTTATTCAACTTTCTGTGAATTAAGACAAACTTTGTTCTGTTTGAACAGAGAGCTGCAAATCTCATGCTCTCATTTAATTACGTGTATCCCAGCCTTTGATTTGCAAACCTAAATAATTTGCTTTTAATTTAACTTGAAGTAACACATTTCTTACATACTGGACTGATTCCTAAGAATGGAAGCTTTTAGCCTGCGATTATTACTGCATTCCCTTAATTATGCCATCACATACATTGGGGATCAAATTGTCAGAGTAAGGTCACATGCATATTGGAGGAACAGTATCTTATATTCCACTTGCACAGCTTTCAATCCAACGGTAATAAACACTGAATTCTACAATTTTAGATACCCCCTCCCTAGTTTTCTCCCTCTCTTTCCTGTGCCTCCTTTAACCCGATCTGCACCCATTTATCTCCACTATCCTACCCCATTTCCCCTCTGATCCCCTACCACCTATATTCCTCCCTGTGGCTTTACATTTCACTTTGCTTCTCTCCTTATCTGACACCCTTTTGTCTCCTTATCTCTCGCCTCTGTCCACCCGTCTGCCAATTCAACCTCACTAACCTGTATCCAGCTATCACTTGCCAGGCTTTGCCCTGGCCCCACCTCTTTCCTGGAGAGGCTGCTGACTTGCTGAGTTTCTCAAGCAGTTTTACTCAAGATTCCAGCATCTGTAGTCCCTTGTGTCTCCAGTAACAGTGGGGTATTTATCATGAAAATGATAATCCAATGACCCTAGTTTCCATAAACCCCTCGGGTAGAAAAAAATCCAGATTTATCACTCTCTGCAAGGATACATAGAAATTTCTATGTATCTCGGATTTAAAAGACCGATCCCCAAACATGTAACTATTTCCCTTCATTTGAGATTCTCCTATTGGTCATGAGATCCGGTGTCCCACAGGATCTCATGTCACCCTCATTCTTCTAAACTCCAGAGTTCAGATCAAATTTCTTAGCTGAGGCAGCCTATTCATCCCAAAAATGAGTTTAGTCAAAAATAAACTGCGGGAGAAACACATTGCCTGAAGTAGAGTGCCAACACAAAACATTGTCTAGCCATTTCCCTCCACAGATGCTGCCTGGGCCACTGAGTTTCTCCAGCAGTTTGATTTTGGATCAACATTCTACCAGTTTTTGTTTCCATTAATCTAGTGAATGTCATTGGACTGCCTCAAACACCAGAATATAATTTCTTAAATAAGATGATTGAAGCTATGAATAGTACACAAGGTGTTACCTCAATTTTAACAATATTTCAGCATTCCTAAAGACCATCTCTCTTGAAATGAAAGCCAATATATTTGCCTTCCTAACCAGATAGGGCATTTGCATGCTAAATTTGTACTTTTCGTGCTCAAGAACACCTAGATCTCTGTGTACTTCAATCATTTGCAATCTTTATACATTTAGAAAATAGACAACCTTTAGATGCCTCCTACCAAAGTGCATGACCTCACTTCCATGATATTAAGCTCCATATGCCAAGTTTATGCTCACTCGTGCAACCTATCCCAAATATTTTCATTTCAACATGCCCTCCACATCAATTTTCATGTCAATATTACGACGATGGGTGAGAAATCTAACTGAAGGGATTCAAATGTAAATTCAGAAACTTCTATAATGATTTGGGAAGCAATGAAGTTTTCAAAATTTGAGGTAGGAGGAATAATTAAAGATGAGGCAGTGGCTTGCAAGGACTGCTGAGATCAAGGGCATTTGTGGCATGAAAAGAAAGCAGGAATCGCATATTCTGGACAAGAGTGCCGACAGAGCAAAGTAGGAGATAGGAGAAAGTTAAGGATAGAAAACAGGAGAGCATAAAATTAAGTTGCACTTACATACTAGAAGCAGTGACTAGAAACAGCAAAGCTAACCTAATGGATAGTCTTATTTCGATGACAAAGTTAGCAAGCTCCTTGCACTTATTTTTGGGAGGAAATGTGGCAGCAGATTAAGAAAGTAGTTTGAGACATGTGTTTGTGGTGAAGAGAAGCAGGAAATTATCATTACATCCCAGGATGATTCTGAAATGTGCACTTTAGCAATGAAACTGCACACTTAAGAGGTCATCCCTCGGAATCGATGATAATTTCTGGCTTCTCCTCACCAGAACCCGTCTTTAAAACTACGTTAAATGGCTACAACATTCACCTCCCAAAACAGCGCAAGGATCTTAAGAGCCCAATAGTGCACATGTATTCACAACAGATGCAAGAGATCCCGTGTGCTACCAAAAACACATACAGTGCATATTGGAACTAAAGGCAAATGTCTTGAAATATCAAGTATAAATGACAATTAGTTTGGGATTACAAAATTGCAAACCAAACAAAAACAGATGAGAGATATAGCACAAGGCAACAAGTTGAAATAAAAGGAAGTGATGTTAAAGTAGAAATATGAAACAAATACACGACTGGAGAGATAAGAGGAGACTACATAAGAATAGACAGCATAACTTTACAAGTACACGATTATAATCAAAGACAAAAATATTTTTAAAGTGTAATACTAACAGATTACAAATACAGCATGAAGAAAATGCTAAATTAAGTTGAAACAATTGCATCAGAAATTAATTGAACAACTGCAACGGAAAATACTACAGAATACAGATATAGAGATTGGCATGGGCAACAGATGTAAATACGTCAGAAAAAAAAGCACATACAGATTAAAGGTGATGGTACATTATGACCAGAAATGGCAGATCTACAGCATTGATTAAAATAAATAACTACTCAAATAACATTGAGCACATGAGGTCCAAGCCTAATCATTTTGATTTTAATTCAGTTTTTGAATTGAATTCCCCTCTCTCTAAATGCCTTAAATATATATATTAACTTCCAACTTACTTACACTTTTAAGACAATAAGAATATGACAACTGGAGTCATCCTTCAATTTTTTTAATTTCAGGAACCAAAGAATCACATCTTTGTGTGAAAAAGATTTAGATAACGTCAAATATTTTCTGGTTTTGGCAATAGGGATGTTCCATTTGTTTATTGTTCAAAGACTCGCTTTTCTAAAGCAACCATAGTTTCTAGTTTGTACTATAAGAAAATAACTGCAGATGCTGGTACAAATCGATTTATTCACAAAATGCTGGAGTAACTCAGCAGGTCAGGCAGCATCTTGGGAGAGAAGGAATGGGTGACGTTTCGGCTCAAGACCCTTCTTCAGACTGATGTCAGGGGGGCGGGACAAAGGAAGGATATAGGTGGAGACAGGAAGATAAAGGGAGATCTGGGAAGGAGGAGGGGAACGGAGGGACAGAGGAACTATCTAAAGTTGGAGAAGTCGATGTTCATACCACTGGGCTGCAAACTGCCCAGGCGAAATATGAGGTGCTGTTCCTCCAATTTCCGGTGGGCCTATGGCACTGGAGGAGGCCCATGACAGAAAGGTCAGACTGGGAGGGGGAGGGGGAATGGAAGTGCTCGGCCACCGGGAGATCAGTTTGGTTAATGCGGACCGAGCGCAGGTGTTCAGCGAAGCGATCACCGAGCCTGCGCTTGGTTTCGCCGATGTAAATGAGTTGACATCTAGAGCAGCGGATGCAATAGATGAGGTTGGAGGAGGTGCAGGTGAACATTTGTCTCACCTGGAAAGACTGTTTGGGTCCTTGGATGGAGATGAGGGGGGAGGTAAAGGGACAGGTGTTGCATCTCGTGCGGTTGCAGGGGAAAGTGCCCGGGGTTGGGGTGGTTTGGGTAGGAAGGGACGAGTGGACCAGGGAGTTACGGAGGGAACGGACTCTGCGGAATGCAGAGAGGGGAGGGGATGGGAAGATATTGCCAGTGGTGGGGTCCCGTTGTAGGTGACAGAAATGTTGGTGGATGATATGTTGGATCCGCTGGCTGGTGGGGTGGAAGGTGAGAACGAGGGGGATTCTGTCCTTGTTGCGAGTGGGGGGAGGGGGAGCAAGAGCGGAGCTGCGGGATGTAGAAGAGACCCTAGTGAGAGCCTCATCTATAATGGAGGAGGGGAAGCCCCGTTTCCTGAAGAACGAGGACATCTCGGAAGCCCTAGTGTGAAACACCTCATCCCGGGCGCAGATGCGGCGTAGACGGAGGAATTGGGAGTAGGGGATAGACTTTTTGCAGGGGACCGGGTGGGAAGAAGTGTAGTCCAGATAGCTGTGTGAGTCAGTGGGTTTATAGTAAATGTCCGTCACTAGTCTGTCTCCTGTGATGGAGATGGTGAGGTCCAGAAACGGGAGGGAGATGTCGGAGATAGTCCAGGTATATATAAGGGCAGGATGGAAATTGGAGGTGAAGTGTATGAAGTCAGTGAGTTCTGCATGGGCGCAAGAGGTAGCACCAATGCAGTCGTCGATGTAGCGGAGGTAGAGTTCGAGGATGGGGCCAGTGTACGTCTGGAACAGGGATTGTTCGACGTACCCGACAAAGAGGCAGGCGTAGCTAGGGCCCATGCGAGTGCCCATAGCTACGCCTCTGGTTTGGAGGAAGTGGGAGGAGTCAAAGGAGAAGTTGTTGAGGGTAAGAACCAGTTCTGCTAGGTGGAGGAGAGTGTTGGTCGATGGGGATTGGCTGGTTCTACGGTCGAGGAAGAAACGGAGGGCTTCGAGACCATCCTTGTGGGGGATGGAAGTGTAGAGTGACTGGACATCCATGGTGAAGATGAGGGAGTGGGGGGCTGGGAACCGGAAGTTATCGAGGAGATGGAGAGCATGTGAGGTGTCTTGGACGTAGGTGCGGAGGGATTTAACCAGGGGGGATAGGATGGAGTCGAGGTAGGTAGAGATAAGTTCGGTGGGGCATGAGCAGGCAGAGACAATGGGTCTGCCGGGACAGTTCTGTTTGTGGATTTTGGGTAGAATCGGGCCGTGCGGGACTGGGGAACTATGAGTTTGGAGATGATGAGGTCCGTGATGGTGCTGATGATAAAGGTCTGGTGTTTATCGGTGGGGTCATGGTCCAGGGATAGGTAGGAAGAGGTGTCTGAGAGTTGTCGTCTGGCCTCGGTCCGGTAGAGGTCAGCACGCCAGACTACCACAGCCTCTCCCTTGTCAGCGGGTTTAATGATTGTCCGGGTTGCTGCGGAGTGAGTGGAGGGCTGCACGTTCAGGAGGGGAGAGGGTAGAGTTAGTCAGGGGAGTGGAGAATTTGAGGCGGATTCAATGTACTGTAAAGTACACTAAAGACATCTTTTGTTTACAGTTTAAATTTATGCAAAAACGTACAAGGTCAGTTAACCAACACTGCAATAATTGGCACTTTAGAGGGAATGTTCAGGTCAACATCAGGCAAGGGAGCAGTCATGGCGACCTTTGATTAAAAAAAATACCTGCACCAGTGAGTTCAGCATGTGTGCTGTATAATTTTAATTAACTCCTTCAACTCAAGTGATATTAAAATGTTATGGGAGCAAAGTAAAAGAGTAACGTTAGAATTTTCATTCAGCAGAATCTCAATTAAAACTGGAACTTCTCTCTAAACTTAGAGAATTAAATACTTTTTCAATGTATTCATGAAGAAATTTAAGATTAAAATTTTGCTTTGTACCTTCTGAACTTTGTTCTTGGACTTCATCAGAGCTGTCAGAATCTGGAACTTCACCCTCCTCTTCTTCATCTTCCTCATCAAAAGAGGAAAGATCACTGGTGTGGACGGAACTGACAGTAATGTCACTCAGGCCTTCAAAATCAGAATCTTCCAGGAAATATTCTGAAGATTAATAGAAGGGAATATACTCAGATGGAAATCATTATTGTAATAACCTCGTGCATTTTGTTCTAAAAAATGTGAACATTAATTTGCTTTCACCCTCTAGCCAAAGAATTGTGCCCATATAGTCTGCCAGCTTTCCAGTACACTGTACTGTTCTGCACAGTGCCTGCGAATAATAACCTTGTTGTCCACTTACCCAAGTCTAAATAATTTACAGACAGACAAGAAATTTACCAATAACAGCTGGTCTATATCACCTTTACAACTTATGTGGAAAAACAGTCATGTCCAGCCTGTTTTCTGCCCTTTAAGTAAATTCTTTTTCAAGCTGTTATCATGTTTCCTTTAATACTGTTAACACTTTAATTTGTAATCAACGAGTAACAAATTGAAAAGATTTAAATACTTGATTAAATGTATCACAAGTTGCTTGTCAGAAATCCACAATGCTTGCCCCTAGTTAATCTGTTAACAGCCTCTTGTCGGGCACATCAAAAGCTATTAAAAAAGCTGTTAAGCACCCCGATTACATTTATTCTTTCCAAAATCTCCACGTTCAACCACAGTTTTTAACACATTCAAAATAAACCTTAAAAGTAATTATTGCAGATTTGCCAAGAGTGACATCATGTCGAACAGCAGCTCTGCTACAGGTATGACAGTTCTGCTACAACACGAGAGCTGTGCTTCTGAGAAATCTCAAATTATTGAAAATTGCACTTAAAATAATTGTGGTAATGAGGTTGGGGGTTAGGGGGTACAGGGTTTGATACACTAATTCTTTTTCCTGCAGGATTTAAAAATACGTAATTTTAGTAGCTGCAAGTTTAGTTTTGTTACTGCAAACTAAAAAGACCAAAAACTAATTACATTGTTTAACAGAGCTTCATTGCACATGGGTCAACAGAAGTGATTGCTTATCAATGGTCACCTGCAGTGACACTGACAGACTGTTTTCTAAGGAAACAATAGTTTCAGATTACTGTGGGAAGGTTACAAGGAAACCTTTTTCCCTAGATCTTTTATTTTCACAAGGCAGCTATTTTTCTGCCTATCAATTTGCAAAGTAACTTAAATGGTTCTTCACCCTGATCTACAAAGCATTTTTCTGTACCTTTCTTTAAATTTTCCTTGGCTGTCTGTTTAACAGTTAAAGTCGCAGAGATGTGTCTCACAGATTCAGAGTTTTTTCTTCTTCCCCTTCTCTCAATCTTTGAAAGCCCAATTTGTTCATTTCTTATTGTATCTTTGTCTCTCTTATCATTTTTATCGTTCACATCTTCTGTACTTTCCACAATAGTCTCAGCCTTTTCATGCTTATCTTCACATGTCTTCAAAGACGTTAAAGCATTAATTGATCCATCATCCACTTTGGCTTCCAATGTAGATTTTTCAGCTTCTTCAGTGACATGATCTTTCTCCGTTCCAAGATCAAAACTTTGAGACTTGATTTCTGTCGTGGAGATCTTCTTAGAATTCTTTTCACAATTTTTACTCGATGAATTTTCAACTGTAGACCTAGCAGCACTAGCTTCCTGATTAAGAGAGGTTATTGTATCCAGAATAGAAAGTGCATCATCAGCTTTGCTTGTATTAGGACAACTGGAAGGGCCTGCAAATTAAAACATAGTACAATGTAAAAATATAAAACTTCTATTCCTCATAAATCATTACATAGCATAAATGCAGCTACCCAAAATGTATAATTTAGACTTGGGATCATACACAAACTTGATAAGTACAGGGGCAGCCATTCATTACTATCAACAGTTTCAGAACATTCATCCAAAGTTGGGCAAAATTAAAAATAAAATTGGAAAAGAGCTGAGTGTTTGCCTTAGACCAGTTCCCAGAATATCATGACATATGTTCCATAGATTGTGCTGTGCCTCTAGCATAAAGTCAGAAATGGATATATTTGTTGATGATTTCATTATTTTATTCTGTTCTTACATGTTCTATGAAATCACTCATTTATTTTTTCACTGATCCATACACAAAGGGTTAAACGATTGTCTTATGTGCTTCCACAATTTGTAACTTTTCATGCAATGGAGCAGGTCTGTATGGAAACATTCAGCTTTGTGGCTATTAAATGACATGTAGTAATTATGTCATTCAGCTGCCAGGCAGTAACAATCTCTGACAAAGGGACCAATATTTAACTAAAATGATTTGGTGAGTTTTAAAACTGCAGAGGAATTACTCAGACAAGAAGTATGTGGAAACAAGCTAAAATGCTGTGATCAGCTGAAATTGCAATGTTGTGCATGACAACAGAAACAGATCCAAGGTGTGACAAAAAGATGAGTTGCCCAATTGTTAAGTAAAACCACACAGAAAGACAAGTCTGATCCAGACAAGAACTGTTGCCAGAAAGGATTAACAGTATAAGTGCAGAGGAGCATGTCCGAGCATATCCTAACACGAGGGGCTTTGTTTCAAGGGTGCTGGTGATGTAAAAGGTGCGGGACCACCCCCCCCCCCCCCAGTATAAATAAGCACAGCTTTGGATCGGACGTTTGTGTGGGACCACGAGGGACAGTGAGTATATAATTCATACTCAGGTTCCTCTCCCACACCCGCATGCGTGAATAAAAAGGCATTGTTTCATTCTTAAGGTGTCTAATGTGGTTTGTTGTCTGAAAGCGCGGATCAAACTTTAACATTGGTATTTAACAGCATTGCCACTGAATCTTCAGCAATATCTCAGCAGTGCTATGCCAAAGCAACACTATGCTAAAGCTCAACTGGACAGGTAATTACTGACTCCAAGAATAGGTCAGAGAGTAGTGTTTTGTAGTGTAAGATTCATCCCTACTCATCAATGTTTTCACTCTCACAAGCTACGAGGTATCTGATGGAATACACTTCACTTGCCATTCTAAAAAAAACTAAACTAGCCTAACATCAAGGTCAAAGCACTATGCTTGATCAACACCATATTCATCTTAAATATACAGTTGTACAATATAGGTTTACTGTGATAGAATAGTCAAGGCGAATGTGGGTCCCTTGAAGACAGAAGCAGGGGAATTTATTGTGGGGAACAAGGAAATGGCAGACGAGTTGAACCGGTACTTTGGATCTGTCTTCATTAAGGAAGATACAAACAATCTCCCAGATGTTCTAGTGGCCAGGGATCCTAGTGTGACGGAGGAACTGAAGGAAATCCACATTAGGCAGGAAATGGTGTTGGGTAGACTGATGGGACTGAAGGCTGATAAATCCCCAGGGCCTGATGGTGTGCATCCCAGGGTACTTAAGGAGGTGGCTCTAGAAATTGTGGACACATTGGTGATCATTTTCCAATCTTCTATAGATTCAGGATCAGTTCCTGTGGATTGGAGGGTAGCTAATGTTATCCTACTTTTTAAGAAAGGCGGGAGAGAGAAAACGGGAAATTATAGACCAGTTAGTCTGACATCAGTGGTGGGGAAGATGCTGGAGTCAATTATAAAAGACGAAATTGCGGAGCATTTGGATAACAGTAACAGGATCGTTCTGAGTCAGCATGGATTTACGAAGGGGAAATCATGCTTGACTAATCTTCTGGAATTATTTGAGGATGTAACTAGGAAACTAAGAATAGGAAGGCAGATTATTATCTGAATGGTGTCAAGTTAGGAAAAGGGGACATACAATGAGATCTGGGTGTCCTAGTGCATCAGTCACTGAAAGGAAGCATGCAGGTTCAGCAGGCAGTGAAGAAAGCCAATGGAATGTTGGCCTTCATAACAAGAGGAGTTGAGTATAGGAGCAAAGAGGTCCTTCTGCAGTTGTACAGGGCCCTAGTGAGACCGCACCTGGAGTACTGTGTGCAGTTTTGGTCTCCAAATTTGAGGAAGGATATTCTTGCTATTGAGGACGTGCAGCGTAGGTTTACTAGGTTAATTCCCAGAATGGCAGGACTGTCGTATGTTGAAAGACTGGACCGACTAGGCTTGTATACACTGGAATTTAGAAGGATGAGAGGGGATCTTATCGAACGGTATAAGATTATTAAGGGGTTGGACACGTTAGAGGCAGGAAACATGTTCCCAATGTTGGGGGAGTCCATAACCAGGGGCCACAGTTTAAGAATAAGGGGTAGGCCATTTAGAACGGAGATGAGGAAAAAAAATTTCAGTCTAAAAGTTGTAACTCTGTGGAATTCTCTGCCTCAGAAGGCAGTGGATGCCAATTCTCTGAATGCATTCAACAGAGAGCTAGATAGAGCTCTTAAGGATAGCGGAGTCAGGGGGTATGGGGAGAAGGCAGGAACGGGGTACTGATTGAGAATGATCAGCCATGATCACATTGAATGGCGGTGCTGGCTCGAAGGGCCGAATGGCCTACTCCTGCACCTATAGTCTATTGTCTAAATCTGTGGAGTTCTCTGCCTCAGAAGGCAGTGGAGGCCAATTCTCTGAATGCATTCAAGAGAGAGCTAGATAGAGCTCTTAAGGATAGCAGAGCCAGGGGGTATGGGGAGAAGGCAAGAATGGGGTACTGATTGAGAATGATCAGCCATGATCACATTGAATGGTGGTGCTGGTTCGAAGGGCCAAATGGCCTACTCCTGCACCTGTTGTCTATTAAAAGGGTACTGCTACTATTTGTCAAAGCCTCATTGGCAGAACCTTGCAACTCTGGTGCCTCTACTAATGTCAATGACAAATCAGCAATTACATCAAAATATCACCAGTTCCAAACTTCTCAAGTGAAATACCATCAAGATAAAATCCACCTTGTGTTTGATTTACCAACAAAATCAACGTCCCAAAAATGAGTAACCAAGTTCACTCACAGACAATTTCTACAATTAACGAAACTCTTGCTGCTGGAAGTTGCTGTTCATTTCCCTCTTTAATAACTGTGTGCTGATAGGCTCACTTATTTTTATTTAAAAGTGGGCTGGTCTTTATTATTTTAGCTTTTGGAATTTTTCTTCCTTATTTGGTAGAGTTGACATTAAATGCATGTGCATACCCGTTCAGAAATTATATCTCAATATTACGTGGGTGTTGGGGGACAACTTTAGTCACTGAATTGTACAGCATAGAAACAGGTCATTTAGCCCACAACATCTATGCTGACCAGCATGCCTATCCATATTAATCCCACTTGCTTTTTATTAATTTCATATCACTCTATGCCATGCTCATTCAAGTACCTGCCAAGATTTTTCTTAAAAGGTTGCTACTGCCTTTAATATATGTGCTGCTAGTGAAATTAACATTTACCTTATGTTGATTTAAAAAAAATATTGCACAGTACACACACGGCTTCAATAGATGGGGCGTAATGTTTCCACACAAAGGGTGGTGGGTGTACGGAACAAGCTGCCAGAGGAGGTAATTAAGGCTGGGACTATCCCAACATTTAAGAAACAGTTAGACAGGTACATGGATAGGATACGTTTGGAAGGATATAGACCAAACGCAGACAAGTGGGACTAGTGTAGCTGGGACATGTTGGCAAGTTGCGCTGAAGAGGCTGTTTCCACACTGTTTCATTCTATGACTGTATGAGATCATCCCACATACCCCTTACACAATCTCCATTACTCTATCCCACAGACCACCAATGTTGGACTGCCAAACCTTTTCCAGAATTTACTGTTCCCTCCTCAGTACTGCATTGTCAGAGGGATTTCACAAAAAATATATTTTATATTTTGCTACGAACATTACTGCCTCAGCGACCCTGGAATTAAAACATCCATCCACATGGCATATCCAAAACTGTGATAAAGCAAGTTTGCCAGAGGGGTTGCATAATATCCTTATCAATCAAACAGATTTTTGAAATATAAATTTAAGATGTTATATGGTTTTCTCTGGTAATTTTGAATGGTACCTGGAGTAGGTGGTTCTTGTTTCTCAGAGTTTTGAGCGCCATTCACAGCAGCAGGCTCTTCTTTCCGATCTACTGTTGCTAAAAACTCATGAACAGCTTTCTCGACCTGAGGTCGGAATATGTGATTAATTTTTGGATCCACAACTTGAGAAATAATTCTGTCAACGCCTACCTCCAGCATACCCGACCTGCAATTACATTAAAGAAAAATATCCAATACAACTTGTAATATAAATATAATTAAAATGTGTTTATTATTTGACTGCACAAATGTATATTTTATACTTCAATTTGTTTGATACAGCAAACATATCAAAAGAAAATACAAACTTACTGTAGCACCATCTGTCTAAGACTATTTCTTAATTGATTCTTGTTCAGATGAGGGCTCCACGTATGACTTGCAAGATGGTTGGACACAAAATTATCCACTCGTTGTCTTAAGTTCTGGTAAGCAGGCTAAAAATAAAGAAAACCAATTTACAATTTTGTTTAAAAAGACACAAAGTGCTAGAGTAATTCAGCAGATTAGACAGTATCTCTGGAGAACATGGATAGGCTGGGTCGCTTCTTCAGGCTGATTGTAGTAGAGGGGAGAAAGCTGGAAGAGAGGTGGGGGTGGGACAAAGCTTGGCAAATGATGAATGCCTGTTCCTTGCGTTTATTTTGCTTTGTCTACATGAAGACTTTAAATATTTTTAAGACAAATGTTGAATGACCTGATACTTATTTAACATTAATTGCTGTAATCTACATTTAGATCAGTACAGGCATCGAGATAGCTACCATTCACTACTTTTAAACCACAATGAAAATTGTAACTATAGCCTGATTTTTAATCATATTAAAATATATTAAAAGTCAGGGTAAAAGAAGGGTCTCGACCCGAAACATCACCCATTCCTTCTCTCCTGAGATGCTGCCTGACCCACTGAGTTACTCCAGAACTGTGTGATATCTTCAATATTAAAAGTAAGGTTTCCTGACTTAGCATTTTCAAATTTTGATGAGACATTTTCAACAAAAAGAAATCACCTTGGAGAAAAACACAGGAACGGTAAAAGATGCTGCTCTGGAACGCCCAGGAACAAACATTTTATTGAGAAAGGATGAAAATCTTTTGACCTCAAAAGTAAAGTAAGAAGGAACGATTGCAAATGGAACGAAGGAACGATTGTCAATGTTAACAGACCACATTCTATACATGAGCTGTGCAGGTTCGACACCCAACATACCAGCTGCTAAACAGAATGACTTTAGTAAACATTTATTGCCGAATGGGTAGACAATGAGAAATAATTTATATTCAGAGGCAACAATAGCCATACTTCAGGAAATAGAAAAAAATACAAATTGCAATTTGTGATGATACCAGCACAAAATATTTGCATCTTTTGATGTTAAGATCAGAGTTGTGATTTATTTTGTCGCATTAAGTCAAGGAAAAATGTGCTAAATTATTCAACTGTAATGATAACATGTGCGTTGGTGGCGCGAGCCACAGGGTGTTGCATATGTCTAGTGCCCTGGTATAAATCCAGATGCCGCTGGCTAGCAAATTTTGTGAAAAAGGGAGCCGAATACGTAAGCCTCCTTCTGCCAGTACATAACCTCTGCATCATCAAGACTCTTGAAGTGCCTCCTCATGGCAAAACTTGGTAACTGGGGTCATCTTCAGTCCCAGGCTAAACTGCGCGGGGATCCCGGAGGAACTCTAGCCCCCAGAGATGCGAGGCCCAACGTGTAGGCCCAACTATGGGTTAAATAGCACCTCGCTGCCTTGTGGGCAAGGCTCAGGAGAGCCAAAGGCACTGGAGCGCCTAGAGGCGGTCGGCTGATCCCTCGTGCGTCTGCCTTCCGGCAACTCCTGCAACTGAGTAGGCCCCAGATGTAGCAGCCACGCCGTTCCTCTGGAATCAGCCTATTAGATCGAGAGGGGAATGCAGATGCTGGGCAAGTTTGTATTCCCATTTACCTGCTCAGGTTCAATGGCCAAATCAAATGGACAGGACACTGAAAAATCCCCCTCTCCATGCAGGACAACGCCAAGCCGCACCGTCATCTCCCGCAGATGCCAGAAACTCAAGGAATGATAACATATATAATGAATAATTATTGGGTTATTTAAGTACTAATTTAAATCCATCTTAGTAAATTTCAACTGACCAATTTGTCTAAAAACAGCTTTGGGTAAATAAAGAAATTACAAGTTATTACAAGAAATTACAATACTGTCATGAGTGTGTTTCTGGGTGGACTTCCACACCTGTAAGAAATGCAGTTAATGAAATGCTTTGGAACAGAGCTGATTATCAAAAGCTCAAATTAAATATAAAATAAAAAATCCATTCTGAACATCCGATTGTTCAGAAATCCTGAGGATTCAGGTACTGTTCCTCCTGTTCCCTATTAGGTCATTGCAAGCCCCATTTGCTATGCTCAGTTTAAGCTCAATTGCTTAATTGAAAAATGATACCAAGTGCAAACACCTTAACAATTAAAAGTATGTGGATATTAATTGGAGTAATATTCAACAGAACAGAAAATGTATTGATCACACAACAAAGCCCCAAAGATGCCAGATTATAGGTTTTACAAAACAAGACCAGGCTGAAGATTTCTGATGAATTGAATCTATGTATATAAACTGGAGAAAAGTAGTTGAATGGGGAAAATATGACTGTCCTTCAATTGAGAAAGGGAACAAAGGAGAGGCAGCAAAGGAGGTTTAATAGACATGGCTTCTGCTTTAAAGAGAGGGAGGAAGCCCATGGAAGGATAAGAAGAAAACTGACCAGATTTTCAGGGAGCAGTAATCTCTCAATTGCTAATGTTAGACAATGGAAAGATTGGAGTGAATTCTAAAATTGGATTTGGAGGAAGGACATTTCAAAAGGGTGTATTGCTGACTAGGTGAGCGATACCTCAAAACATCTAGAAAAGAGCCTGGAAAGGATGAACAAGAAAACTGCTGAGATCTAAGGTTAGGAAGACATTCCACAGAGGGTGGTGTGTCAAAGGTAGAGCTAAAATGGAAAGCAGATCATTGGCAGAATCAAACTGTTGAAGAGATTAGGAAATCAAACATGCAGCTGTAAGGGCGATGTGAGAAAGAGGAGTTCCAAACTGAAGCAGGAAGGAGCTGTATCATTGGGACAGGCTGTAAGGGAAATCAGTCTAGGTTACCATGGCTGTAAATCTGACTTAAAACTATTATGAAGTATACAATAAATAAAGCAGGAATCAGTGCTGGTACCCTAGCTACCAGATATGCATTAATGTGTTGAAAGAATTAATCACAATGTCTTTATATTTGTAGACAACAGAGCTGGGTGAACATGAGCCTGAGGATACAGAGAAGTTCCAGTTGATACGTGTAGGAGGGAACTGCAGATGCTGGTTTAAGCCGAATTGGGGGTAGATATATGGTGTTATCTGTTTTAGTAGCAATAACAGGATCATAGAAAATAGGAGAGACCAACTATGTAAAATTGAGCCATAAAGTGATTTTATTTGCCCATTTCCAAATACATGAGAAAGATTTTGTTATGAGGAGAGATGAACGAGAGGATATTTCTGGAGTATGAATATGAGATTAGCTGAATAACCCCATTCTGTATTATAAACTATGTAATTACTAGTCTGCTGACCAACTGCAGTCATACTTCAGCTTTTCTTGCCATGTCAGTATAACTGCCTGTCGTGTAAGGGTTAAACTGACAATTTCAGATAAAATGTGAAATGGAGTTATCAGCGAAATTAGCAGCCATATATTCCAGGGTCTACGAAAACAAGTTTATCTCCTTGCACCTGCATTCAGTGCATGGGAAAGACTGCGTTGGCGAACAAAACACAGCAATGTTTGAGTAATGTTACCAAACAATATCTGGATGAGCTGAGCAAAACAATAAAAGTTTGGTAGACCATCCGCGCCCCCGCTAGCGCAGCAGCTCAGAAATGTTGCAGACAAGGGGCCTTATGATTGATTTGGGGAGGGGGCAGTGGCAGTCTACTCTGACAAGAAATGCCATCAAGATTGGTGTTGGGCGCCCTTTCAGTGAGAGAACCTCAGCCTTGGACCGTGTCGTGAACGGTATCAGGTGATCTTGAACCACAACAGCCTGCAACCACAACAGCCTGACTACGGGCGAGGACAGCGGGAGAAGGGAAAGACATTGTGGCCTTCCATCACAGTGAGGAGAGAGAGGACTGGAGGAGACTCACTGTGATGGATGTTTCTTTGATGGATGTTTCTTTTTTGTGTGTTTTTGGGGTTGGGTGGTTTGAGTGCCTGTTTGATGCTTTTATTGTTGGACTGTGTTTTTGGGGGTTTTGGGGTGTGTGATTTGAATGCCTATTTAATGCTTCTATTGTTGGACTGTGTTTTGGGGGGTTTTTGGGGTTGGGTAATTTGGGTGCCTGTTTAGTGCTTTTATTGTTGGACTGTGGGTGATTGAATTAATATTTTGTTCAAGATGGCCGCGCCCTTGTGTTTGGCTGCCTGCCACTGTATGTTTCTTTTTTTTCCTAGTCAGATGTGCAGCACTTTGGTCAACGTGGGTTGTTTTTAAATGTGCTATACAAATAAATTGACTTGACTTGACTTGACCCTGCGGCGTGGTCTGCTGTGTACTCGGAGTTTGCGAGTGCTTTGGGGGATACACGAGTGTATGTGCCATATTTAGTAGTGTAATAAATTGAGTGAATCAAAACTGTTATCTGAATCCAGTGATTTTAGTGTCATCTGTAAACTTACATGTGCCTTGCACATTCGCAACCAAATTGTTGATATACATGACAAATAATGGACCCAGCACCAACCTGAGGCATATCACTAGTCACAAGCCTCCTCTCTGGCCTCTTCACCTTTTGCTTCCGACCAACAAGCTAATTATGTATCAATTGTTCTTGGATCACAAGTGAAGAGTGTTTTATCATTATATGTCCCAAGATGGAACAATGAAAATGAAAGATTAGATCTACCACCCTGCCCACAATGACCTTCTCCCTCACTACTTCAAAATAAAATCAATCAAATTCTTGACACATGATCTCCTGCATACAGCTCCATGCTGATTAACCTTAATCAATCCCATCTTTCCAAAATGTAGACACAAAATGCTGCAGTAACTCTAAGAATCAGGCAGCATCTCTGGAAAAAAGGTATAGGTGATGTTTCGTGTTGAGACTATTCCTCAAACGCATGTGTATATTATCCCTCAGAATACCCAGCAGTGACTTACCTACATTGATGTTTTAGGCTCACTGGTCTATAATTAACAGGCTTTGTTTTACACCCCTTCTTAGAACAAAGCAAACATTAGCCACCCTCCAGTACTCCAGCACTTCACCTTGATTAATGATGATGCATATATGTCAGCGAGGACCCCTGTAATTTCTTCTCCAGCTTCTCAGTATTCAGGAATATACATAATCAGGCCCCCAGAGATTCATTTACCTACCTTTTCAACTCCAAGGTGTTCAGTATCTCCTCTACTGTGATGAAGACTATCCCAAGAGATCCCCTTTAATTTTCCCAAGTTCCCTGTCATTTGTGTTTCTCAGTTTGATCTGAATAGATGTTCACAAACAATGTCTGGGTGAACTGAGCACCTTTTCTCTCTTCACTGATGTTGCCAGACCTACTGCGTGCATATCCCCATGCTCCATATATTCCCAGCGTCTGCAGATTTTGTTTGCTTTTCACTTTACTTCCCAACATATCAAGCAATGTGTGGGATTGCTGGCAGACATTTTTGACCAGCTAGTTACACCTCTTATTAAGTGGTTGCACGGCAGGCGAGGTCACGGCCTCTGACCCGCGCTGTTGCCACGCAACGCCGTCTGGAGGGCACGCCGTGTACTGCAGACACGCGCTCACTAGTGCAGGGGTTCCCAACCTTCTTCGTCCCGTTTACCCCTGGCAACTTTTCAAAAGTTAGTTTACCACCACCCTGTTTTGTTCAGTAATTTGCGTTTACACTTCTTCAATAATAAAGCAACCGGCAAAGTGGAAATTTTAAAATAGTGTTTTTAACAATTTTATTTTAAGTTCAAATAACAATAGGGCTTTCAGTGCAGCAGGCCCGGCTGGTCTTCCTCCATCAGCGCGTCTCCGGCTCCCTCCCGGCGCTCCGAGTGTTCCGACACCTCTCCCCGTTTCCGCGCTCCTCACTCCTCCAGGCTCGGCACCCCTGCTCCGCGCCTCGCTTCTTGCGGCTCTTTGGCCTCCCGCCGCTCCTGCTGGCCCTCCAGCCCTTCTCCCCGCTCGCCGTCTCTGTCAGCCGGGGTCCGCTTCCACTTGGCCGCCGCTCAATACTTTGAGGCTGGGGCTGCCGAGCAGAGCCGTGGCCTGGTCCTCCGCCTATCCCACCGAGCAGAGCCGTGGCCTGGTCCTCCGCCTCTGGTCCCAGCGCAGCTCTCGCTGCTGCTTGGCCTCCGTTGCCGATTGGCCTCTCCCCGGTCCTCTTCCTCTTCGGGCTCGACACTCCGCTCTTCACTGCCTCCTCCAAGGCTGTCCAGCACAGCTCCCTGGGCACTTCGCCCTCGGGCCCCGGCGGGTCGCCGACATCCAGCGCTAGCTGCTTCTGCCCCTGCAGACCCTTCAGGCCCCTCGGCTCGGGTTCTTGCTGCTGCTCCTCCCCCAGCTCGCTCAACCCCCTCCTTTCCTCCTCCCCTCGGTCGGTGGCCCTCTGCTTCTCGGCCATCCTCTCCTGCCTGCCCGGCCACGTTTCCCCTTCTCCCGCCAGCTGGCCCGACGTCTTCCCAGCTGCTTCTAGCCCTTCTCCTGGTTCCTCTTCCTCCACCGGATCCTCCAGCACCTTCCTCATTTTTTACTGCACAAAAATTGGCAGCTTTTTAAAGGTAAGAATGCCCGTGTTGGATGTGTTGGTAGTGTATGCTGGAAGCTGCCATGTCCTCCAGATGGCTTGAGCGACTCACGCACTTTGACCTCACGACCTTAGGTGCAATCATCTAATTCAAGGCAAGGGAATCTTTGTTCTCTCGAACCTGCTCACGGCTGATCATTGACTTAACTCCATTCAGGTACCCAACACTCTTTTCAATGAACCCACCGGGACACTTGCCTCTCTCCCCCACCCCCACCCCACCCCCACCCCACCCCACAAGTGGCCATGCTCCCATCTCGTCCACACCCCCCGAGGTGTCGGGGCTTCTACCTTCACCTCCCTCCCGCCCCCTACCCAGAGGTGCCAGGGCTTACGCCCCGCCCCCCCCCCCCCCCGGGTGGTGCCACGCCTCCAGCCCCGGGGCAGTCTCGCAGAGCCGGGGCGCCGATGACCGCAGAGCAGCGTCGCTTCCAGCACCCCTCGCCCGCCCGCCCGCCCGCCCGCGGCAGCCCACCCCGGCCCGCGCAGTCCTCGTCCACTCGCCTTGGTGTCCACGTCGGCCAAGCAGTCGCGGCGGAACTGGTCGAAGAGGCCCTGGTTCTTCAGGTGGTTGACGATCATCGAGACTAGTTTGGGGTCTCCGGGAGCCAGGGCGGCCATGGCGCCGGACCAGGCCGGGCCGGGCCAGTGGCGGCGGGTCCGGGCCGCAAGCGGCGGCGGTTGGTGCGCGTGCGGCGGGTCGGGGCCGCTCACCCCGCGACCGAGGGCGGCGCGCGCTCGGCTGCAAACCCCTTGCCGGGCGCCATGGAACGCCTGACGTCGCTTCCAGCGCTCGACTTCCGGTCACGTGCTCTCTCCTGAGCCCGCCCCTGCTTGGCCCTGGTCCCGCCCCCCGCCTGACCTGGCCACGCCCCCGGCTGGCCCCTCCCCTCCCCTGCCCTTGCAGAAGAGAAGGACAGGCGCAGAGTGCTCGAGTAGCTCAGCGGGTTGGGCGGCATCACTGGAGAGATGATTCGGGTCGAGACCCCGCTTCACATTGAGAGTCAGGGAAAGGGAAACGAGAGATTGCGCAGAAACATTGAACAAACGAATGAAAGATTTGGAAACAAAAGTACAATCTCGTTGTACCCCTGGGTACAATGACAATAAAGATATATTGTATTGTAACGATTATCAAGGAAAGTTGGAGCCCACAAATAGTCCATTGCTGGCTGTGAGGAAGTTGATAAAAAGTCATGCAGTCAGTGAAACCCAGCAGGATGACAGTGAAACTAGTGCGATCACTAGGGTGGGGAAGGGATAAAGAGAGAAAGATCAGGGTTGCAAGGTTACGATGTTAGATCATATTTTATACCACTGGTTGACAGCGGCTCAAGAGAAACATGAGGTGCTGTTCCTCCAGTTTGCATCTGTCATAAGTCATAGGTGATACAATACAATACAATACATCTTTATTGTCATTGTACAGGGGTACAACGAGATTGGGAATGCGCCTCCCATGCGATGCAATAATTTAATTAGCTAGTCAGTATTAATTATTAATTTAAACAACCCAACAAAACAAATTGTAACAGTTTTAAAACAGAAGGAGTAGATTTAGGCAATTCGGCCCATCAAGTCTACTGGGCCGTTCAATCATGGCTGATCTTTCTCTCCCTCAACCCCATTCGGGTTTGGCCTCATTCTGACAGTGGAGGTGGCCCACGACAGAAAGGTCAGTATCAGAAAGGGAGTTAAAGTGTTTGCAACAAGATTGTGTAAGCCAAGGCTGATAGCAGATGCTAGTTTGCAAAGAAAGAGCTGGAGTAACTCAGCTCCACAAAGTGCTGGAGTAACTCAGTAACTCAGAGACAGCATCTCTGGAGAACATGGATAGGAGACATTTTGGTTTGGGGCTCTGATCCCAGATCTATCTGAACGTCACCTTTCCATGTTCTCCCGTGGTGCTGCTTGACCCGTTGAACTATCAATAGTCAATTTATTTGTCACATACACATAAATGTGCAGTGAAATGAAAGATTACCCGCAGTTCAACAATAAGACCAATAAAAATAAGCAATAAAAATATGCAATAACACATACAATCATAAACCAACACCAAACAAAAGAAAAATCTATCACAGTGAGTCTCCTCCAGTCACCTCCTCACTGTGATGGAAGGCCAGAATGTCTTTTTCTCTTTCCCTGCTGTCTTCTCCCGCGGTCAGGCTGTTGGAGTTGCCACATCGGGGCGGTCGGGGCTCCCGACATTGAAGCGCCGCGCCGGATGGTGAAAGGTCCGCGGTGGGCCGACCCAAGCCCCGCGATTCGGGGCGGGCGAAGACGCTGTCGCTGCTGGAGCTGCCGATGTCGGCCCCCATCCAGGGGCCTGCGGGCTTCCGACGTCCACGCGGCCCGCGCCGAAGCCACCGGAGACGAGTCGCAGCCGCTCCCGCAGCATCCGAAGGCAGCCAGCGCCGCAGGTGGTGAGTCCGGGCCGCGGGCTCTGTGAACCAGAGCCCGGGTGGTCCCAGCTGGAGGCCGCCAGCTCCAGGTGCATGGCCGATGGTAGGCCGCAGCGGGAACGGAGACACGGCCCAGAAACAAGGTCGGGTCTCCGTTCGGGAGAGACAATTTTACAGTTCCCACCCCCCCCCCACATAACACACAACCACAAACACTACATCATATTTAAACTACAATTAAGACAAAAACAACAAAAAAACACAAAGACAAACGGACTGCAGGCAAGCCGCAGCTGTGAGGGCAGCACAGGCGCATTCACTGCAGCACATTGTGTCCTTTCCTTTCCCTCTTGCTGGCCGAGACCTGGGGGGGGGGGGGGGGAATGTAAATGACACATAGAACATAGAAACATAGAAAAATATGTACAAGAGTAGGCCATTCAGCCCTTTGAGCCTACAGCCCCAAGAATTTTGCACCGAGGACACTTTCCACAATGTCGTTGAAAGAGACTGCAGATGATGGAGTTCGGAGCAAAAACAAACTGGTGGAGTAACCCAATTGGCCAGGTAGTCAGAGTGTTTTATTTCATATGCCCTGAAATAGAGCAATGGAATACTTATTTAAACAGCACAGCAGATATGGTAAACATGGTATTCTGCAACTATCATAGTAAACAAAAAAGTTAGTACATGTGTATATACACCTATATATATATATATATATATATATTACACTTTTTCCCACATCAGACGTTGCAGACAACACATCATTCTCTGACATTTCCGCCACCTCCAACAGGATCCCAACACTAATCACATCTTCCCATCTCCACCCCTTTCTGCTTTCCACAGAGATCATTCCCTCCACAACTCCTTGGTTCGCTCATCACTTCCCACCCAAACCACCCCCTCTCCAGGGACTTTCCCCATAACCACAGGAGATGCATCACCTGTCTCTATAATTCCTCCCTCGACTTCATCCAGGGGCCCTGACAGTCCTTTCACGCGAGTCAGAGATTTACTTGCACCTCCTCAAACCTCATTTACTTACTCCCAGCGTGGGCGAGATATATAGAAGCCCACGCCTTGGGCTACCTGATCTCTCAGTTGCCATATATTTTAACTCCCCTTCAAATTCCCATACTGACCTTTCTGTCCTGGGCCTCCTCCATTGTCAAAGTGAGGCCACACACAAATAGGAGGAACAGCACCTCAGATTTTGCTTGGGCAGCATACAACCCAGCGGTATTAACGTTGCTTTCTCTCATTTTAAGTAACTCCGGCATTCCCTCTCTTCACCCCCACCCCCACCGTAGTCATCCTACTAGTTCCACTATTTGCATCCTTGTGTCCCTTTGTTATCACATCTTACCCAGCCAACAATGGGCCATTGTGGGCTCCACCATTCCTTGGTCACCTGTTGATCTGTTGCTAGCCCTGATAAAGAGGAAACTTCAGTCCGGATGAAGATTCTCCATCTGAAATGTCAACTATCCATTTCCCCCCCCCACAGATGCTGCCTGACATGCTGTGCTCCTCCAGCAGTTTCTTTTTAATCTTCCAAACTGTTTTGTGTTAGTACTAATACATTAAATGAATTGAAATAGAATGTACTTAGCAGATCTAAGCAAATTCCATGAGACACTGTGGACCAGGAGCAAATTTCACTTAAAGCTGTAACCACATAGCCCAGTTTTTCACTGCTGTCACCGTCAAGTCAGGCACCAATTTTAGTTCATTGAAGACTAGTGTACAAAGCAACTAACAGAACTGGATGCAAACTAAGCAATGGAATTATGTTGCCATTGTTAATGCATCAAATGAAACTTCTTCAGTCTTGAATTTTGATAGAAATGGAAGCAAATGAAAAGAAGCAGTTCCATTAACCAGTAAGCCCACCTTACTCACCATTGTCCAATGTCCATTGTCCATTGTTTAACACAAGTTTCATTCAAATTGGTCTTATATTTTTAAAGTTAGACACATTTTGAAGTTTTTAAATTACCTTATTAAACCGGTTGCTTGCCATCTTCAGCGTGTGACGTCACAATGGGACCCGCCCGAGTGATGGCCAATGAGGGGGGGGTGGGCAGGGAGTCGCGGCCAATGAGGGGGGAAAGCTAACTTTAACAAATGCGCTTCTCCCCCCCCCCTCCCGGGAGGACCAGCGGGAGGACCGGCGCCCGTCCCGACATGCCTCGCGCCTGATCTTCCTCCCGTGGTGCAGAGCGGCGACAGAGGCGGCGGCAGAGGGTCCATCAAGATGGCCGTCGCTGCCGTTTCCCGCTGCTCGCCGCCGATTAGCACTGCACGCACGGGGCACAGGTAAGTTTGCCGCCAACAGGTCCACGGATCGGTAGGGTTGCTGGGCCCGGCACAGCCCCAGGGGACACGCCCCTCCCACCACCGGCTCCAGCCCATGGGGGATGCTCCCCACCCGCCAACGGGTGCACAGATTAGTAGGGTTGCTGGGCCTGACACGGCCTCGGGGGACACTCCCTGCCCGGCACCACGTCCCGCCCACGGCCCCGGGGGACGCTCCCAGCCCACCAATGGGTGCACGGATAGGTAGGGTTGCTGGAAGGAGAGCTTTCCACCCAACGGAAGGAGAGCTTTCCACCCAACGGTTCCAGTTCCAAACCTCTCCTGCATTGGTCCAGAATCCTCTCCTCCCCCCTCTCTCCCCACTCACCCACTCCATCCCCCTCAACCCCCCTTATCCCCCCCTCCTCACCTCCCCCCTAATCCCCCCTGAACCCCCCTTATCACCTCCCTCCCTCAGCCACGACCGCCCACAGCAGAGATTTGCACCCAACGGGTGCACATCGATCTAGTGTATTATAAAATACACAATCTTCATTTGCGGACCCGTTAAGCTGCTGCAAATAAAATGTAATTGTTCTATGTCAGTTCATATACAATTAAACATTCTTGACTCTCTTGGCTCTTGCACTAAAGGCAAACAACACCCTGTTTGTAGATACTGTACAAGGAACTGCAGATGTTGGTTTACAAAAAAAAGACTGAGTGCTGAAGTAACTGAGCAGCTCAAATGTCACCTCTGGAGAATATGGATAGACAGCATTTTGGATCGGGACCATTCTTCACACTGCTTGTACTGGGTGGGGTGGGGGGGGGGGGGTGGGGGGGATGGGAGAGAGGTGGGGTGGGAATAACCTAGTAAGTGATAGGGGAATATGAGCGAGGGGGCTTTTGATTGGCAGATGGTTGGACAAAGGTCAGAGATGAAAAGACAAAAAGTGAGATAAGGAGGGAAGAGATGTGAAATGTAAAGCCAGCAGAAGGAAAATAGGAATAAGGGGATGGAGGGAATGGGAAAGGGAGAAATGCGTGTGCATCCAGGTAGGGCACAGGGAACAGAGGGGGGAAAGAGTGGTGCAGGTTAGTTAGCTAAAATTGGAGAATTCAATGTTCATACCATTGGTTTGTAAGCTACCCAGGCGGAATATGAGATGCTGTTCTTCCAGTTTGCATGTGACTTCACTCTGGCAATGGAGGAGTCCATTGGGGAGATGAAATGGTTAACAACTGGGAGATCCAGTCGGCCTAGGTGGACCGAGCGCATGTGTTCGGTGAAACGGTTGACTAGTCTACGCTTGGTCTCACTGATGTTTGCTGTATGTACAGACAAATTATTATCCAGTGATCCATGCACAAGTATATCCGGGATCCTTGGAAAACCAATACTTTTCAATTTCTCAATTTCAAAAAAGCAGTTCACCACCACATTTTCTGACCAGTTAGCGCTGGATAATACAGTGCATTCAGAAAGTATTCAGACCCCTTTACTTTTTCCACATTTTGCTACGTTACAGCCTTATTTTAAAAACGGATTAAATTCTTTTAAAAAAAATCATCAATCTACACACAATACCTCATAATAAAAAAGCGAAAACAGGTGTTTAGAAATGTTTGCAAAGTAATTTATAAAGAAATAGCTGAAATATCACATTTACGTAAGTATTCAGACCCTTTACTCAGTACTTTGTTGAGGCACCTTTGGCAGCGATTTCAGCCTCAAATCTTCTTGGGTATGACGCTACAAGCTTGGCACACATGTATTTGGGTAATTTCTCCTATTCTTCTCTGCAGATCCTCTCAAGCTCTGTCAGGTTGGATGGGGAGCATCAATGCACAGCTATTTTCAGGTCCCTCCAGAGATGTTCGATTGGAGTCAGGGCTGTGGCTGGGCCACTCAAGGACATTCACTTGTCACGAAGCCACTCCTGCGTTGTGTTGGCTGTGTGCTTAGGGTCGTTGTCCTGTTGGAAGGTGAACCTCCGCCCCGGCCTGAGGTCTAGAACGCTCTGGAACAGGTTTTTATCATGGATCTCTCTGTACTTTGCTCCGTTCATCTTTCCCTCGATCTTAACTAGTCTCCCAGTACCTGCCGCTGTACAACATCCCCACAGCATGATGCTGCTACCACCATGCTTCACCGTAGGTATGGTATTGGCCAGGTGATGAGCGGTGCCACTTGGCATTCAAGCCAAAGAGTTCAATCTTGGTTTCATCAGACCAGAGAATCATGTTTCTCATGGTCTGAGAGTCCTTTAGGTGCCTTTTGGCAAACTCCAAGCAGGCTGTCATATGCCTTTTACTGAGGAGTGGCTTTCGTATGGCCACTCTACCATAAAGGCCTGATTGATGGAGTGCTGCAGATATGGTTGTCCTTCTGGAAGGTTCTCTCATCTTCACAGAGGAACTCTGGAGCTCTGTCAGAGTGACCATCAGGTTCTTGGTCACCTCCCTGACCAAGGCCCTTCTCTCCCGATTGCTCAGTTTGGCTGGGCAGTCAGCTCTGTGAAGAGTCCTGGTGGTTCCAAAGTTCTTCCATTTAATAATGACGGAGGCCACTGTGCTCTTCGGGAACTGCAATGCTGCAGAAATTGTTTTATACCCTTCCCCTGATCTGTGTCTCTACACAATCCTGTCTCAGAGGTCTATGGACTATTCCTTCATCTTCAAGGCTTGGTTTTGGCTCTGACATGCACTGTCATCGGTGGGACCTTATATAGACAGGAGTATGCCTTTCCAAATTATGTCCAATCAATTTAATTTACCACTGCTGGACTCCAATCAAGTTGTAGAAACATCTCAAGGATAATCAATGGAAACAGGATGAACATCAGTTCAATTTTGAGTGTCATAGCAAAGGGTCTGAATACTTATGTAAATGTATATTTCAGTTATTTCTTTTTAATTACATGCAAACATTTCTAAACACCTGATTTCGCTTTTTTATTATGGGGTATTGTGTGTAGATTGATGATTAAAAAAAAGAATTTAATCCATTTTAAAATAAGGCTGTATTGTAGCAAAATGTAGAAAAAGTGAAGGGGTCTGAATACTTTCTGACTGCACTGTAAGCGAGTTCGGTATCTCGACTGAGAACACACAGGTCATAGGTCGCAAGGGCTCAACATTCTCACCGGCTGATCTGCGTGTATACAGACCTGCGTTTCATCCGTATTTTCCAGTTTTGCTTTATAGAGGAAACAAAATACTACTTAAAAAAATAGACATAAAATGCTAGAGTAACAGGCAGCATCTCTGGAGAGAAGGAATGGCTGTCATTTCAGGTCGAGACCCTAGAGGAAGGGTCGATCGTGAAACTATCATGATCATTGTTCTCTCGTATACGTTTCATTAGGGCCTCTCGCAGTGTAATCAGTGTTGTACACATTCACAATCAGTGACATCAAACTTATTTCCAGAAATCCTAATATTGTGAATAAAATGACTATGAACACATGTCAAGATATTTTTTCATTCTTTTCATTCTATATTTGTGTAATAAAATGTAATGCATACATACCTACACTGATACAGAAGTGTTAGCTTTAGACATGAATAATGTACATTGCTCCCATAGTTTAGTTTTGAATTTAACATATAATTGAGGGGGTCGGTGCAATATAGTGCTCACCCTCACTTTTGTGAAAAATGAGTTACATACATTAAAACAATCCTTACCCACTACTTTACAACCTGTAAAAATTTCATATTTAACTTCAACTGATAATTTGGTCAAATAACACAGGCACCTTCTTGTTTTTTTTTGTGATTTATGGATTTTTCAAACGTGAATATCTCATAACAACACATCTGTGGGTTAGCAGTATATTGCACCAATCCCCTCAATTTTAAATCATTCAAAAATGAACTTCATAAACAAGGATAACACTTTTTATTTCTATCATTCATAGTAAGATTTACGTCATTTTGTGTGCAAGATATACAGGGTTGCACTGTTTCGCATATCAGCTAACCACTGAAAAGATCAGGTCGTGATTTATATCAGCCCTTCACCTTCCCCCCTTGTCTGAAGAAGAGTCCCAACCTGAAACATCACCCATCCTTTTTGGTTTTATTTTGGTTTTATTCTGTATACACGCAGCAGATCAGCCGACGAGAATGTTTAGCCCTTGCAACCTACGACCTGCGCATGCTCAGTCGAGATACCAAACTCGCTTATTGATGCTGAGTTCCACCAATGCCCACGATTCATGTGTGAGATATAAAAGAAGTAAAGTAACAAACCAGCCAGCAGAGGGAAACCTTGGCTTATTTTCTGCACAAGATGTTGTCAGAAGTATTTGTGCTGTTTCTCTGTTGCACATTTTCCTGCCCACTCCCACTCAATTTTATTCCTTAACTGTCCGCTGAGCCCTGAAGGTGAAACAAAGTGATTTTCCAAAGAAGAAGTCAAAGTAGAGATTTGCAGGGAATATTCTTCCACTTCTAAGAAATTCTGGTGGGCTTATTTTATTCTCCATTTTAAAGAAGAAACCTACTTTTGAATTTCTTTCTCGCTACATATAAAAATGACTTAGAACTGAATTTGAATCACAGAAATGCATGGTTCTGATTACAGATGGGGCCTTTGTAACCAGTCAAAGTGTGGTTACTGGGAAAACAGGTTCAATCAGGCATTTTTTGAATTTCACAATACAGTCAAATTAGGCAACACATTGGCAACCCCTTGAGAGAGGTTGGCTGTTAATTGCTCAATTACAGCAATATTTCAAAACATTTTGATGTAAGATCCACTGATTTTCCAAGTTTCTTGAAACTCACCGGGGAATGTGGCTGGTGCCAACTGAGGTTACTGCGGCAATTAGAACTACCAGTTAGTGGAGACACAAGGAACTGCAGATGCTGGAACCTTGAGCAAAAGTGCTGGAGGAATTCAGCAGGTCAGGCAGCATCTGGTTTCGGATTGGGACTAGGGCTTCAATTTGTTCTCTCCATTTTACTGGAAACTTTTGTGGTAGTGACAGACCAAACCATACTTCACTTATGTCATCTATTTAGTAGAGAACCATAAGCAGCCTGGTCCATGTGTTCCTGACTTTTGCACTTACATGTTATAGCCCAAAATTTGGTTGGCACCAGAGGTAAGATGCTGCCACATCTCACCTACAGTTTCACTGCCAGATTTTGTCCATGTGGGAGTACAAATGACCTGATACATTTCTTATGTTATTCCACCAGCTTTATGCCAGCCTTGATTGGCACATGTAGCACCACCCCATTGATTTGAATGGGGTTACATTCTTGGATGGAAAAGGTGAGAGAAGTTGAGCCTTTTAAAAAATGTATTTATATCAACATTTAATGTTTTCAATCCATTCATATTCATTAGGTGTGTTTTTAAATACATTTACTGTTATGATTGTATTATTATTTTTAAAATAGTATTATTTAAATATATTTCCACTGTTATCGGAATTCTTTGGTAAAGTTGGGGAAGCCTTTCACAGCGCAAGAACTTCTGCCATTCCACAGCCTTTTGAGATTCTTCAGCCTGAACTAACGAGATAAAATTAGAACCTTCTAGATTTATTCACAAAATGCTGGAGTAACTCAGCAGGTCAGGCAGCATCTCGGAAGAGAAGGAATGGGTGACGTTTCGGGTCGAGACCCTTCTTCTGACTGATGTCGGGGGTGGGACAAAGGAAGGATATAGGTGGAGACAGGAAGATAGAGGGAGATCTGGGAAGGAGGAGGGGAAGGGAGGGACAGAGGAGCTATCTGAAGTTGGAGAAGTCGACGTTCATACCACCGGGCTGCAAACTGCCCAGGCGAAATATGAGGTGCTGCTCCTCCAATTTCCGGCGGGCCTCACTATGGCACTGGAGGAGGCCCATGACAGAGAGGTCAGACTGGGAATGGGAGGGGGAGTTAAAGTGCTGGGCCACCGGGAGATCAGTTGCGTTAATGCGGACCGAGCGCAGGTGTTCAGCGAAGCGATCGCCGAGCCTGCGCTTGGTTTCACCGATATAAATAAGTTGACATCTAGAGCAGCGGATGCAATAGATGAGGTTGGAGGAGGTGCAGGTGAACCTCTGTCTCACCTGGAAAGACTGTTTGGGTCCTTTGATGGAGTTGAGGGGGGAGGTAAAGGGACAGATGTTGCATCTCGTGCGGTTGCAAGGGAAAGTGCCCGGGGTTGGGGTGGTTTGGGTAGGAAGGGACGAGTGGACCAGGGAGTTACGGAGGGAACGGTCTTTGCGGAACGCAGAGAGGGGAGGGGATGGGAAGATATGGCCAGTGGTGGGGTCCCGTTGTAGGTGACGGAAATGTTGGTGGATGATATGTTGGATCCGCTGGTTGGTGGGGTGGAAGGTGAGAACGAGGGGGATCCTGTCCTTGTTGCGAGTGGGGGGAGGGGGAGCAAGAGCGGAGCTGCGGGATGTAGAAGAGACCCTAGTGAGAGCCTCATCTATAATGGAGGAGGGGAAGCCCCGTTTTCTGAAGAACGAGGACATCTCGGAAGCCCTAGCAGGGGACCGGGTGGGAAGAAGTGTAGTCCAGATAGCTGTGCGAGTCGGTGGGCTTGTAGTAAATGTCCGTCACTAGTCTGTCTCCTGTGATGGAGATGGTGAGGTCCAGAAATGGGAGGGAGATGTCAGAGATAGTCCAGGTATATTTAAGGGCAGGATGGAAATTGGACGTCTCGACCCGAAACGTCACCCATTCCTTCTCTCCCGAGATGCTGCCTGACCTGCTGAGTTACTCCAGCATTTTGTGAATAAATCGATTTGTACCAGCATCTGCAGTTATTTTCTTATCCTCCTCCTTCCCAGATCTCCCTCTATCTTCCTGTCTCCACCTATATCCTTCCTTTGTCCCACCCCCGACATCAGTCTGAAGAAGGGTCTCGACCTGAAACGTCACCCATTCCTTCTCTCCCGAGATGCTGCCTGACCTGCTGAGTTACTCCAGCATTTTGTGAATAAATCAATTTGTACCAGCATCTGCAGTTATTTTCTTATAGAACCTTCTAGAACTACTCTCCAGAATTTATTGTGCTTCTGGCTAATTTGTTCCAGTCCAGTTATTACATGGTATCACCTGACAGTAAGGAAAATGGCCCAGGTATATCCTGTTCACAAAAAGCAGGACAAATACAAATGGTCCAATTTCAATCTGTTCTTGATTATTAGTAGCACCAATGTCTTCAGCAACGGTTTTAAACAGTGCTTATTCTAAACAAAAACATGCTTACATTTGTGTTTCACCAGAACTGTTTAGCTGCAATCCAAACATTGATTGTACAGCTGAATTCCAGAGGTGAGATGAGGGTTACTGTCTTTGACATCAGGGGACAGCATTTGAGTCAGTTGAGCATCAAGAATCCCTGGCAAAATGGAAGTCAATGGGCATCAAGGGAAAACCACTCCAGCAGCTTGAGTAATATCCCACACAAAGTAAGTTGTCGTTGCTGTTGGATGTCAATCATTCCAATCCCAGGACACAACCTACGAGTCACACGCCATCTTGACTTGGAAATATATTAACATTTCTTCATTTTCAATGATTCAAAACCCTGGAGCTCCACATCAAGAGAATATTCCAACAGGGAATATCGGAGAATATTCATCAGAAGTGGAACAGTTCAAGAAAGCAACTTACCACCCTCTTCTCCAGGGAATTGAGAATGGGAATAAGTGCTACCTTGCCGGTAATGTTCAAATCCCAAAAATCGAATTAAAAGAAAAATTAGCTAAGACTCCCTTCTCTGTGGCTGATACCTGCATTATTGTTGAATTTCTTTGTATACAGAAAAGATTATCCCCACTCATATTGCTCTGTACACAATTGTCAGCCATAATCTGTCAAACAACCTCATTTATCTAGCACCTTTAATGCAATGAAATGTTTGTAAGCATTTTATTAATGTTTAATACAAAGAAACACAACAAAATATTGTCAGAGAGAAATTAGTTTGAGAAATAAATTTTAAGGAACATCATAAAAGAACAAATACATGGAGAGGTTAGAGAAGGAATAGCAAAAAAATAGAACCAAGTTGTTGAAAACAACTGCCCAAGGCTGAGTGATTTGAGTTGTGGATTTGCAGTTTCAAGAGAGAGCTAAAGGGCTGGAAGAGATTATGGAGGGAAAAAATTGTGCAATAAAAGGATAAAAAGTCAAAATGTTGATGGATTTGACATTAGAAGAGGCTTTCGAGCACAGAGGTTTGGCTAAATGATCCTGTCTGAATTAAGTACAAAGGAAGTTAATAGAGGAAGGGGAAACTGGGAGCTGGCCAAGATGGCATTGAAATAGACATGTCTGCACTTAACAAATACAAAGATGAACTTCAACTGTAGAGGTGCTGAGGTGGGGTCAAGTTTGAGCAGAGTTAAAGATTTGAAAAGAAACAATCTTATCAATAGAGCAAAATCTTCCATTGATATCTACAGATTGCAAAATCTTCCAGAGATGTCTACACATTGCACAGATTATCTGCTTCATTCTAACTCAGTGAATAAAGTAAATGGAATAACCTTGTTTCTACAATTATTCCCTAATAATTTGCAGATGGAATTACTGGTTGACAGTCAAGATCTTAAGTTTAGAGGTACAGGTATATTTGAAGGCAGGTGGCTCTGCTTAGAATCAAATATTGTTCAGCACTGTAAATGCTTCAAAATATATTTTAAATGTCAGCCATCAATGAGTTGGGAACAGGCTGGTGTGGTGAGGAGGGTTTCAGAGTAGGGTATTAAATCTAATCAGAGGCATGTGTAAGGGATCATGAGCACCACCTGCTACTCCTCCTACTCTTAAGTCAAGTTTATTGTCATATCCACAGGTACGGGGTCGATGAAACATTTTGCTTGCAGCAGCAATAAAGGCCTGGGCATGTACTGGCTCACTTATCTTCATTGATGATACAACTGCTGATGGTAGTAGCATAATGAATTCTGAAGTGTATAGACACATCCTATCTGCTCAAGTTCAAACAAATGCCTCAAAACTCATTGGCCAACAGTTCATTCTACAGCAAGGCAATAATCCCAAACGTACTTCTAAAGCAACAAATGAGTTTTTTAAAGCAAACCAATGGTCAATTCTTGAGTGGCCAAGTCAATCACCCGATCTGAGCCCAATTGAGCATTGCCTTTTATATGCAGAAGAGAAAACTGAAGGGGACTAGCCCCCAAAACAAGCATAAGTAAAAGATGGCTGCAATACAGGCCTGGCAGAGCATCACCAGAGAAAACACCCAGCAACTGGTGATGTCCATGAATCGCAGACTTCAAGCAATCATTGCATGCAAAGGATATGCAACAAAATACTAAACATGACCACTTTCATTTACATGACATTGCTGTGTCCCAAACATTATGGTCCCCTAAAAAGGGGGGACTATGTATAAACACTGCTGTAATTTCTACATGGTGAATCCAAAATGTATAAAAATGGCCTTTATTAAAATCTGACAATGTGCACTTCAACCACATGTGATTTTTTCTATTACAAATCTCAAATTGTGGAGTACAGAGGCAAATAAATAAATGAAGGGTCTTTATCTCAAACATTATGGAGGGCGCTGTATATTCAGACAAACATACAAAAACAAATTATGCATAACCTACACATAGAATTTCTAAAAGAAAGAAGACTGCAAAATGACCAAGATAATGATGCATACCACAATTTAAAAAAAACCAAAGTCCATGGAACTGCAAGCGGTGAACCATAATGTTCCATTGTCGAAGTAGGATCAGGACTGTCCATCTGATAGTTGAGAAAAGTAGCTATTCTCACTATTTGGACTGCTGAATTCCCAGAACTATTCTGAGAAAAGTTGGAATTGCCCCATAGATCAAGTGGTAACTATATCCAAGAGAGGTCAAGAGAGGCTGCAATTACTTGATTCAGCAATCTGATAAATCTGGCAAATGTCACTAATGATAAGGAAAATCATACTGTGCCACATATCTATCCCAAAACAGACATCTGTGAAAAAGAGGGTTTTTGGCCATGAATGGGTGTAAGCAGTTTATCTCCAGGACAATCTATTCTTCCTCCTTCAAATGCTGAGAGGAATAATATTGCAAGATATGGATTTTAGAATTTAAGCTCTAATGCTGTATGTAGCTTAAATTGGAACAAAAATTAATGCAGATTAAAAACTAGGAAAATAAGTAAACACAATAGTTATTTTAGAAAAAAAGTAACGACAAATGCTGGTTTACACAAATGGGCACAAAGTGCTTGAGTAACTCTGCAGGTCAGCTAGCATTTCTGGAGAACATGGATAGGTGATGTTTTGGGTTGGGATCCTTCTCTCCCCCCCCGCCCCAGATATGTAAACAGGTACGTACAACAGATATGTAAATATACTGCGGGTACTCTGTAAACCCGTGATAAACAACAAAAGAAAGTTGTATATATAGGTAGAGGTAGAATGTAATCGGAGACAGTAAGACTGGTGGGAGAACTGGGAAGCGGGAGGGGATGGAGAGAGAGGGAAAGCAAGGGCTATTTGAAGTCAGAATAGTCAATGTTCATACCGTTTGGGTGTAAGCTACCCAAGCAAAAGATGAGGTGCTGTTCCTCCAATTTGCGCTGGGCCTCACTCTGACAATGGAGGAGGCCCAGGACAGAAAGGTTAGATTGGGAATGGTAGAGGGAGTTAAAGTGCTGAGCAACCGAGAGATCAGGTAAGTTAAGGCAGACTGAGCGGAGGTGTTCAGCGAAATGATCGCCGTGCATGCGCTTGGTCTCGCTGATGTACAGTAGTTGACACCTGGAACAGCAGATACAGTAGATGAGGTTGTAGGAGGTGCCAGTGAACCTCTACCTCAACAGAAAAGACTGTCGGGGTCGAGGGGGGAGGTAAAGGGGCATCTCCTGTGGTTGCAGGGGAAAGTATCTGGGCAGGGGGTGGTTTGGGTGGGAAGGGACGAGTCGAGCAGAGGGTTGCGGAGGGAACAGTCTCCGTGGAAAGCAGAAATGGGTGGAGATGGAAAGATGTGGCCAGTAGTGGGATCCCATTGGAGGTGGCGAAAATTTTGGAGGATTATATGCTGAATGCGATGGCTGATGGGGTAGAAGGTGAGGACAAGGGGGACTCTGTCCTTGTTACAAATGGGGGGAGGGGGAACAAGAGCGGAGCTGCGGGATATCGAGGAGAGCCTAGTGAGAGCCTCATCTATAATGGAAGAGGGGAATCCCTGTTTCCTAAAGAATGAGGACCTCTCCGATGCCCTGGTATGGAAAACCTCATCCTGGGCGCAGATGCGGCATAGATTGAGGAATTGGGAGTAGGGGATAGAGTCTTTACAGGAAGCAGGGTGGGAAGAAGTGTAGTCTAGTTACCTATGGGAGTCATAGTATATATGTATATGTATATACACATGTATATCTATTATAACAGATAGATAAATAAACAATAATAGTGCAAAATCAAAAATAATGTCTCTGAGTTACTCCAGCACTTTGTGTCCTTTACAATAGTTATTTTGTCAACCAAAAATAAGCAGAGAATATTCACCTTTTACGAACCCAGATCTGCAGTTGCCATTTGATGGCAAGCAGTGCTGCCACCAATGGACACCAATGGACTGATGAAAAAACTGCAAGCTTCAAGAAAGAGGCACGGTAGCGCAGCGGTAGAGTTGCTGCTTTACAGTGAATGCAGCGCCGGAGACTCAGGTTCGATCCTGACTACGGGTGCTGCACTGTAAGGAGTTTGTACGTTCTCCCCGTGACCTGCGTGGGTTTTCTCCGAGATCTTCGGTTTCCTCCCACACTCCAAAGACGTGCAGGTATGTAGGTTAATTGGCTGGGTAAATGTAAAAATTGTCCCTAGTGGGTGTAGGATGGTGTTAATGTACGGGGATCACTGGGCGGCACGGACTTGGTGGGCCGAAAAGGCCTGTTTCCGGCTGTATATATATGATATGATAAGAAAGGTCTATTAATTTTTTTAAATCCTCATTGCGAGATGTGCTGACCACCATCGGCCCTAAAATGCTGGCATTGTTTTTAATTCCAAAGTTCAGGTCTCCCTGAAAAGTTTGTTTTTAAAAAAAAATCTGTGCTTGTACTAATACCAAAGCCATGTTGTGGTTGGAACCAAGTGTATAAAGGCAAACATAATTTCTGTTAATTTAATTTCTATTTCCCTGTTAATTTCTATTTATCTAATATATATATTTTTCCTTTTCAGCTGCAAATAAAGTTGTAAAAAAAATTACAGAATCTGTCAAAAAACAAAGTTAATGAAGGATCATTGTTAAATCTGTTAACTTTACAGATGTTATGTACTTCAGAATCAATCAGTCTGAAGAAGGGTCCTGAATCAAAACGTTGCCTGTGCGTTCCCTCCACAGATGTTGCCTGACCTGCTGTGTTCCCCCGGCACTTTGTGTTTTACTCAAAATTCTAGCATTCGTAGTTGCTTATGTCGACATTTGTGTTTGTTTTATTTCAAAGTTTATTCCAGATTTTCTTCAGTAGATGGCAGTGGTGTAATTTATTGGACCTCATTTGAGAAGGCCCAGGTCCAGTGAATGTTGGGGTTTGCATCTTCAATGTTTTATTTATTTGTGTTTTATTGAGACAGGTACTTATTTCCTATAACCTACAGAGTTTTGTGTATAATTACCTTTTGAAGTGCTTTTTGAAAATGTCTGGTGGTGGGAGCATAGAGCAGAGATTCTGGAATGGTTCAGTGGTAAAACATTGATCACTCCATTCCTTGGACCCAACCCTCAGTGAAGAAAACAATGGTGAAATTCATCATCATCTCCAGTGCATATGTACAACTTTTGGCCATCTAAGGTGAAGAGCGTTCAAAGATAAAGATTTCAAAAGCATTACTAAGTTCATATTCTACAGGAAGCAGAGTTGCCTGTTCTTTTGTGTACTTTGGAGACAAGGAATGCCTATCTGGACATTTTCAGACACTGGAAAGGTACCTTCAATGTTGTCTCTGCAAAATCCTCCAAATCCATTGGGAGGATCAGCAAACAAACATTAGCTTCACCCAGGATGGATAGACAAAATGATGTCAACCATGTAGGTTTTGGTGTAAGTAAATAACAACAGGAGAAAGCTGCAACTGAGATGCTTATGTGATATTGAAGCAGCTTGGAGAGTGAAGCTTATGAACATATGTGCCACTAATGGTGATTCTGTAATGAAAAATGCAAAGATTTCAAAATGAAAGTGAAGGGCAATGATCAGTATGTTAATATGCATGTCAATTGCTTGGCTGCTCAGTTGATTGTTCAGCTGTGGGCTGACATATACCTATCAATAACTGCGACAAAATGCCATTGACAAAAAGCATGCTGAAACTGAAGACATATTCTCAAGAGACATAGCATAGTTTCCCACAATGGCCATAACATTAACCTACCATTCATAATGGTTGACTGGAAAACAGAGATCTCTATATAGAAGAGGCTGGCTCAAAGAATTAAAATCAGATTGGAAACTATTTAACATGAGCGTTTCACATCCGTTTTAAGGTCAATTAAATATGCAGATATTTGCAAGAATTGGCAGAACGGTGCAATAGTGGTAGAGTTGCTGCTTTACAGCGCCAAAGACCCAGGTTGCCTACTGACAACAGGTGCTGTCTGTATAGAGTTTGTAGGTTCTCCCTGTGACTGTGGGTCTTCTCCTGGTGCTCCGGTTTCCTCCCACATCCAAAAGATGTGCAGGTTTGTAGGTTAATTGGCTTCTGTAAATTCTCCCTCGTATGTAGGATGGAACGAGTGTGTATGAATGATTGTAGGTTGGCATGGACTAGGTGGGTTGAAGAGCCTGTTTCCACGCTGAATCTCAGTGAAATAAAATTAGAAACAGTTTTAAGACAGTATAAAGTTCAAGTAGGTCTGTGCCGGTTCATTGTGCGATGTGGCCATCCGGCTCAGCAGGACCGGTTCATAGCAGCTATGGCCCTGGGGATGAAGCTGTTCCTGAGTCTGGAGGTGCGGGCGTAGAAGGCCTTGTAGCGTCTGCCTGATGGTGGAATTTCGAACAGACTATTGCAGGGGTGTGAGGAGTCTTTGTGAATGCTGGTGGCTTTTCTGAGACATCGTGTGTTGTAGATGTCCTCCAAGGCTGGTAACTGTGTTCCGATAGTGTGTATATATATATATATATATATATATATATATATATATATATATATATACACAGGTTTATATATACACACACAGATACACACACACACACACACATATATATATATATATAATATAATATATAATATATATATAATATATATATAGAATTGAATGTCGAGCCAATTTACTGCAATCTTAAGGTAGTGGGAGAATTGATCAAAATGGAGCACAAAGCACATATTTACGAATGGTTCCTGTAGTAAAACATGATCACTCCATACCTTGGGAGCTATCACTTAGTGAATGAAAGGACCAGAGGTCATAGCCTCAGAATTAAAGGGTGTTATTTTAGAAAGGAGGAGTGGAGGAACTTCTTTGGTCAGGGGGAAGTTAATCAGTGGAACGCATTGCCACAGAAGGCTGTGGAGGCCAAGTCAGTGGATATTTTTAAGGCAGAGATAGACAAATTCTTGATTATAACAGGTGTCAAGGGTTATGGAGAGAAGGCAGGAAAATGGGATTAGGAAGCAAAGATTAGCCATGATTGAATAATGAGGTGGACTGGATGGGCCGAATGGCCTAATTCTACTCCTATAACCTGTGAAGCTGTGAATGAGTGTCGGATCGTTACAATGCTGAGGACTGTAGTCTGCACTCAGTATCTTCCCCTTCGCTCTACTTATGGAGTTTACTTGATTGTATTTATTTATAATATTGTCCAATCTATTTGGGTAGCATGCAAAACAAATCTTTTCAATGTACCTCGGTACATGTGACATTAATAAACCTAAACCTAAACATGCCAGTGCTTGCTATAGAATTTCAAACCACTTTGCCTCAACTTCCCATAATCATCTTAGTGTTCAGCTATGTTTGTACGAGTGAGATCAGACAAATAACAAATGGGTCTGGGGTTATGGACAGAAAACAGGAGAATGGGGTTGAGAGGGAAAGATCGATCAGCCATGATTGAATGACAGAGTAGACTTGATTGGCTGAATGGCCTAATTCTGCTCCTATAACTTATGAACATACGATACAGTAGTGAAATTCATCATCACCTCCAGTGCGCATGTACAATCTTTGGCCATCTAAATAAAATAATGCTCGAAAAACAATCTTGAGCTCATGTCCTACAATGATAGCGGTGACAAAGACTAAATGTAATTAAAGATGCATAGAGAGGAACTTAAAGTATTGCAATTTACCAGGTTACATTTCAAGAGCTGGAAAGTAGGACTGGTCGAGATACTTCTCTTTTGTTTGGCTGGATAATTTGGGCAAATAACCTCCTTCGATGCCATGAATTTCTATAATTTCAACTGCATTGCCCTGACATTCATCGGCAATGCATTCTTTTGAAATTATTGCAATAACTTATTCATTAATACACAGGTGACATTCTCCACTGGAATGTATTCCATCTATTTAAAAAAAATCAATCAAATGTGTCACCGAAATGGAAAAGAGAACACCATGAATAAATTTGTACAAAATAGACTTGGGGATGAGATTTTGCAATTGTGGCATTGGGGATCCGAGAGATAAATCAGGCCTGCAAAATGCAGAGTTGCATGGGGTATGAATGTGTAGAGATGATTTAGGCAGCAGAATGTTGGGCAAGCTGACACTGGAAGATAGTCAGGACGTTATTAGTATAGTTATAGCCAGAGGAGTCTGATGCCTAACGAAGGATTTAACCAAAAATGAGCTTGAGTGTTCAAGCATAATGGAATTAGTTACTCTTCAGAATGGAGAGGATATGTTGTGGAAGCTCAGTTCGGACTTAAATTAAAAAATCCTAATTGTATCCAGAGTCTGACACCTTGTAGGGTAGACTCATAAGTTTGCAGAATTTCTGGGGTCTGAAGATTATTATTGTGTTCCTCTTTTTTCTTATAAGTCAAGTCAAGTCAAGTCAATTTATTTGTATAGCACATTTAAAAACAACCCACGTTGACCAAAGTGCTGCACATCTGACTAGGAAAAAAAAAGAAACATACAGTGGCAGGCAGCCAAACACAACGGCGCGGCCATCTTGAACAAAATGTTAATTCAATCACCCACAGTCCAACAACAAAAGCATTAAATAAGCATCAAAATTACACCCCCAAAAAAACCCCCCAAAAACACAGTCCAACAATAAAAGCACTAAACAGGCACCCAAATTACCCAACCCCAAAAACCCCCAAAAACACAGTCCAACAATAAAAGCATTAAATAGGCATTCAAATCACACAACCCCAAAAACCCCCCAAAACACAGTCCAACAATAAAAGCGCTAAACAGGCATTCAAATTACACAACCCCAAAAAAAAAGGAGTGAATTGCAATGGTGGAAAAGTGGAGTTGGCTGTTATTCATGTGCTAAAGTCAAAGATCTTCAACCCCCAGATATCAATGAAGCTCCAGTGTTTCCTTGACACCCTCCATCAGAACTTGAATATAAACGGTGGAATTACCTATTCAAGTAATTTATCTATAACTGACACCAAACTAATTTGTCTGTAATGTAATGCCTGTCTTAAATATTGATACCATATGGGTCTCCATTCAGCCCATACAAACAGCCCCAGACACATATAAAACTTTAAATGCATAGTCATAGAGTCAAACAGCATGGAAACAGATCCTTCAGCCCATATGCCCACACCAGCCAAGGGGGGGTTGAGGGGGGGTTGAGGGGGATGGAGTCGGGGGAAGGGGGAGGGGACGGGGGTGGGGACGGGGGTGGGGGGGGGGTGATGAGGTTGCTGCACCAATGCAGGAGAGGTTTGGGCCCAACGGGTCCACTTAGTCTAGTATCCCTCTAAACCTGTCCTATCCATGTATCTGTCTAAATGTTTCTTCTCCATCGGGTGGTGCCGTATGATGGCAGCCTCACCATCAGTCTGTCTCGTCCTTTTCTTCTTTTGTTGTTTTTAGTCTGTTGTTAAATGTATGTTTTAGTGTATCTTTAGCTTTGTATTATGTGGGGGTGGGGGGAAACTTTTAAAAAAATCTTTCCTCGACGGAGATGCGACGTTTTCCATATCGTATCTCCATCTGCATTGCGGCCTAACATTGTGGAGCTGGCGGTCCCTTTGCTGGGGATCGACTTCAGGAGCTCAAACCGTGGGAGCCCGCAGACTTAACTTCATGGAGTTGGTTAGGGATCGACTTCGGGAGCTCCAACCACAGGAACTTTGACCGTTCCGATCACGGAAGATTGGATCGCCCCGACGCGGGAGCTTCGATCGCCGGCTGCGGGAGCGATCGCCCCTACTGCGGATGGTTCGACTGCCCCGACCGCGGGAGAAAAGGAGGGAAGAAGATAATCCGGTATTGCCTTCCATCACAGTGCGCTGTGGTGGATGTTTATGTTAATTTTTATGTAGTTGTTTGTCCTGTTGCTTTTTTGCTATGACTATATGGCAAATCAAATTCCTTGTATGTTTTTACATACTTGCCTAATAAATTAATTACAATTACAATTACAATTAAAAGGTCAAAGGGATCACAGCACATGGCTCCTATTTCTTTTAGCTCAGTGGAATATTTGCTGCCAGGACCAGCAAAATTATCCATTTCCACATTACCTGACAGTCAATATTTAGTTGGCTTACTCGGTACACTGATGTTAATTCTAGGAGAATGAGGATAGGTTTTACGGATTTCTAATTTTGACGTAAGCTAAATGTGTTGACATGTGTTAAAATGTGTTAAATATGGCTGACATATCAATCTGGCTCAAGTTATCTGATTTTTGTTTTATATGTCCTTTGCTCAGGAGAGTTAAAGCAGATAGCAGAAATTCTGCCCCTGTCCTGGCTGCATATTGGATTCTTCCTCGGGTTAGAATAGGAATAGATGTGCCAATATGAACACTGTTTTTGTTTCTCAAGTTTCTGGCATGTAAAACAATGCACACCATAGGGCAGGTTTCCTTCTGTGTAATGTCTATCGCAGTGGTAAACATTTTCAGGTCGTACAGGTAGACTATTTCACTGCTTTTAGCTCAGAGGAATCCTACCACCACATGTCTAGTTTTAGTATGAGTGAATGTAAGCTACTTGACCTTGATTTAAAATAAAAGTATTTTGTATTCAGTGGATGCTGCCTTATTGTTGTTAGTTTTTCCTTTTGGGCATCAGGGGAAATAACAGCAACATTACCGAGGTGAAGTTTAGATGAGTGCTTTGCTCCAAGTGGAGGCAGAAATGCACTGCTCGTCAGTGGGAGATTGGCTCTCAAACAGATTCTTAGAAAGGGAGGCATTTACCAGCCAAATACTTGGCAGAGGTCAAAATAATGACCAGACAACATGTATCGGAGAACTGAAGAAGTCCTTTATTCCATGCAGCCTGTAACAAGCCCAGTGCTGACACCTTAAATACTTCTCAATCAATTTTAAAGTGATGCCTGGAACAAATTGTCATTGCTCTAAAATCTGCTTCCTGATTCTCACGCAGCAGTTGAACAGAGCAGCCCTTGTCAGAGATGGTCACAGCAGAATGGAGCAAAACCATTTTGATTTTTCCCAGGGACTGCCAAGGAAGCAGGCAATTTTATGCTCATTTGGATACATCCAAAATTAAAATTGAAAGTAACTGGAAACAGAAGCATAAAATTTGAAGTGCCCACTACAGCACATGGTATGGTGTGCTCTATGTTTGCTGAGCATCTATTGGAAGTTACACAACTAAATGTTAATGACAGGAATTTTAAATAGATGAGGTAAAATAACAATATCATCTGATGCGAAACATCACCTATTTTTCTCCAGAAATGCTGTCTGACCTGCTGAGTTACTCCAGCTTTTTGTTTCTATCTTCGGTATAAACCAGCATCTGCAGTTCCTTCTGACATAATATGATCTGACATATTGTAGAATATTTGGTATTGTGTATGAACATAGAGAATAGATTCCCATCATCAAATTCACAGGTGTCCTCTGAGTGCTGCTGTAAGGTCAAGGCTCACTGCTGAGTATCATCCCACATGCCTTACAGGACAGCCTGTTTTATTTCACGGTAATGATAGCAGGGATTTAAAGTTTTGTCATACAGCAGAGAGAGAGAGGACAGTGCACATTTCTAACGATTGTTCCAATTAGGGCAGAAAGATCCCACCAGGATTTCCTGGCAATTTCTTCCTAACACCGCATTGAGGGCAAAATGAGGCAATGCAGACGTTCTCAGAGGCAGAAGGTGTCAGCAAGGAATTGTAGCTCATGGTTCTCCAAGTACAGGGAGCTGGAGTACTGTGTAATGATGTGCCAAAGATAGACACAAAATGCTGGAGTAAATCAACGAGTCAGGCAGCATCTCTGGAGAAAAAGAATAGATGACATTTCAGGTCGGAACCATCCTTCAGACTCATGCTGATTCATTCAGCTGATGTGTCAGCTCCCTAATGATGGCTGCGTGGTGGCTTAGCAATGGGACTCTGATGCTGTTGGAGTGATCCAAATGACCATAAGAATGTCTCAGAGAAGAAATGAAGGCTTATGGCCCTATTTCACCCATGGATGTTTCTTCACAAAAACATTGTTCAAAACCTGCATGGGAATCAAGAGCAGATTTCAGACCAAAGCTGACCATGTTCAAGAGAGCATTTATAACTGAGAATTGTTTCCCATGGTATGCAGCAAACTGATGGCTGAGATACTGGGATCCACACTTCTCATATTTAGTAACATAGGAGAAACATCCCCTTAGAGCAGGAGCACCAAGCAACTTTAATGGAGTGAATGATCGGAAGCTACCTCAGAAAAGATCTAACACCTGTTAATTCATCTTCCATGAAAGCATGAGTTTCAGCTGCAGCTCAAAAAACCCAGGAGCAAATACACCAACTATATTCTGCTTTTCAAGCACTTTTGAGGCTGTGATAGCTGGAATCGTAGTTAATGGAAGTTGCGCTTCTTTCGACCACACCATTCAGCATCTACTACCGCAGGTTGCATGTAGGAGGTGAGGCCTGATGGACCTGGGTGTCATTCAGGTGTTCTAGTTTGATGTATATCCGCAGGAATAAACCCCTGTTGACAAAATACCCACAACAACCCCATGAGCTTTACATTCCACAACAGCACCCAGTCCTTTCTTATGATATGGGTCCTGAAAAACACGAGAGCAGAAGACAGAAGATATTAGAGCTGCTGAAAGAAGACAGAGAATATTGGAATGGCTCAGTGGGTGAGGCAGCAACTCAGGAGAATATGGATAGATGATGTAATGGGTTGGGATTCTTTCAGGAGAACGTGGATAGACGAGATTCTGCCTGACCCGCTAAGCTGCAGCAGCGCTCTGTGTTGTCTTATTGTCAGCCTGAGCTATGTTGGAACTTTCACCTTACTAAAATAGGCTCTGTTCTGCACCTGTGCTGCTGTTTCAAACAGGATGTATTCATATATATTCGAGAATATATTCTCGTGAAAATATTGTCTGTGACCACATTTACATGCTGCGTATTTTGCAAATGTCTCCATCATCACTTGAAACATTCAAGTCACAGTGGTCATTTTGAAAGCCAGTGGCATAGGTATTTGGGTTGATGATCGAGTTTGTAGCTTTCATTTAGGAACTGTAACCTATCTTCTGAACTATTCTCAGATACTGCTTCACTTGTTATTTTCTATTTAATTTTCTATCTCTTATAACAAAAGATAATGTATGGCAAAGCTGGTCCGTGGCCCTTCACCTTGACCTTTACATCTGAAGAAGAGTGACTATCGCATAGATTAGTGGCAGCCAAATCTACATTTACACACTTAGTAGTAAGGGTGAAGATTAGGTGGAACCGTTTTTGCCCAACATTTTAGGAAATACATCACCAAAGGAATATCACTCAACCAGATAATATTAATGGGGTCAAGAATCAGAAAGATGTATACAGGGGTAGCACAGTAGTGCAGCAGTAGAGTTGCGGCCTTACAGCACTAGAGACTCAGGTTCGATCCTGATTATGCGTACTGTCTGTATAGAGTTTGCACGGTCTTCAAGTGACTACATGAGTTTTCTCCGGGTGCTTCGGTTGCCTCTCACATTCCAAAGACATACAGGTTTCTAAGTTAATTGGCTTCAGTAAATTGTAAATTGTCCGTAGTGTGTAGGATAGTGCTAGTGTTTAGGGTGATCACTGGTCGGTATGGACTCGGTAGGCCAAAGTGCCTGTTTCCATGCTGTATCTCCAAGGTCTAAAGTAAAGAAGTGATAAATAGAACGGGGCAGGCAGCATTCAGTTATTTTTTAAAGAGAATAGACTTGTTTGACAACACACTTTCCGATGATGCTAAATGTCCTGCTGTTGCATACACAACATATCTTTTAGATTTTTGTGACACTTCTGTTATATTTGTATATAAATAAAGAATTTAAATAGTTTGAATACCATTGTAGAAGATATATCAGATGAACAATGGTAAGGGAGACTACCATTTGGTGCTCTACAGGCTGAATATTATCTATCAAAATCAAGAATCTAGGGCTGACAAGATTGAGGCCATGGACCTAGAAGGAAAATACCGACAGTTTAGCACATAACTGCTGACATTACCCAATCTGCAGTTATGTGCCAAACTGTTGGTATTTCCCTTCTAGGTCCATGGCCTCAATCTTGTCAGCCTAAATATACAATTCGAAGGTCGAAGATCATATGTAGCCAGATTGGAGCACTATGTCAGATTAGAACACTGTATCTCGGTGTGACTCTTGATCGATCTCTGACCTACAAAGTACATAGCACCAAGCTTAAAGGAAAAGTCAGTTCCAGAAATGCTCTTCTTAGCAAGCTGAGTACCTCAAAATGGGGAGCAAATTCTAAAACCATTCGATCAACAGCTCTGGCTCTCTGTTTCTCCACTGCTGAGTATGCCTGTGCAGTATGGGAGCACTCAGCTCATGCAAGGAAGATTGATCCTGTGCTAAACACAAGCTGTCGCTGCATCAGTGGATGCATGACACCTACCAAGACTGACAACATCTATCTACTCTCTGGCATTGCACCTCCTGGAATCAGAAGAGCTGTAGCCAGTCAAAAAGAATGCCTCAGACAATCAGAGAATGAAGGACACCCCCTACATGACCACCCTTTGGAACCTCAGCGTTTGAAATCACACAGAGGTTTCCTCTCCTCTGTCCATCCCCTGGACTGCAGTGCATCGTCCAGAAGGCTCAAACTCTGGGAAGAGAGACTAGAGAAATCTCCGGAAGACATTCACATGGCAATCGATCCCTTTGAGAAACTCCCACCAGGTTATGACCAACCGTGGATAACCTAGCGCAGTCTCAACAGACTGCCGACAGGCTTGGGGAAGGAGCAAATCGAACATGCTGAAGTAGGGATATACTGAAGATGCGGCAGACTGTGAGTGCGGACGGGGCCTCCAGACTATGGAACATCTCCTGAGCTGTGACATGCTGAATGACACATGCACTGTAAAGGATCTTGCAGAGGCCAACGACTTGGCACTAAAATTTGCTCGCTATTGGCAAACAGTTGTGTGATGACACAAATAAATAAATTACCCAGTCTAAGTGCTGCAGGTTTGAGATGTCCAAAATTGAAACACAAAATGATGGAAATTCCTCACCAGTTATGGTGGCATTCTGCTAGAATATAACTCACCATGTTATATTTGCCAAATGGAGTTTTCCATTTGTTATTTTTTTCCAATGGAGAATGGTTGTGACCACTAAGGGTGGCAGCAATGGCTTTAGATTTATTTTGAGTTAATCTAAATGTTATTCAAAGTTTTTTGGGGTTCTTACTTAGTGTCCAAATATTTTTAACCAATTTTAATTTCTTCAACAATTTGAATAATTTATAATTGAATGTTTCATAAGCATTCATTGCTATTGATAACTTGATAGCCACCTAAGATGAAGGTGCATCTGTTTTCCCAACTCCCAGATATGTGCTGGTAGGAAGGCGGCATAGTCTTGATTCGCAAAATCGCCTCCTTCTGCATCAAGTCAAGTCAAATTTATTTGTCACATACACATACACGATGTGCAGTGAAATGAAAGTGGCAATGCCTGCGGATTGTGCACAAAAAAGAATTACAGTTACAGCATATAAATAAAGTTAATAAGTTACTATAGTGTAGATAAAAATTTAGTCTCTGGGGTTATAAAAGTTGACAGTCCTGATGGCCTGTGGGAAGAAACTCCGTCTCATCCTCTCCGTTTTCACAGCGTGACAGCGGAGGCGTTTGCCTGATCATAGCATCTGGAACAGTCCGTTACTGGGGTGGCAGGGGTCCCTCATAATCTTGCTTGCTCTGGATCTGCACCTCCTGATGTATAGGTCCTGCAGGGGGACGAGTGTAGTTCCCATGGTGCGTTCTGCCGAACGCACTACTCTCTGCACGGCCATCATGGTATGTTTCTCTACCTATAATAGTTTTCACAGTAGCTTTTTGGCAGACTTCTCCAGCAGGTGTTGATTACATTGCCAAATTGTCATATAAAATGTTAAAAATGGCTTATTTCTATAAATTCTGTAATTTCCTACTGGGGGAAATTGTGGGAGCTCAATAAAAACTTATAGGCCAACAATACATCTGGATAGTTTACCACTAGTTACAAATTTTAGCCTATTATTAAATGAAGGGTTAATAATTCATGTCTTGGGACCATTCTTGGCCAGTGTGGATGAGTTGGGCCGAAGGGCTTGTTCATGTGCTGAATGATTATGATTCTATGTCCCTTCTACAGGACTAAAATTCTGAATGACCCATAGTTAAAATATGTCCATTGATGCAACAAAGATTTCTCAATTAAATCAAAATAAATTGTCAAGAGGGCAGTAAATGAAGATGGATATTAATCAATATCTCAGTGAAGAGCAGTCTCTCTTTAACCAATTAAATCAATAGACTCACTTGGAAACAAAATGAGAACAGAGAAGAAACTGGGTGAATTTGTGATGTTCAATGCAGCAAGAGTAAAAACAAGGAAAATAATGCCCAGATTAAGAGAGAAGAAAAAAGAAAGACAAAAGTAAGACAGAATTTTAACAACTACTTAAACCTGCTAGAAAATAATTCCAAAGCTTTAACTTCTCATTTTGTGGACTTGGAAGATTGGTAGAACATTAATGTTCCCATAAAATATTCTCTCCACATTGGGTATATTCATCTCAAACATTCTGCCTTTTTTTAAACTTATTATTCCCGATTAAAATAGAGCATATTTCTTGATACTGACAATGATGTTCAGTTTATGAAAGGGTTATTTTGAACAGTGCAAATTGTCAGCAATTTCTGGCAATTCCTCCATGCCACATAGCTGGGTTATTTTTCATACTAATAACTACTAGCCTCATTGAGCTAGAAATTCAATTATGTATTGCTGTTTATTTCAGCAATATGTAATTGGAATTGCGCTCTAGACTGATTGAAATGTGATTATGAACATTTCTGGTTGTTTCATGTCACTCTGGGAATTTAATAGCACTTCCATGGGTGAGTCACACTTGCACATGTGAGACGATGTCAGCTTCAGATGGATCAATGATTCAATGGAGTGTTGCAGAGGAAGATTGACTATGTTACGCTGGGAAGGTGCCATTATTTTTCACTTCTGCAACAACCATGTTTTCATTGCACAGCCTTCTGTCCTCTGGGCATCTCATCCCCTCAGTCTTTATGGTACCACCCAATACTCCTGAACTTCCCTGGATCCAATCCTCTGAATTCCAGATCTTACCCCTTCTGATTCTTCAGGATTGCAATCCCCATATCCATGAAGCCCAATAATATTCAGTCTCAATCTGCTGATTATCAACCCTTACTGATTCTTTTGCTTGAGTTAAAGTTTGTAGGGACCATTAGGGAAATGGAGGATACAATGAAGTGCAAATGCTGGTTTACAAAAACAAAATACACAAATTGCTGGACTCGAAGGTAGACTCAAAATGCTGGAGTAACTCAGCGGGTCAGGCAGCATCTCTGGAGAGAAGGAATGGGTGACATTTTGGGTCGAGACCGTTCTTCAGCCTTGCTGGACTCAGTGGGTCAGGCAGCATCTCTTCAGAACATGGATAAGTGACATTATGGGTTGGAACCTTCTTCAGGAAAATGGTTATGAAAATATTCATTGGCATACTGTGCTACACTGCAATAGTGCACCTCTGGTGGTACTCTAAATTTCTAGCTCATTTCTTTAAAACAAATTTTAAATCATTTGCATACTATTTGGTGTTTTTTTCACTCAATTAAACTATGAAGAATGGGCAGGTACGAGTAAAACACATATACATGAGGTTTTATGCCAAATAAATTATAGATGGTTGTGAAAAATCTGTTTTTACTCTTGGAAGTAATGTGGACCAACTGTATAAAATAGCATTGACTTTATTCTAGGTCATCTTTCCACACAACACATGCTATTATTTGATTTATTGGAAGGATACAGCATGGAAACAGGACCTTCGACCACCCCCCCCTCTCTTCACTTCCCCTTCCCCCAGCTGCACCACTGTGCCTCAATATCTACTTTAATAATTTGAATTTAATTGATTGCTAGCCAGCTTGGTAATTTAAACAATTTCACATCTAGATGATGGTTATGTTATCTATATTACTGAAAACAAATGGACATTTGTCCCATTTAAATAATATAAGAACAGCAGATTTTTTAAAAAGAAGATATTGTTTAAAACCAAAGATACTTTCTGTAGCTTTAGACAAGAAGTGATATTTTACCAAGTTTTTATCAAGAAACTTGGCAAGAAAAAAACCCCGTGCTTTTGGATGTGACATTCATTTGTCTTTGATGTAATTTAAATGTCATTATAATTGAAGTGAAATGGATGATGTTACAACTGTCAAAAAAATGCTTGGCGACAAATGTAAGGATGAGAATACTGATCAGCAAAGACTGACACTAATTCCAAACACACTAATCTTGGAAATGTATTTATTGTGCAGAGTGACAAATATTGATATAAGTGATTGGTTAAACGTAGATGAGTACAGGCTCACCACCAATTTTCTGGCAACTGGTGGTCCGGCCCCCCCTGTACTCCAGACAAAATTCCCTCCCACATTGTGAACAGTGGACTAGATTGGAAGATATTATTCATATAATTTGAGTTGGTTCAAGAATGTAAAATCCTCAGAAATAGAAACAGGAGCCAGGCATTTTGCCTCCTGTGACTTCACTGCCAGTCAATAATACAATACTTAAGCTAAATTTTTACAAACTAATCTCATATTCGGTGACTTCCTTTATAAGTAAAACATCTTTCAATCAGTATCTCATTCTCAGCGATTGAGCTCCAACGGCCTTCCAGGGTAGACAATTCCAAAGATTCACCATCCTTTGGATGAAGACATTTCCTTCCTTCTCTGTACTAATTAGGCATCCACTGTGGTCCCTGGTTCTCGACAGACCATTCAGGGGAAACATCAATTGCATATCCACCTTCTTAAATCTCCTAAGTATTGGGAGTATAAGAAAATAACTGCAGATGCTGGTACAAATCGATTTATTCACAAAATGCTGGAGTAACTCAGCAGGTCATGCTGCCTGACCTGCTGAGTTACTCCAGCATTTTGTGAATAAATCCTAAGTATTGGGGATGTTTCAATGAGAAGACCATTCTTAAATCTTCGAGACTACAGGCTTTGTCAACATAATTGCTCCTCTTACAATAAATTTGCTCTGTCCAAACCATATTTCAAAAGTATTTAGCACACTATCTGTAGTAAAAAATATTTTGACCTGCTGACTGGTTAGCATGCAACAAAAGCTTTTCATTGTATCTCAGTACACGTGACAATAAACTAAACTGAGCTGAATTTGGACATAATGCCTGATGTGTGCCAGAATGCTACAATATATTCAGATAAAATAGGAAAGGAAAGAAACGGGTGGAGTGAGGGTGGGGAGTTAGAATTGAATAAGGATATTGTTATGGCTATGGAAAGGGTGGAATTGTTTCTGGATTCAAATATAAATGTTATTTGGGTAGTGCTGCATGGCAGGGACTAATAGAGCTGTTGTCTCATGGCTGCATTAAGCTGGGTTCAATCCTAAATCCAGTCTTGCTCATGGAGTTGTGTCAGGGACATGATGATTATGTCAGGGCCTTTTCCCTCAATTTCTTTATTATCCAAGTAGCAGTCAATTTCTGCATGTTTTCCTCATCTCAGTCCTAAAAACCCTACCTCTTATTTTGAAAATATATTCCCTGATTGTGAATAGTTGAGGCCTTACATCAACATCTGTGTTGGGAATATGATATTTGGACAAATTGTTAGCATAGATTACGAATAGTTGAGGCCATACATCAACACCTACGGCATACCACTGATTACAGAGAAATAGCTGTTTATTCCTATTCATTGTTGTCTGCCTGATTAACCATCTCTCAATCCGTCAGTACATTATCTCCAATTACATGCTGTTTTAACATTATAAACCAAGCTCTTGTGTGGGATCCTATTCAAAGTATTCTAAATATCTGAAAACACAACCCACTGGTTCCTCCTTATCTATTAGATCTATATCTATAGATCTAAGGTTCTTGTGACCCTTTGGGACAAGTATGGAGACGGTGGGAAGAATGAGTATTGCAACCTACAACGGACAAATTAAAAAGCAGAACCACAAAGGCAATAACTTCTGAATTATTACATAAATCGTCAGGGAATCAGCACAGCATTAATCGGATCAGGGAGATGAAAGCTTGAATCAAAGACAGGTGTGGGAGAAGTGAGTTACAATTTGTTGTGCTCTGGAGAAAGAGAGTGCTAATCAATTAGGACAAATTACACTTGATCTGTGCTGGGACCATAGTTTTAGCAAATCATATAGCTCATGAGGTTGATAGGGCTTTAAACAAAATGGCTGGGGAGGGGAAGTCTTGGTGAGAGAAATGTAGAATATTAATGAGGGAAAAGACAAGGAAGCCGTGTAAAACAAAAAGAATTGGGATACATATAACTAAACCATTTGAGGGAGAAGGAGAAGAGTGCACCTGCAAAGAGGGTCTTGATTAAAAAAAGATGCAGAATGGTCTGAGAGCTCTTCCTTGAATAGGGACCCAACTGTTTTTTTCTCCGCTAACATGCTCATTTAGCACTTCTTTTGGTTGAACTCTCACACATCGAACAATTTTGTCAATTTATGGGTGGCACACTGCTACCTCACAGTGCCAGAGACCTGGGATCGATCCTGATCTTGGCTACTGTTGTATGGAGTAGGCACATTCTCTCTGTGATTATAGATGCACGGATGATTTTCTCCCACATTCTAAATAATTTGTGGGTTTGTAGGTTATGAATGAATGAATACTTTATTGTCACATGTGACAAGTCACAGTGAAATGTTTTGCTTGCAGACCCAAAGTATGCTAATAGTTGCCACATAAAGGGAGCTTAATTGGCTTCAGTAAAAAAATGCCACTGGTGTGTAGGGAGTGGATGAAAAAGTGGGATAACGTAGAACTAGTGAGAAAGAATCGATGGTTGTGGACTTGATGGGCCAAAGGGCCTGTTTCCACGGTGTATCTCTAAACTAAACTAAAAATATGGTGCATCTGTGACTCTTCTTTTCCCCTTTTCTTGATCTCTCTGCACTTCAGGGTATAGGTTTGTGACAAAACATCCATTACAAGCCCACAAACCCACACAGCTATCTCAACTATACTTTCCCTCACCTTGCCTTCTGCAAGGATAAGGGGTAGGCCATTTAGAACGGAGATGAGGAAGAACTTTTTCAGTCAGAGGGTGGTGAAGGTGTGGAATTCTCTGCCTCAGAAGGCAGTGGAGGCCAGTTCGTTGGATGCTTTCAAGAGAGAGCTGGATAGAGCTCTTAAGGATAGCGGAGTGAGGGGGTATGGGGAGAAGGCAGGAACGGGGTACTGATTGATAGTGATCAGCCATGATCGCATTGAATGGCGGTGCTGGCTCGAAGGGCTGAATGGCCTACTCCTGCACCTATTGTCTATTGTCTATTGTCTATTGACTCCATTCCATTCTGACAGTTCATCATTCTTTGTTATATTTTTTCCAATATTCTATCTATTTGAACCACAACCTCCCTCTACCATAAATTACAGTAATGTTGGGTGCAACTCAAATATTTCCATCAGATCTGTTCTCGTGGATAGCGAAAGGATTGGGATTCTCTGGTTCTGACCTTCCAAACCTCTAGCTGTCACATTCAATGAGTTATCCTTCACAATCTCTGCAACGAGTCTCCAGATGGTGGACCAGACTTAAAGGAGCAACTAGCCACTGCCTGTTCTATTTTACTGTTTCTAACATTTTGTTTTCAAAATTCTTATCTTTGTTTTCAAATCTCTCCATTGCTTTGCCTCTTCATTTATATCATTCATTCAGCCTTCTGAAATCACTTCTGAAATTCTGGCCTCTTGTGTATCCATCATTTTCAGCTGCCCTCACCTTATGTTCCACTAAACTCTCTTGAAGCCTCTCATCTTGTTTTCTCTTCTCCTTTAAGCCACACTCTGAAAAAATCTGTGTTGGTAAGGTTTTGGTCATGATGCCCATGGGTCCTTCTGTCACACTTTGTTTGATGCAACATAAGCCAGGTGATATTTGCAAAGAACTTAACATTTGAATTCTACTACAACCCTCTTCAATGTCTGAGATTTTGGTCCCATAAGGACAATACAATTATGTTTTGCCAACATTTTCTTATTTACTGCCTAAAAAGGCAACTTTTATCTCAGTCTCACAATTAGTTTAAGGACACAGAAACATGGATTTTTAAAAAAAATCCAAACGGTGAAGTCCTCAAACAAATCTGTTGCCTTGAATGGCAAGTGCTTTGTTAGAGAGAGAGCTCCCAGGAAAGAACCTATAAAGGAACATTAACAAATTCCAAAACTCTACTCAGCAGGAGACTTTACTTGATTCTTTCATGGTTAAAAATGCTAATCAGGGCCAATTGGAAACAGTTATTGCCAGCAGCACCTGCCTTGGATCCAACATCTTGGCTCTGATGATAGTTGGCTTTGGACTTCAGATGCTTCATTGCATTGCTGTTGAGTGAATGTGAGGCAGTAACAAAGGATCATTGCCCAGGGTTAACTCATCCGGAATGCAACTGCCAAACTTGCTTTGCCTTTGAGCAATTGTTATTGAGTAAAGGTTATTTTCTGGGTGACTTTACTGCTTTGCATGCATGTTTCTAATTGGTGATCACAGAGGAGGAGAGATCAGCAGGGATACTCTGTGAAATGTATTCAAGAGATAGTCAGATAGAGCTCTTTGGGCTAACGGAATCAAGGGATATGGGGTGAAAGCAGGAACGGGGTACTGATTTTGGATGATCAGCCATGATCATATTGAATGGCGGTGCTGGCTCGATGGGCCCAATGCCCTACTCCAGCACCTATTTTCTATGTTTCTATGTTTCTATGAAATCAAGAGATAGCCATAGATATCCAGAGCAGTAGTTAGCCCCTGAGGAACAGAATGCCAAGCCCAAGATGTTGAAATACCTCATGCACATGATGCAGCTTAATGAAAGTATCTTCAAACAGCATGGACCAAATTTCATCTTGAAGTACGATAGTGCTGTAAATTTGGGAATTTTACAACACCATGTGCTGTAAATCTGGTTGATTGATAGGCAGATGCAGAAGTCCCAAATTGGTGACATATTCCGACTGATAAAAATATACGCTCAAACCTCAACTCATTATGAAATCCAGTAACAGAGCACAGACTTGCTTATATTGCTTACATACACTTGGAAACCTGTGCACAGATCCCATTTGTTTCACTGGCAATTTTATAGTTGTCAGAGGAATATAAGATGTGCAATTTTGATTTAGAATCATTTGCAATGATTACAATGATTTTGTAATGATTTTACTTCAGATCTTATTTTCTGTTTATTGTTAAATTTAAAAAAATCTAATTGTTTACTTCCAATAGATTTTGAAACCTGTGGAATGACAGGGTGTTTCAAAAGCTTTCCAAAAGCATGACAGCTGGTGAAATCCAGGACCACGGCCTGGCATCTGTTCAAGTGACTTGTTCTGTGCCAACCATGCAACCTGGTAATATCTCAGAAGTCCCTGAAACTGCTCAGGGCTGCACTGATTGGATTGAGGAGGCTCCGTGCAAGCTAAGCAAGTGCACAGCAATGGAGTAACTAGGTAGCTATGTTCTATTCACTGATATGGAGCCCATCTCTAGCCAGCAACACGATCAGCCTATGACACTGGGAAGTGCATGCATCAATTTGACATGCACTGACATATGAGTTTGCGGTGTTTAGTTTAGGTTTCGCCACACTGATGCATGAGAATGTTAATGAGGAATCAGGACATAGAGTGCTGGAGTAACAGCGGCCCAGGCAGCATCCTTAGAGAACACGGATTGATGATGTTTGGGGTTGGGACCCTTCTTCAGACTGATTGTAGGTGGGGGGAGAGGAAAGAAAGTTGGAAGAGAGTAAAAATGAAGAATCAAGATCATACTTATTGGTAGATAGACACAAAATGCTGCAGTAATTCAGCAGGTCAGGCAGCATCTCGAGAGAAAAGGAACGGGTGATGTTTCGGGTCAAGACCCTTCTTCAGTCTGATGAAGGGTCTCGGCCTGAAACGTCACCTGTTCCTTTTCTCCAGAGATGCTGCCTGACCCGCTGTTACTCCAGCATTTTGTGTCTATCTTCAGCATAATTCAGCATCTGCAGTTACTTGCTACACATTGTGCTGTTATTCATTTGAAGTGAGTTGTTCATTTGAAGTGGTCAGAAAAGGGCAGCAGTGGAATTGCAAAGCAAGTATCTGCATGATGGACAAAAGCGACTGCAGGTCCTGGAACTTGGCGCAAGAAACAAACTGCTGGAGGAACTCAACAAATTAAGCAGCATCTGGGGAGGGAAATGGGCAGTTGATATTTCAGGTCGAAACACTTCATCTGGACTGAAAGAGTAGAGGGGTGATGGCCAGTATAAAGATATGTAGGGCGAGGTGGGAGCAAGAGCTGGTGAGTGATGGGTGAATCAAAATTAGGAGGGGTTGATGGACAAATGGAACCGGGTAGGGGAGGGAAGGGTGGAGATGGTGACAGAAACTGAGGGATGATGAGTGAATTAAAAAAAGGTGACGAGTGGAACCAAATAAGGGAGGGATGGTGGGGGCAGATGGGAACAATGGGGGAGGAGAGAAGTGACCAGGGTGAGGAGAGCGCAGGTGAGGGGCAGATGGGGAAGTCAATAGACAATAGACAATAGACAATAGGTGCAGGAGTAGGCCATTCGGCCCTTCGAGCCAGCACCACCATTCAATGTGATCATGGCTGATCATTCTCAATCAGTACCCCGTTCCTGCTTTCTCCCCATACAACCTGATTCCGCTATCCTTAAGAGCTCTATCTAGCTCTCTCTTGAATGTATTCAGAGAATTGGCCTCCACTGCCCTCTGAGGCAGAGAATTCCACAGGTTCACAACTCTCAGACTAAAAAAGTTTTTCCTCATCTCTGTTCTAAATGGCCTACCCCTTATTCTTAAACTGTGGCCCCTGGTTCTGGACTCCCCCAACATTGGGAACATGTTTCCTGCCTCTAACATGTCCAACCCCTTAATAATCTTATACGTTTCGATAAGATCCCCTCTCATCCTTTTAAATTCCAGTGTATACAAACCTAGTCGCTCCAGTCTTTCAACATATGACAGTCCCGCCATTCCGGGAATTAACCTAGTAAACCTATGCTGCACGCCCTCAATAGCAAGAATATCCTTCCTCAAATTTGGAGACCAAAACTGCACACAGTACTCCAAGTGCGACCTCACTAGGGCCCTGTACAACTGCAGAAGGACCTCTTTGCTCCTATACTTAACTCCTCTTGTTATGAATGCCAACATTCCATTGGCTTTCTTCACTGCCTGCTGTACCTGCATGCTTCCTTTCAGTGACTGATACACTAAGACACCCAGATCACGTTGTACGTCCCCTTTTCCTAACTTGACACCATTCAAATAATAATCTGCCTTCCTATTCTTACCACCAAAGTGGATAACCTCACACTTATCTACATTAAACTGCATCTGCCATGCATCTGCCCACTCACACAACCTGTCCAAGTCACCCTGCAACCTCATAGCATCTTCCTCACAGTTCACACTGCCACCTAGCTGGCCAAGTCTGGGGAGAGGTGAAAGAAACTGTGATGGGGGGCAGGAGGAGAACTTGGAAAGAAATCTCTGTGTGGGAGAACTTGTGTAGATCAGAAGGAGAAAGGAGAAGAAATACAGTGGGTTACTTGAAACTGGAGAGTTCAATATTAATGCCATAGGGTGGTAAGCTACCCAGGCAGGATACGAGGTAGTCTACAACCCGCAGGCATGAACATTGAAATCTCCAGTTTCAGCTAACTAAAGAAAATGCATATTTGTGCATTCATACGTGGGAACAATGACCTTGACAGAATCCTTGAAGAAAAGGCAAACTCCCTCAGCACCTGGTACATTACACCTTGCAGAGCTTCACAATGTTGGAGAATCCTAGAAAGAACCAATTTCTTAAAGAAGCATCATAACAGTTGGTATAAATCAAACAGAAATGATCCAGCAAGTCATTGATTACCTGTTTGTGAAAATGTAAAGAATGCATTGCCTTTCACATTATCTTTTAGGGTCAATACATTATACAGCAAATCAAATGTTTCTAAAATATAATATAAAGTGATGGAAGACTTAACAGGTCAGGCAACATCTGGGGAGAGAATGGGCACACAACGTTTTGGGTTGCAACCCTTCTTCAGACTGACCGGAGTTGGGGGGGATTGGGGGAAACTGGAAAAGAGAAGTGGGGCAGGACAAAGCCAGGCAAGTGATAGTTGGACACAAGTGAGGGAGGTTTGATCAGCCGATGGGTGGAGTAAGTGGCAAAGACTAGAAGTGAAAAGGTGACAAAAAGGTGTTAGATAAGGAGGGATGTGGGTGAATAGGGACAGGCGTAGGAAAAAGAGGGAGTGATATATCTCTTTGTAAGTCAAAGTAATTCTTTGTATTGTTGAGTTTGTAGCAGTCAAATTGCACATGGCAAGCTCTTACAAACATCCAGGTAAATATCTACATAATAGCTAGATAAATCTAGTTCAATGATTTGGTTGAGATAGTATTGAGCATATCTCTTCTCTTCAAAAGAGTATTTTCACTACATAATAGTATTTCAAGATATTTTATTGTTTACCGATAGGGTCATGGTCAGGGTTTTATTCCTCTCCCAACAATCAGGACCTCTGATTCTCTCTTTCATGACTGCACTGAAATATTGGTCTTATTTTAGTGCTCTTCTCTAAGCTGTTGGCTGGATATCCTTGTTGCTTCAGGCATGGTTTAGCTGTGTAAAGTTGAGAGGGGGTTAACTGGAATGTTCCGCTTCAATTTGGCAGCACCCGCGTAAAATCAACATCGCACGCTGATTGATGTCATAATCTGCTTATCTCGCATTCTTCGAGGCAATATTAGCTGCACATGAGCTGCTGTGCTGATCAATATGATCGCCAGCACAATACATGCCACAATACATGTTCACACACCAGTCTTGAACATGAATTCAATCATGTGTCCAGAACATGTGTCCAGACACAATCACAACTGTAATTGTGTCTGGAGACTTCGCTCATGAAACCAGTACCACGTGGTCAATATTTCTTATCAAAATGCATACGGTGCTGCCTTGCACAAATTATGTTATCTGTTTGCTAAGAAGGCAGCATATTACTGTCCAGCCTGAGATGTAAAAAGCTTCATTTGTTACATAAAAAGATTTTGTGATAATATTGTGAAATGTATTTCATTTTTGAGGCCATTGGCTTGATATTTTAATCTTGATAGTAATTCCATATCAACAGACATCGTACTAGCTGTTATGATCCTTTTGTTACGAGTGATTGCAGATCTTAATTTCAACCTTAATGCTTGTTCTTGGGGCTGTTACAAAGGAGAAGGCATAAGATAAGCCCTTCATTTATCTATTTTTGTAATTCCACAGACAAAAGTTCATCCATCTCCAAGGCAAGCCCAACCCCTTACCCCCACTGTGTATTGGCTGTGGCAGTAATTCTTATTTCATTTAGGGATTGGCTTCTTAGGATGTAGTCCCGATCGGTCAACGTACTTTATTGTTGGACATTGCACTTCATTTTCATTTGCACTTTTTCTGTAACTGTAACACTATAATGCTCTAAGACTATATTCTGCACTCTAGTATTTTTCTCTTTGGGCTAACTGTTGGACTTGTGTATGGCTTGATTATACTCCTACAGCATGAGTAAAAAAGAAAGTGTTGGAGTAACTCAGCAGGTCAGGCAGCATCTGTAGAGGGAATGAACAGATGACGTTTTGGGTCGGGGATGCTTCTTTAGACTGATGGAATAGGGTGGTAGAAAGTTGGAAAAGAGAAGTTGGTGTGGGGCAAACCCTGGCGAGTGACAGGTGGTTATAGGTGAGGGGGGTGGGGGCTGGTCTCCCTCAAGATGCTCCACATTCCAGTATTTGCATTGTTTTGTGTCTCCATGTATAATATGATTTGACTGGATAACACACAAACAAAACTTTTCACTGTATCTTGGTGCACATGACAATAATAAATAATAAATTATATCTTTAAATATCTTCAGTGTAACGTTAATGACCTGGAATTGCATTGGTATTGGAACAATCCATTCACATGTACAAGAAGTTGTGCAAAGAAAAATACCAGAAAACACTCTTACTTATAACATTATAGTTGCAGAGGAAGTGCAGATAAAAAATATGCAAAGTCTGCATGGAGGTTGGTTGGAAGATCAGGATTACACCTTAGATTATGAGAGGGTAATTTAGTAGTCTGATAACAGCAGGGAAGAAACTGTTCCTGAATGTGGTGGTACAGGTTTTCAAGGTTTTGCATCTTCAATGGGAGAGGGCGAGAAGAGAGAGTTTCCCAATGGTTCTGCAATCAGTTGAGACAATATTCTGGTGTGTTGATGTTATAATGAAAACTCAGTTGTCTTCAGTAGGCTTTATGAGCCCTGAGGGTTGCATGCGTGTAAACGTCTTGATCAAAATCAAGGGGGGCACATTGGTGCAGCGGTAGAGTTACAGCCTTACAGCACTTGCAGCGCCAGAGACCCGGGTTCGATCCCGACTACATGTGCTGTCTGTATGGAGTTTGTACGTTCTCCCCGTGACCTGCGTGGGTTTTCTCCAAGATCTTCGGTTTCCTCCCACACTCCAAAGATGTACAGGTTTGTAGGTTAATTGGTAATATAAAATGTAAATTGTCCCTAGTGTGTGTAGGATAGTGTTAATGTCTGGGGATCGCTGGTCTGTGCGGACCTGGTGGGCCGAAGGGACTGGTGCTGCGCTGTATCTCTAAACTAAACTAAACTGAAATGCGCAAAACAAATATTAGATCAGAGTTGATATATTTAGAACAGTATAAATGCATTGAAGACCATAAATCAGGGCACATTACCACCTACTTCATTACTCTCTCTCTTCCATATACCTGCGGTCTTCCATACTTTTAAGGAGACATCAACTGGCTGACAGTTTGACTTTATAACTATTTTCGGTGTCTTTGCATGACATAAACCTCTCTCTTAGGTTCACTACTAATAGGGGTGTCTTTCTGTCTATCCCAGAGATAAACCTTTGACAAGCGTATTTCTAACTAAAATTACTAATACATATTGGATCCCTGATGTACCTGTCAATAGCTTCTATAGTTATTTGTTCAGACAAATAAACAGTGAGAGAATAGACGTGGAAAAACTGTTTTAGAGTCATAGTCATTGAGTGATACAGTGTGGAAACAGGCCCTTTGGCCCAACTTGCCCACACCCCGGCCAAAAATGTCCCAGCTGCACTAGTCCCACTTGCCTGAGCTTGGTCCATATCCCTCCAAACCTGTCCTATCCATGTACCTGTCCAACTGTCTCCTAAATGATGGGATAGTCCCAGCTTCAACCACCTCCTCTGACAGCTTTTTCCAAACACCCACCACCCATTGTGTGAAAAAATGACCCCTCGGATTCCTATTACATCTTTTCCCCATCACCTTGAACCTATGTCCTCTGGTCCCCTATTCCCCTACTCTGGGCACGAGACTCTGTGCATCTACCCGATCTATTCCTCGCATGATTTTCTATATCTCTATAACATCCCCCCTCATCTTCCTGCACTCCATGGAATAGAGACCCAGCCTACTCATCCTCTCCCTATAGCTCACACCTTCTAGTCCTGGCAACATCCTCATAAATCTTTTCTGAACCCTTTCAAGCTTGATCATATCTTTCCTATAACATGGTGCCCAGAACTGAGCACAATATTCTACAGTAAATGCAGTCTCACCAACGTCTTATACAACTGCAACATGACCTCCCAACTTCTAGACTCCATACTCTGACTGATGAAGGCCAAAATGCCAAACGCCTTTTTGGCCACCTTATCTACCCTCGACTCGTCCTTCAAGGAACCATGCACCTGTTCTCCTAGATCCCTCTGCTCGGCAACACCACCCAGAGGCTTACCATTTACTGTTTAGGTCCTGCCCTTTTACGACATCCCAAAATGCAACACCTTACACTTCTCTGTATTAAATTTCATCAACCATTCCTCTGCCCACCTGGCCAATTGATCCAGGTCCTGCTGCAATCGTTCATAACCATCTTCACTATCTTCAAAACCACTCACTTTTCTATCATCAGCAAACTTGCTAATCTTGCCCTGTATGTTCGCATCCAAATCATTGATGTAGATGACAAACAGTAATGGGCCTAGCACCGAACCCTGAGGCACACCACTAGTCACAGGCTTCCAGTCCAAGAAGCAACCTTCCACCATCACCCTCTGCCTCCTTCCATGGAGCCAATTTGCTATCCATTCAGCTATCTGCTTGGAACCCATGCGATCTAACCTTCCAGAGCAGCCTACCATGTGGAAACTTGTCGAATGCCTTACTGAAATCCATATACACAACATCTACAGCTCTGCCCTCATCGACCTTTTTGGTCACATCTTCAAAAAAATCAACCTGATTTGTAAGACATAACCTCCTATGTAAAAAACCATGCTGACTATCCCTAATTAGCCCTTGCCCATCCAAATGCCTGTATAACTTATCCCTCAGAATACTCTCTAGTATTCCAACTACAGATGTTAAGCTCACCGGCCTATAGTTCCCAGCATTTTCCCTGCAGCCCTTCTTGAAAAGAGGCACAATATTTGCTACCCTCCAGTCTTCCGGCACCTCTCCTGTATTTAAGGGCGACTCGTAAATTTCAACCAGGGCTCCTGCAATTTCCTTTCTAGTTTCCCGCAATGTCCTCGGATATATCTGATCAGGCCCTAGAGTTTTGTCTACCTTCATACACGACAGTACCTTCAATACTTCTTTGAGTGGCCCTCAAGCCACTTTCATTGACTGCCCCATGTTCCTCCATCCTACTGTCTTTCTCCTCTGTAAATACCGAGGAGAAATACTCTCAAAGTTTTCTTCCAAAGTTCTCTGCAATTCCTCAAAGATAAATGTCAGGAATATTCTTTGTCGTAACTTTGGCAGAACTACTGTCATATAATTTGCCATAAATGTTGATTTGCTGCTGAAACTATGGGAGCTAAATTAGATGAAATCTGGAGGAATTTTATGTCCAGATAATAAAAAGAACAATCTGTTTCACAAAGCACTGCCCGAAAGCAAAACAGGTTCCAAATCCAGATACAATGAAAATGTTAGGAAAATTGTCATGTTTTGCAAATTGCAATCTCTATCTTTTGCAATCAAATCTCTATCTTTTGAGGCCAAGCAGTTCTAGTTGGATAAAAGCCAAATGGGGAGGTATATTAAATTTATTTTGGATGCGTGTCTGCATCACATTAATGCAAAACCATTTCATGAGCAGTATCCAGGAAATCCGAATTTTACATTCAGTTGCAGAAAATGGTGTTTCACATTCCGAAATTAAGATCAACGATGTCTATAAATTTTTTTCACATTTGCTCTAACGCCAGAATTATATCTGCCTGATGTTAAGAACACGGTCTCATGGTCCAGAAATAACAAAAGAGAGCATTTTACATTGAAGTTACAGACTGACTGCAAGTAAATAAATAGGAAGTAATGGCACAAGGACTATGGTTATACAAGCTGCTTGCATTTGCTGAAAGAAAACAAACTTCAAATAAAAATTGGGGTTACCAAACCAGAACACGTTGCCAAATGAGTGGTAAAACAGCTGAGGGTGTAAATGTAATTATGATTAGGAATGGGATAGGATAATTAGGAAGCCAGGTGCTGCTGAATTGATTTATTCCCCTCGATCCAGAGCCATCACAGCATTTGCAAACTTCCTAACCTATCACCATTAGAAAGGGGCAATATAATGTTTTGGTTGAATGCCACGTAGCCGCTGCCTTGCCACAGAGCAGCAGAAAAATCAGCCGAACCTTCAGTAGGCAATGAATTAATGCTGTCACTGACAGCAAAATCGCAGAGGGAGGAGCAGGAGTGATTTTTCATTTCTGGTAAATTTTATAACATGTTTTGTCTTTATAGGGCAACCATCTTCAGTGCTGTGGGCTATTACAGAATAAACAGTCTGCAGCAGCAAGATTATCCAAATATTGTCATTTTTATTCTCTTTCAATTACAACATTGTCATCCCTGCACCAAAAGGTTTGTTAATGATGAAACATTTTTGAATCTATGGCTATCTATCAGGTTGTTACGGTCTCATAAGAAATGACAAACCACTTATCATCTGCGCATTTAAATGTTTAATGAACTCTTAACAGCTGGTGCAGTTTGGACCCAATTGATAACGAATGAGTCCATGGGGTAGCCACAGTCACCAGCTTTAATGTCTGTGCAAAGACCTTTGAAGTGCCAATGAAGCACAAAGGACTTTATTAAAATAGCTCTGATGCAGCCTGTCATCTGTCCAAGAATCACCTTCACCAGTGCATTTGAAAACAAATTATCTGAAATTCCAAACATTAAAAATTAAGCAAAATAACAAGATATTGCAAATTGTCAGACTGCAGGCTAAATAAATGGTGAGAGATATATATTTTGACTCAGGCACACACACGCAGGCATAGACTGTATGCCCCTTCCCCTCTCCCCCCTGAACACATACACACTCATACACACACCCAAAGACACTCACACACACCCACGCACATACACACATACACAAACACACACACACACACGCACGCAAGCTAGAACATTGATGTAAAAAATATGTGAAATTGTTTTTAACCAATTCACCGGAGAGAGAGAAGCTGGGAGTTACAGATTAAAATGCAGATGGCCATTTCTTCAGACAATATTTTGTGCTTCAGTCAATTAAAATATAATGTAATATCTGGTGTTTGTGCACATATATTGTTGCACTCTTGTAAGTTTAAAAGAGATCATTGACAACTTAGGATGGAGTTTTGCATTAGGTTGGAAGGTAATAAGTTTGGATAAATACTGACACCAGAATTACATTGAATGTAAAGGATAACAAATTCTCAAGACATCTCAGGTAATCCTTTTTCAAATCAACTATGACAGGCAATTGCCAGTTGGATGATTAATATATTCTTTATTTTACATTGTAATTTGAAGATAAGTTGATTGACTGAGCAGAAGAAACATGATCTTTACAACAAAAGATTGGAATGACCTGTTCAGATTATGCTATCTTGCAAGTAGATATTACGATATTAGATAGTATCATAAAGGTAACATTCTCAGATAATTGAAATCAATAAACCACAATTTCACAAGGAAAGAGTTGCACCATTGCATCCTTGGATCTGTATATAATAATTCTGCACATGGCAGTGTTCCTGAAACTGCCAAGTATTTATGTTTCTTTCTCTCTGTTCTTCACTACTGATGTTTCTGCTCATTTTTGGTCATTTTTGCTTCAAAGCATTTTCCTATTTAACCTGCAACCTTTTCTGTTTTACATTGGTGCTTTGATACAGAAGCACATTGATTTGGATTCAGGGCTAGACTCTGAGAGTGTCAGTCTGAAATAACTTTCTACCCCTCCATTCTTTGAACTCCAAAGTTCTAGTATTATTTTCTCATGTTGTCCCAATCAGCCATTCTGGGCAGTGATTTCAATGGCTTCATTGCTGTGACTGTTTGATCTGTTAGAGATGAAACAAACTGGATGCTCTCTCCAAACTGCTGACTGAGAGGGTGTAAGATGCCAAGATATATAATGCTAAAAGTCGATGGAGCTCTATGGTAATCTTCCTGATCAAGACCAAATAGACCTGCTTCATTTGGGATAGTTTTATTTCGAATCCACTAATGCAATGCTGGTGTCTTTTTCTGACCACAGCCATTCCCTGGCTGATTGTCACATGCAGGAAAATCAGAAGGCTGGACAGAAGCTGAACAGAAGAAGTTTGAAGCTGATTTTGTTGTCACCACAGATCTTAAGAAAGTTAGAGGGAGAAAAGAGAAATTATGCCATCTCCAAGAAAACATGCAGTCCTTACTCCTGATGGGCTGCAATATCAAAGAATAACTTCAAAATGTAAAGGCACACCTCATTCATTGCTTCAGAGACTGCCAAGAATATTGTGTGATCCAGGGTCTCATCCTTGGACCACAGTAAGTTGTGATCTTGTGACTTCTTCCAAGAGCTTCACAGGGGTGCTATATGATTAGGAACCTCTAGGAAGATAATGGCTCAATAAAGTCCTCCCAGTTGATATTAACGATTTGCAAATTTTTTAATGTCAGTCTATGCAATTGGAAGATCACATGAAACACAGCTTCTGTCCTCTCTCTTAGAGAATTTAAGTCGCAGCAACAAAAGGTTCTGGACAACCTTTAATTCTGGGTGAACTGACAAAGTCTGTCACTTTCTTTCAAGCAAGTGTAACTTCTGAAAGTGATAGATTTCCAACTGAGTTATATCTGGTCTTGTGCACTCGATTGGTCCACACCTTTTGCAAATGTATTTAGTAGGCAGCCATGATTCAAACCTAGCAAATAGTGAAAGGCCTGGATAGAGTGGATGTGGAGAGGATGGTTCCACTAATGGGAGAGTCTAGGACCATAGGCCATAGCCTCAGAATAAAAGGACATACCTTTTGGAAGGAATTTAGGAAGAATTCCTTTAGTCAGAGGGTGGTGAATCTGTGGATTTCTTTGCCACAGAAGGCTGTGGAGGCCGTCAATGGACATTTTTAAGGCAGAGATTGATAGATTCTTGATTAGTACGGGTGTCAGGGGTTACGGGAAGAAGGCAGGAGAAGGGGGTTGAGAGGGAAAGAGAGATAGATCAGCCATGATTGAATGACGGAGTAGACCTGATGGGCCAAATGGCTTAATTCTACTCTTATAACTTATGAACATGAATTTATGAAGGAGATCATCATCCTATCTCACCGTTTTAAGCGAATTACAAGATTTTATCCATTGTCATCACGAGTTGTGTCAAGCCTGCGCCAGGGTTGGTAATTCAATGAGATCACAACAGTGCTCCACTCAGCAGGAAAACCTTTAATACCTTTGTGTCATTCAGGGATACATTTGGCTCTATGTGGGAAGGAATGGGCAATTGCCTCATCAGCTTAGGTAAGGAGAATGCCTTTGATGAAATAATGGGACAAGATACAATCTTTCCTTCATTTATTTTGTTTTGTTACAATAAATATAGGTCTGAAAAAATAATGAATGGAATCAGACTGGAGTTCCATATTGCATGCATAATTCTAGTCAATGTTCTGTGTTGTGACTGCCCACTGCCCAGTAGCAGGTCACAGCCGTCGCTGTACCCGGCCCCCGGGACCAACAACAGGCTGCAGCTCTACCCGGCTCACAGACACCGCGCTGGGCCCACAGCCCCCACCAGGCAGAGCCCTCCAGCACTGCTGGGTCCTACTGCCCACCCCCCACTACAGGTAACTGCAGCAGGGGTTCCACTGGGTCTCCCCCTTCCTCTTCCAGCCAGTTGACCCCCAGTACTCCCCACATCGGTCCTCATGCCCCTCTCCGCCCTGCTAACCCACCACCCCCCCACCATACATCCCCTCCACCTGCCTCCCTGCCTCCATCCGACCCCAACCCCCACCATTGCCGGGTGTTCACCATCCCCCCTGACCTCCCCCTTTCAGACACCGAACGGTCGGTCCTCAGCAGAGGCCTTACCTTTGTTCCCCTCCGCCCCCACATCAACGAGTTCCGCGTCCGCCATGACGTGGAGCTCTTCTTCCGCCGCCTCCGCCTCCGAGCCTTTTACCATGGTAAGGAGTCCCGATCCCCCACTGATGACCCCTTCTCCAGTCTCCAATGGACCCCCTCCTCTTGGACCCCCCCCCGTGTGGCCAACTACCCTCACTAGAACTTTTTATCTCAAACTGCCGGCGTGACATCAGCCGCCTCAAATTCTCCACTCCCCTGACTAACTCCAACCTCTCCCCTCCTGAACGTGCAGCCCTCCACTCACTCCGCCACAACCCCGACTTAATAATTAAACCCGCTGACAAGGGAGGGGCTGTGGTAGTCTGGCATGCTGACCTCTACCGGACCAAGGCCAGACGACAACTATCAGACACCTCTTCCTACCTATCCCTGGACCATGACCCCACCGATAAACACCAGACCTTTATCAGCAGCACCATCACTGACCTCATCATCTCCGGCGATCTACCCCCCAGTGCCTCTAATCTCATAGTTCCCCAGCCCCGCACGGCCCGATTCTACCTCCTACCCAAAATCCATAAACACACCTGTCCCGGCAGACCCATTGTCTCTGCCTGCTCATGCCCCACCGAACTTATCTCTACCTACCTCAATAGACAATAGACAATAGACAATAGGTGCAGGAGTAGGCCATTCAGCCCTTCGAGCCAGCACCGCCATTCAATGCGATCATGGCTGATCACTCTCAATCAGTACCCCGTTCCTGCCTTCTCCCCATACCCCCTCATTCCGCTATCCTTAAGAGCTCTATCCAGCTCTCTCTTGAAAGCATCCAACGAACTGGCCTCCACTGCCTTCTGAGGCAGAGAATTCCACACCTTCACCACCCTCTGACTGAAAAAGTTCTTCCTCATCTCCGTTCTAAATGGCCTACCCCTTATTCTTAAACTGTGGCCCCTTGTTCTGGACTCCCCCAACATTGGGAACATGTTATCTGCCTCTAATGTGTCCAATCCCCTAATTATCTTATATGTTTCAATAAGATCCCCCCTCATCCTTCTAAATTCCAGTGTATACAAGCCCAATCGCTCCAGCCTTTCAACATACGACAGTCCCGCCATTCCGGGAATTAACCTAGTGAACCTACGCTGCACGCCCTCCATAGCAAGAATATCCTTCCTCAAATTTGGAGACCAAAACTGCACACAGTACTCCAGGTGCGGTCTCACCAGGGCCCGGTACAACTGTAGAAGGACCTCTTTGCTCCTATACTCAACTCCTCTTGTTACGAAGGCCAACATTCCATTGGCTTTCTTCACTGCCTGCTGTACCTGCATGCTTCCTTTCATTGACTGATGCACTAGGACACCCAGACCTCGACTCCATCCTATCCCCCCTGGTTAAATCCCTCCCCACCTACGTCCAAGACACCTCACATGCTCTCCATCTCCTGGATAACTTCCGGTTCCCAGGCCCCCACTCCCTCATCTTCACCATGGATGTCCAGTCACTCTACACTTCCATCCCCCACAAGGATGGTCTCGAAACCCTCCGTTTCTTCCTCGACCGTAGAACCAGCCAATCCCCATCGACCAACACTCTCCTCCGCCTAGCAGAGCTGGTTCTTACCCTCAACAACTTCTCCTTTGAATCCTCCCACTTCCTCCAAACCAGAGGCGTAGCTATGGGCACTCGCATGGGCCCTAACTACGCCTGCCTCTTTGTCGGGTACGTCGAACAATCCCTGTTCCAGACGTACACTGGCCCCATCCCCGAACTCTACCTCCGCTACATTGACGACTGCATTGGTGCTACCTCTTGTACCCATGCAGAACTCACTGACTTCATACACTTCAATTTCCATCCTGCCCTTAAATATACCTGGACTATCTCTGACAGCTCCCTCCCGTTTCTGGACCTCACCATCTCCATCACAGGAGACAGACTAGTGACGGACATTTACTACAAACCCACCGACTCACACAGCTATCTGGACTACACTTCTTCCCACCTGGTCCCCTGCAAAAAGTCTATCCCCTACTCCCAATTCCTCCGTCTACGCCGCATCTGCGCCCGGGATGAGGTGTTTCACACTAGGGCTTCCGAGATGTCCTCGTTCTTCAGAAAACGGGGCTTCCCCTCCTCCATTATAGATGAGGCTCTCACTAGGGTCTCTTCTACATCCCGCAGCTCCACTCTTGCTCCCCCTCCCCCCACTCGCAACAAGGACAGGATCCCCCTCGTTCTCACCTTCCACCCCACCAGCCAGCGGATCCAACATATCATCCACCAACATTTCCGTCACCTACAACGGGACCCCACCCCTGGCCATATCTTCCCATCCCCTCCCCTCTCTGCGTTCCGCAGAGACCGTTCCCTCCGTAACTCCCTGGTCCACTCGTCCCTTCCTACCCAAACCACCCCAACCCCGGGCACTTTCCCCTGCAACCGCACGAGATGCAACACCTGTCCCTTTACCTCCCCCCTCAACTCCATCAAAGGACCCAAACAGTCTTTTCAGGTGAGACAGAGGTTCACCTGCACCTTCTCCAACCTCATCTATTGCATCCGCTGCTCTAGATGTCAACTTATTTATATCGGCGAAACCAAGCGCAGGCTCGGCGATCGCTTCGCTGAACACCTGCGCTCGGTCCACATTAACAAAACTGATCTCCCGGTGGCCCAGCACTTTAACTCCCCCTCCCATTCCCAGTCTGACCTCTCTGTCATGGGCCTCCTCCAGTGCCATAATGAGGCCCGCCGAAAATTGGAGGAGCAGCACCTCATATTTCGCCTGGGCAGTTTGCAGCCCGGTGGTATGAACGTCGACTTCTCCAACTTCAGATAGCTCCTCTGTCCCTCCCTTCCCCTCCTCCTTCCCAGATCTCCCTCTATCTTCCTGTCTTCACCTATATCCTTCCATTGTCCCGCCCCCCTGACATCAGTCTGAAGAAGGGTCTCGACCCGAAACGTCACCCATTCCTTCTCTCCCGAGATGCTGCCTGACCTGCTGAGTTACTCCAGCATTTTGTGAATAAATAAATTCTGTGTTGTGATATTCTCTAGTTCTGGATATGAGTTTCACATGTATTAAAAATTGGCTGCATTTGGAGAGCCAAGGGCTGATTAGGGATAGCCAGCCAGGTTTTGTACATGAGATAGTGTCTCAGAATTATTTTAAGTTTTTGAAGAAGTAACAAGAAAGGTTGATGAAGACAGGATTTAGAAAGTAATCGATATGAACTTCTTCAAGCTCTTTGATAAGGTTCTGCATGAGAGTCTGCTCTGTAAGGTTAGATCACATGGGATCCAGGTAGAGCTAGTTAACTGGATACAGAATTAGCTTCATGGTACAAATCAGTGGATGGTTGTAGAAGGTTGTTTTTCAGACTAAAAGCCTGTGGCTAGTGTTGTGCCTCAGGGATCAGTGCTAGGCCAAATGCTGTTGGTCTTCTTTATCAATGATTTGAACGAGAATGCACAAAGCATGATTATTAAGTTTGCAGATGACACTAAAATAGTTTGCATCGTTAAACAAACTATTTTAGAAGAAGGTTATCAAGAATTATATGGCAGGTGGGCTGACAAATGGCGAATAACATTTAACTCAGTTAATTGCGAGGTCTTGCATTTTGGGAAGTTAAACCAGAGTTGGTCCGTCACAGTGAAAGATCGATCTTTGAGGAGTGTTGTAGACTTTGCCAAGACTTGAAGACCTGATGGGCAAGCTAGGTCCTTATTCCTTGGAATGCCAGCTGTTGATTCAATGGTGGTTTATTTCTCACATGTGCAACTGTAGAATGAAATTCTTTTTGCATATTTACACATGCAGGCGCCACCATGTTTTGGCACCATTTCCAAAGTCTAAAGTTCGGTCTGCCCGCGCGACCGTCCTGGAGCAGTTCCCAATCCTGGTAAGCACCCAGGCTCCTACGGGGTCTTCTTCTGTCACCTTTGACTGGAACGGCCCACAAACTGATGGACCCACGAACGGCCCTCAACTGGCCATCTTGCCTCTTGCAGCTGATCTTGTGGAGGTATTACCCCGGTTCACCCTCCTACCGGCCCTTGCTTCTCGCGTCCGACGTCTGCCGCTGCTCCCTCCCTGTATGGTCCGCCGAGCTGCCGGATCCTCAGGGCGGATTCCCGGTTCTGCAGTCCGTCGGTCCTTCAGGAGGGGTGATCATAAAGAGGTGTATAAAATCATGAGGGGAATAGATAGAATGAATGCACAGATTCTTCCAAGGTATGGGGTACCAAGAACTCGAGGAAGATAGGTTTAAGGTGAGTGGGGAAAGATTTAATAGGAACGAGAGAGGTACCTTTTTCACTCAGAGGTTGGCGGGGTGGGGGGGAGGGTAAGACAATGGGGACCCGACGAGAGGGACCGCTGTGAATAACAATGGGGACCCGGCTTGGGGAGACCGCCATGAGGGACAGTGGGAGAACAAAGGGGGACCTCTAGTTTAGAATCCTCTGCCCAGGGGATACGTCTGTGTTTGTTTGTTTGTTCGTTCTGGTGACGGCGCTGAACACATGGCAGCCATACATAAATCGCCTGTCCTTTTCTTTTTTTTTCACTTTTAATTTCAAGTTTTTGTGTACCTTGTGTGTCGTGACCTTTGGCAAACCAATTTCCCTCCGGGGATGAATAAAGTTTATCGTATCATATCGTATCGTATATGGAACATGCTAACATCAGAGGATGTAATTGAGGCAGGTACTATAAAAGCAATTAAAAGACATTTAGAGAGATATATGGATAGGAAAGGTTTAGAGGAACATGGGCCAAATGTGGGTAAACGGGACTAGCTACTTTGGGGCATCTTGGTTGGCATGGACAAATTGAGTCAAAGGGCTTGTTTCCCTGCTGTTTGACTCTCTGACTTGAATCATCCCGTCCTACTCTGGATATCCCATGTTTGAAGTGAAGAGCAGTGGCTTGAAAAGGAAGGCAGATTGAATTTTACAGTCCATATCAGGGGCAAATTAAATTGTTTATTTGGTCGGTAAGAGGAATGGATATGTTATATAAGTACAATAGTAAAATATTTTTTACTATATGTGGGAGCTTCACTAACAGGGTGTAATTTGTGAAAATCATTTTTGCTATTTCCTCACGCTATCTATCCCACAGAAGAGGCATTGTGTGGTTTTAACACAGCATCAAAATCATACCATGGAAGTTGTACCCACTCATTAAACATAGTCAGCAGATGTTTGACAGGGACGAGTTTACTTTAGTTTATTATTGTCAGGTGTACCGAGATACAGTGAAAAGCTTTTTGTTGCCTGCTGTCCAGTCAATAAAAAGATTATACATGATTCCAATCAAGCCATTCACAATATACAGATACAAGGTAAAGGGTATAACATTTAGTGCAAGATAAAGTCAGATTAAAGATAGATCAAAGATCTCCACTGAGGTAGATTGGAGGTCAGGACTGCACTCTAGCTGGTGAGAGGACGGTTCAGTTGCTTGCTAAAAGCTGGGAAGAGCTGTCCTTGAATCTGGAGGTATACGTTTTCAAACTTCCAGACCTTTCCCTGATGGGAGAGGGGAGAAGAGGGAGTGACTGGGGTGAGACTGGTCCTTGAACTTCTTCATCCCGGCATCTAAAAATGCAGTATTCTCTGAAAAATAATATATGATTGACCCTATTACTTCATTGAAGAAGAGGAACCATGGAGTCTGAAGAAGGGTCTCGACCCGAAACGATACCCATTCCTTCTCTCCAGAGATGTTGCCTTACCTGCTGAGTTACTCCAACATTTTGTGATACCATGGAGTTCATGAACATACACTGGTGAGAGGAATAGTTTTCAATTGACAGAGAACCTGTGTGTATGTAAATCCTACTCGACATCTCCTCTTACCAGAACAATTCACACAAACTAAACAGGGTGATATTGTGTGCAATCACGTTAAAAGATGGAAAAATTCAACAAAGCATTACTAACATAATAATAACTCTATGATAGGATGTTATATGGGATTCTGGAATGAATGGAAAGAAATATTCCCGAAAAATAATTATATCTCATATATTGGTCATAAAACAATTAATATTGATATTTATCCTGTTAGTAAAGACGCATGGAAAATGTAAAAGATGGAAGATAAACAAAGTGGCTAAAGACTGAGCTAAGTGTAAAGGAGTTATTGGACTAGTCGCAGAATTAATAAGTGTTAAAAGATGTAAATAAGTATACTAGTTGAGGAGTGATGGTAATACTCCTATCTATAGCAGATAATATGGGGTTGGATAAATGTGGGCATCACAGAGGCATAGCGGAAGAGTTGCTGCCTTACACGGCAGAGACCCGGGTTCAATTCTGACTACTATTGTCTGTTCAGAGTTTGTACATTCTCCCAGTGACAGCATTGGGTTTTCACCGGGTGCTCTATTTTCCTCCCAGATTTGAAACACATATAGGTTTGTAGGTTAATTGGCTTTGGAAAAGATTGTAAATTGTCCCCAGTGTGTAGTACTAGTGTGCGGGGTTCAGAGGTCGGCCTGGACTCGGTGGGCTGAAGGGCCTGATTCCGCGCTGAATCTCCAACCTAAACTAAATTAAATGATTTTATTTGTTGAAAATATACACAGTGAGTATACATAGTTGTAATCACTTGACTGTAGAGCAGCTTGTATTCTGTACTACCTGAAGAGACAGGGGCCTCGGAGACTGGGGAGGTTGTTGTACTCTGATTAAAGTGACCATCATTGAGTAGAATGGACAATACATGCAGCTGGAATAGACATGTGGAGGTTGATAATGACCTGTGAAGTTCTCTGCAAATGCTGAGAAAATATAAGCAAGGAAATTGATAATGACTTAATTGAAGATTGAATCTTTACCTAGTCCACCAGTAAAAGAGGGACAGTGCCCCAATGTAACATTCTCTCAGTTTCACTGAATGGCTCAGAAAATTAACTTGTTTCACTATGACCCAAGGTTTCAGAGACCTAACAGATTGGAAGCCACAAGACTGACCATCTGATTGTAGTAAGATATGAAGCAATAGTTTCACTGAGACATCTGCAATAGCACCTGGGGCCCTAGCAGCAGCAAGCAAGGTTGGCTGTTCGCATGGCAATAAGAAATAGTTACAGAGTAACATCCAAGTGATTAGGAATTGGAATAGGAATACTTTATTGTCACATGTGACAAGGCACAGTGAGATTCTTTACCTGCATACACAATGTATACAAAGAGCAGCCACCTACGGCGGGCGCTGACAAAGTTACAAAGCATGCCTGCTCCCCCTTTTGTCCCCCTCCCCACCCCATTGTCCATTGTTCTCCCCCCACCCCCTTCACAGCGGTCCCCCCATGCCAGGTCCTCCATTGTTCTTCCCCTCCACTCCTCACGGTGGTCCTCCAAGCACTCATCGATCGATGGTCGACCCGTGAGGCATCGCCACCACCGCGAGGCTTCCCCACTGCCGAGGCTCCATCATCGCGAGGCCTCACTGCTGTCGACGCCCCACTTCACGCCTCCATGGTGCCGGCCCAGGCCCCAGCCGTGGGCTCCGTCGGCCACTTCGCCTGATCTGGGCTTCTACCCGCGAGGCCCTGGCTGGGCCTCAACCAGGGCTTCTACGTGGCGATCTGGGAGGCATCAAGACCGTGGTGCCTCGATAAAAGCCTCCGGCCACGTTCCCAGTCCACAGCTGAAGCCCGTCGGGAAGCCTTCTGGTCGTGCGGACTTGGACTTGGTCATGAGATCCACATGTGGAATCAAAGTCTTCATGTGAACTAAATGTAATAAAAAGGAACTGCATTTGGCTTATACCAAAGATAGACATAAAATACTGGAGTACCTCAGCGGGTGAGGCAGCATCTGTGGAACAAATAGGTAGGTGACGTTTCAGATCAGGACCTTTCTTCAGTTCTTTTTTATATGAACTGCCGGGAGCAATCAATTCTACACTATCCTCCAAATGATTGGCTCAGTGCCAATAATTTGGATGTAATTAAATAGGTGAAGTGAGAGGTGATGCGGTGGTAGCCAATAATCCGACAGCATCACAAATGGACCAACTGGGTCTTGGACTAAACTATCAATGTGGCACCATCTCCATGGAGATGGACAGAGGGGGATTGGGCTAGGGATAGGATTTACAGTAAACCTCAGTTAATCTGGTACACTCAGGACTATGGATTTTCCAGACTGTTGATCTTATCCAAACTTAATACTCCAAAAAGCCTTTAATTGATTTTTGTTAGATATTATACTGCAGTACAATATAGTACAAATAATGCAGTACAAATTCAAGTGAACCTGGTAAGCTAATGGTTCTAAAATGAACTCTTAATTGTTTTATATATATATATATTAAATTATTATATAATAAGCATATACATGAATGTAAGCTGTATTACAGCATTCACCGGTTTTGGAGGCACGTTTCAAAGGAATGCAAGAACCCAATCCCAGATATATTTTAAGGAACTGTTCTCCTGGGAAGATTAAAGGAAGGTAGACACAAAAAGCTGGAGTAACTCAGCGGGAAAGGCAGCATCTCTGGAGAGAAGGAATGGGTGACGTTTCGGGTCGGGACCCTTCTTCAGACTAAAGGGAGCGCAGAATTGGGGGCCTGGTGTGTTAAAAGGAGCACAAGGTCTTAATGCAGAAACCTTTAAATAGAAAATAGCAGAAGGACTGAGAAGAGTTTTTCATTCCTTACTCTTACTATATCCAATTGCCCCCTCCATGGAAAAAAAAACTGAATTGACTGTAAAACGGATCACCTGTTTGCTCTCCATTGCTAGTTGTGCAATAAATGACAAGAGCAATATCAACCCACATTTCTGTACCTATCGTTCCTGTCTGGTAATGTTGCACTTGGTGGAAGGTAGTTGGATTAAACAGTAGTGTGTCAGGCTTACACATTAACGTGATATGCACCACAGCATTTGCCTTTTTGAAGGTAAAACCAGATAAAGCACTTATTCTTTGGGAAGCCTGTGCAGGGAAATATCCAAGAGGACATATCTAATGCTTACATGCTAACTTCATGGTTAATTGCTGATTATTCTTTAAAAATCAATTTTGTTTAGTTTAGTTTAGAGACACAGCATGGAAACAGGCCCTTCAGTTCACCGAGTCTGAATCGACCAGCGATCCCCGCACATTAACACTATCCGACTCTCGGGACAATGATTACATTTATTTCAAGCCATTTAACTTACAAACCTGTACATCTTTGAAGTGTGGGAGGAAACCGAAGTTCTCGGAGAAAACCCACACAGCTCATGGGAAAAAGTACAAACTCCGCACAAACAGCACCCGTAGCCAGGATCGAACCCGGGTCTCTGGTGCTCTGTGCTGTAAGGCAGCAACTCTATCTCTGCACCACCGTGCTGCCCTTTGTTACCTTATAAATATTATTTATAGAACTATGAACTGAACTGCTTCAAAACATGAGCATTAAGGTGTTTAAAAAGTAATTTATTCAGAGTCTGAGGAAGGGTCCTGACCCGAAATATCACCTGTCCATTCTCACAACTGGTGCTGCCTGACCCATTGAGTTCCTCCAGCACTTTTGGTCAATTTATTCAGCATGTTTGATTTGCTCTGAAAATCATTGCTTACAGTGAGATAGATTAAGATAGATCTTCAGTGGATGAACTGATCCTGATTAGTGTTTTTTTCTTTCCATTAGCATTTGAGCAAATCAGAATTTTTAAGCTAATATTAAGTAATTATTTGAAGCTGTCAATAGAACATGGCAGATGATCCCAGTAATACAAATGTATTTATTGTGCAGGATTAAATATATGATGCATGCTAAAGAAAAATACCATAATCTGAAACGTGAATTATTTTTTACTTTGATCTTTTGACCGCCCCAATGCGGGAGTTTCGATCGCCCCGACGGGGATTTCAACCGCCGGCTGCGGGTGGTTCGACTGCCCCGACCGCGAAAGAATAAAGAGGAAGGAGATTGAACTTTATTGCCTTCCATCACAGTGAGGAACGTGGGGAATCCTCTGTGGTGGGTGTTTATGTTAACTTTTATGTAGTTGGGTGTCTTGTTGCTTTTTTTTAGTATGGCTGTATGGTAATCTGAATTTCACTGTCCCTTAATTGGTACACGTGACAATAAACTGACCTTGAAACCTTGCCAGACATTGCCAGATCTGTTGCAGGGTTTCAGTATATTTTGTGTTAAATCATACGACTTGTTTCACGCAGATGTTTAAGTCTTTGATTTATGTCAGTTCCATATGATTTTCTTGTTACAAACGATTAATTGTACTGCATTACCAGAGTAACCAACTGATACCAAGAATAGAGAGAGAAGCTCATTTCATGCTATAAACCTCTAACTGTGTAACTGCACTAACTGTTATATACTTCTAAAATACTTTTGTAGAAAATGATACTATGGTGCGGAACATGTTGTCAGTCTGTTAATTTATTTTGCATTGTAGCACTTGCGTTATAGATTTATAAGGCATTTTTGGAGTTTATAAAGGGAGTTTGATGGTGTTAGTTTGCAGTTTTTCCACTTTCAGATGTTTTATAGTTTGAACTCAATAATTTTTGTAATATAATTTTAAAATGATGTCCAAATTATTCAGTAATTGTTTATATTTGTGATAATCTGGTTTGAAGTACATTTTCAGTTCCAATAATTGTATAAAATAGGAAAGTTTCATAATGAAGCAATTGATATAAGGAGCTCAAATATTGTTCTGATATTACAAACTAAGATTTGTAACACTGCAGAGTATTTTTTTAGACAGTGCTAAATGAGGGTTGAAGTACATCTTTTTTAAAATGCATTTGCAGGAAGGGGCAATGAGCATAAGTTTCAGAAAGTCATGTTGCAGCTTAATAGGACTTTGGTTAGGCTGCAGTTGGTGTATGGTGGACATGTTCTGGTTATCTCATTGCAGGACAGATGCAGAGATTTTGGAGAAAGTGTAGAAGAATTAACCAGATTGTGCCTGGATGAGAGGATATTAACTACAGGGGAAGTTGGATAAACTGGATAGCTTTCTCAGGAGGGTTGGAAGTTCAGGGGAGGTTGAGGGGTGTCTCTAAACTAAACTAAACTAAACTTGATAGAAGTATACAAAATAATGCAAGGCCGAGAATGCTTAAACAGTCAAAACCTTTATCCCTGGTTGGAAATGTCAAAGACCAGAGGGCTGCATAACTTTAAGGTAAGAGGGACGAAGTTTAAGGGGCGGCCCAGTGGTGCAGTGGTTGAGTTACTGCCTTATAGCGCCAGAGACCAAAGTTCAATCCTGACTGTGGGTCTTGTCTGTACGGTGTTGTTCGGTCTCCATGTGACCACGTGTGTTTTTTCTGGGTGCTCCGGTTTCCTCCCACATTCCAAAGATGAGCAGGTTTGTAAGTTAATTGGCCTCTGTAATGTGTGTAAGGTAGAAATGGTGTACTGGTGATTGTTAGTGGGCGCGGACCCTGTAGGCTCAAAGGCCTGTCTCCACATCATATCTCTAAAGCAAAGCAAAGTAAAGTAAAGATATGTTCTGCATAGACTTTGTGAGCTGAAGGGCCTGTTCCTGTGCTATTCTGTTCTAGTTTCTATGTATATCAATGTGCACATTTTTCAAGAATAAGTGTACACAATTTTAATCATCAATCAAATACCAATTGGAACATACCAATGGTGAAACTCTTAACTCACTTGTGACACAGCTATCAGTGCATTATATGAGTTCAATTTGCAAACACATGCTGCTTTATGATCTGAATGGTAACAAGATGCATGTTATTAATCTCATTAATTAATAATGTGACAGTAATCGGATTATATATTACACTTAAGTGCCATTTCTTGCATTTTGTTTCATTTTTGAAGGAGTATTTTTCCACCCATTGCCCTCCCCCAAATTCTCTGCCCTGTAGATTAATTTCTTCCCCTTTATCAGTCCCAATGAAGAGTCCAAGACCGGAAACATTAATTTTTTCTCTTCTCACATGTACGGCCTGACCTGCTGAGGCTATCCACATCTTCTATGTTTATTTATTGTTTCAGACTGATAACTTCGCATTTCAATTAGAAAAAAGAAGAAAAAAGAAACAAAACAAATTTTAAGTTGTGGAGGAAGAAGGAAGGAACAGAAAATACAAAGGAGAAAATCGATGATGGGCTGGTGGGGAAAAGTGATGAAGACATCACATGTTCAGCATGAATGTTTGCCAAGTAGAACATACCCAGTGCCCCCTCCAGTTAAATGGATTGTCATGTCCTAATACCCCTGCAGGCCATCCTCACCTGTCCTACTCTTTCTTTCAAGGATTCATGCAGGTGATATTTTATGTCCCAGCTAAAAGGGAAAAAAAGAGTATCAATTTAACCTCTTGGATTGTCCCTGGATGACAATATACAGTATTTCCTTTATCATTGAGATTTGTTCCTGCCTTGCTGATCCAGTTGCTACACTGGCAAGAAAGATTATTCATACTGAGTTCCCATCTCTCTAAGGATTATACTCTCTGCCTGCTTCCTCTACGGTAAGGTTATTAAGCAATGGAGACTATAAGTGCCATTCATCAAGTTGCTCTGACCTGTTAAAATGGTCAATTTTATTGAATTTTCACAATGCACACCCAAACGTGTAATTAATGTGTAAGAATTGCTGAATCTATGCCTTTAACTGTGCCATTTTTCCTAGCCTGTAAAATGCAGAAAATGCAGGCAACATTCTATTACAAGTCCTTCACAATAATGTATCTGCAGATACTGCAGTAAAAAACAGCCAGGGTTAAATTCATCTACTTCATTTGGGTGGATATAACACTTGGAGCTTTCTTGCAATAGGTTCAATTAATTGCAGTGTCTTACAATTGTAAGAATTGTAAGACTCCTCAAGTGACTGATCCACTTGGGTTTCTGGTCAATGAGAATTGGTGGTGGGAAGGTTGGTGGCAGCGCCAGTGAATATTACAGCATGGTGGTTAGACTCGCTGAACTGTTAAAATTGTGAATTTTAATGAATTTGTTGTATCCGCTGTTCCAGGTGTCAACTTCTCTTCATCGGCGAGACCAAGCGCAGGCTCGGCAATCGTTTCGCTGAACACCTCCGCTCAGTCCGTCTTAACCAATCTGATCTCTCGGTTTCTCAGCACTTCAACTCCCCCTCTCAATCCCAATCTGACCTTTCTGTCCTGGGCCTCCTCCATTGTCAGAGTGAGGCCCAGCGCAAATTGGAGGAACAGCACCTAGTTTTACTGTCTCCGACTACATTCTATCTTTGTCCCGCCCCCTCCCCTGACATCAGTCTGAAGAATGGTCTCGACCCAAAATGTCACCCATTCCTTCTCTCCAGAGATGCTGCCTGACCCACTGAGTTGCTCCAGCATTTTGTGTCTACCTTCGATTTAAGCCAGCATCTGCAGTTCTTTCCAACACTTTTGTCAGTTCGTTGCTTGGTCTGATCGAAAAAATAACCATGAGAAATCTCTACATGGAGCGCACACAATTTGTGAGGTCAATGATAGCAGTTTTACCTTTGAATTATTAGGTCATTGGGGTAAGTCAGGGATCTAAGTTGCTCACTTGTTGATATCTGAAGTAAATAAAAGAGCTACCAGAACAGCATTGCAACCACTGAGCATTCACAGTCACTTAATAAACTCACCCCCCCCCCATCTAATTTTAATTTAATTCTGCACTTTCTCTTTATTCATGCAACCATTAATATTTAACATTTTCTGTAGCTAAAGGCTTTCTTAAAGTTCACAATCATTGCATGCACTGCATTTCCACTCTGCATGATCTCAGAGAGGACCCTTGTGGATTGTCAAGCATGATTGGGACTTGATTTAAGATGACAATAGTCTCTTCTTAAACAGGCAGAAGTCTCACTAATATACTTCAGTCAGATATCTCATTTTAGGAAATCCTACATCTTCAATCATCAAAGATCTTGGAGGAAACTTGGAGGAAAATCAGGATGTCCAGTCATCCTGATGGGACACTGCAGTATATTCAATAAATATTTACCAGAAGCATTCAACATGAGTTTGATGACAATAAGAGGGGAGCATGGGTGTTTTCTTTCATCTCATTAAAGTGTTGCCTCAATATCCCCCCTCAGAATTTTGTTTTGTTCATAATTGCGAATAAGAATCAACACTAAAGCCAACGTTTAATGATCCCTCAAGAGAAGGTAATAGCACACTCTCCTACACTGCTGAATGTACTCCCACAGAGCGAACAGCAAAAAAACACAAATGCTGGAAATCTGCAATGAAAGCAGAAAATGTTGGAAGAATTCAACGGTTCAGACAACATTCACAGTGAGAAATATAGCAGATAAATGTCCCGTCTTTGGAATTCATCATCTTTCTGATGAAACTTCACTGACCTGAAACATTGATTCTGCTTTTCACCCTGGATGCTGCCTGACACACTAAGTTCTTCCAGCGCTTTCTGTTTTCAGTAATGTGGTGAGTTCCAGAATTTTGTTTCAGTGATGAGGCAGGATTGTCAATATCGTTCCAACTCAGAACGGTCGTTGCCTAGCTCCATAGTATGATATTATTTACTGAAGCCTAAAGCCTGTGTTCGGGGGCATTTGTGTAGTTTTAAAAACGTCATTATCTGCAAGTAAAATTGAACATTACATATTCATCAGTACCTCCACTCAGTCTGTCTTAACTTACCTGATCTCCTGGTTGCTCAGCACTTCAACTTCCCCTCCCATTCCCAATCTGACCTGGGCCTCCTCCATTGTTAGAGTGAGGCCCAGTGCAAATTGGAGGAACAGCACCTCATATTTTGCTTGGGTAGCTTACATTGACTTCTCTAACTTCAAATAGCTCTTGCTTTCCCTCTCTCTCCATTCTCTACCCCCTTCCCAGTTCTCCCACCAGTCTTACTGTCTCCGACTACATTCTATCTCTGTCCCACCCACTCCCCTGACATCAGCCTGAAGAAGGGTCTCGACCCAAAACATCACCCATTCCTTCTCTCCAGAGATGCTGCCTGTCCCGCTGAGTTACTTCAGCATTTTGTATCTACATTCATCAGCAAATGTCTCTGCTGACTTTATGAAGGAGAAAGATCAATGTTTAGTTCAATTTAGAGATACAGCAAGGAAACAGGCCCTTCAGCCCACCGAGTCTGCAACAACCAGCGAACCCCGTACACTAACCTACACACACTAGGGACAGTTTTTTTACATTTATACCAAGCCAATTAACCTACAAATCTGTACGTCTTTGGAATATGGAAGGAAACCAAAGATCTTGGAGGAAACCCACACAGGTTAAGGGAGAGTGCACTAACTCCATACAGACAGCACCCATAGACAGGATCTAACCGGGTCCCTGGCGCTGTGTGGCAGCAACTCTACCATTGCACCACTGGTTGAAGATTGTTTCAATCTTGTACATTGCCTTGCGGAACTGCAAACAGAGCAGCTCATTATTGTTGCTGATGGCTCTATGTGGACTGAAGATCAGGTTGGGTTTGTTCTTTATTGTATGGAAAGGATGTGGTTGAGCGATTCTCCACTTGTCAGATAGATGCTGGATAGAGGTAAAACCAGGACTGGAGCACCAGCACTGCAGCAGAACACTGATGTGCAGAACACCAGCACTGCAGCAAAAAATTTGCTCTGACCCGAATGCATTCAGTATGATATCGGGACAGATGTTTGGACTTGACACCAGTGTTGGGATTTACCTTGGTATCCTTGCAGAAGTTCCCTTTTCCATTGTTTCCCAACCTTCACACTAACAACCTGGCAGCAGTCAATTACAGCCCCGACTCATCCAGCAGCCAATTGTGAACTCATTTTCTCTCTCCTTATCTATCCCCTGATTCTCGAAGTTCCAATGTCCCTCAGACTGCAGTCTCAACTTCCCCTTCTATACCTCATCATTTTATCCCCCACCCCTCTGCGAATTACAATTACTCTACAATGGTGGTGAGCACAGGAAAAACCTTTGAGCTCATGTTATATTCTAACATACCGAAATAGCTGGAATTGGAATTTCATCTTTTAGGAAGTTTATTTATTTTCTTCAAGCCTGCTGAATGCACCTGTCTGCAAACATAGCCCTTGGTATATCAAACAAAATGGTGTCCACCAAGGATCCAAACAGTGGCACAAGTTAAGCCCCAAAATGCACGATGACTCCCTTCTGGATTCAATCTACATTCAATATTACTATCTAAATCATATGTATTACTAGGGCAGATTGAGCAATGGAAATGGAAGATACATCCATTGTGATGCAAAATTCCATCTCATGCACAATTGAATTTTGCAGCAAAGACACCATGAAACACACAGTCGTAAAAGCATTTTTTTCAAGCTCTGAGAAATAAGCCTTTTCACAACCTAAAAATCTGATAATTTGTTTACCTAGATTGTACGTCCAGTGCAATGGAAAAGCAAGTGTCTCCTTTAGCAATGATGAGCACTATCTTTTCTGTTTGTGTGTAAATGTGAGGTTTTAAATGAAAACAGAAAAATGCTGCAAGGTCTGAGTAGGTCAGGCAGCATGTGTGGAAAGAGAAATAGTTCCAATGATGGGTCTTTGACCTGAAACATTAACAATGCCTCTTTCCACAGTTGCTGCCTGCCTTTACAGCAATTTCTGGTTTTATTTTACATTTTCAGCATGTGCATTTTTAACATTTTCATTGTGGAGTTTATTTGGCATTTTGTCTGCCGAAGTGGAATTAAACAAGGCGTGACATAGAAGGAGGCAAAAGATCCATCGTGCAATTGGGTTAGAGTCAAATTGCACTACAGTGACAGGTGGAATTTTTGTATTCCCCACAAATGCAGATCTTAGTCCACATCCTCATAGGTGGAACTCTGCCATGTTCCCTAAACATTCTGAGTAACTCAGGAATGACATGTATCGAAATCAGCATGAAATGGACAGGAACTGCACGTGCTGGTTTGCACCGAAGATGGATACAAAATGCTGGAGTAACTCAGTCCGTTAGGCAGCTTCTCTGGAGAAAAGAAATATGTGACTTTTCGGGTCTCAACCCGAATTGTCACCTGTTCCTTTTCTCCAGTGATGCAGCCTGACCCGCTGAATTACTCCAGCATTCTGTGTGGATCAGTTTGTGTGTACTATCATTCTCAAGCAAAATATGTCCAACCTCCCAAGCAGCTCTCAGCTAGTTCAACACAAACACTGCAGCACACCTTTAAAATAAATCATATTCTATGTGAACCTTACTACTACGTTACGTGAAACTAAATTGCAGTAGACACCCTGTGAAAGATTTTGTTTTGGAATGAAATCTCATTCTAAAGAAAAAAGCATTCATCAATGTTTTTGTTTTAATTCCTGCAATTCAAACTTAATATTCTTCATATCAACTCAGACTCCAACATATTTTTAGCTGCGTATTTATGTGCAGCAGTTACCATGGAGACGGTGATGTGTCAATTGAATATAGGGGAAGCATCTCTTCCATTAAGTTGGTTCAGCACCAAACACTGCCACAATCACTGGAAAAGGACACTGGAATCTGTACTGAGGAATTCTAAATAATCACTTTTCAGGGTTTTGGATTATGTAGGCCCAGTCCCACAAACAGTTCGCCACTTGCAGTGCCTCTTGCCTGTGTTTAACTGACCCAAATGTTGAAGCCCTATCAATGCATCCTGGACTCCAGTAGTTTAATCTGAACTGCAGCAGATTCTCTGGCGGGTGGCAGAGTGGCACAGAAGAGGATGCAGAGAAATAATAGCGAGAATGTGTTTGATCGAGTTATCCTCAAGGCTGAGATTTATTTGATAGGGAGAGTGGTTTCTTTATGTCATAAAGAAATGTAAAATGCCACATTGAAGCCTTGCATTCAAAACACCTCTGAGAATTTTAACACCAAGGAAGAACCTTTGCAGGGTCTGACAACCCAGAGCGATTATTAATAAATTTAAAATGGCAGAGTCACAAAAACTATTACAATTAAGTTAATAATGACATATTAACCGGACTGAAATATTGTCTATTCATTCCCTCCGCAGAAGCTGCCGGACCCACTAAATAACTCCAACACATTGTGTTTTGATTAATTATGAGAAGCTTTAAGGGGCAATTATTTAGTTTCAAATAAATAATACACTCAGAAACATATCAAAAAATGAAAAAACATTAGAAAATGAAACAAAATAATCTTCTTTGGTTTGGCAGTCCTACTGTCATTTTTGAAGCCAATTGGGTCTTGGATAATGGGTCAACCTGCCACAGGATTTAAGAGATGGGTCACCATGGCTGGAAAATTTCAACAAGAAGGAGCTCCACTGTTGGACTCCACTGGAATCCCGGGCTGTCTTGAACACACTGATATAAGCCTAGAACACTGCCAAATTCAAAATGCCAGCAAAGACCAGTGATGTTGCGATTTGTCTGATTTGGTCCTGCAAATCTGTCAGTGGGATCAGGACTTGCTCTTTTGACAACATGTGCATGTACATCTTTTAGCCTCTGGGGAAACCATTCGAGGCATAACTTCCTTTCACTGGTCACAGACTTCCAATCAGAAAAAATACATTCTAACACCTTCCACCAAGCCAATTTTGAATCTTGTTGGCTAGCTCATCCTGGATCCCATGTGATCTCACCTTCCAGACTGGCCTACCATGCAGGATTTTGTCAAGGCTTTGCTAAAGTCCATATAAACAATGTCCACTGCCCAGACCTCATCAATCCTCTTGGTGACCTCTACAAAATACTTGCAAATTTGTGAAACCTGATTTCGCATGCACAAAGCAATGCTGACTATCCTGAACTAGTCCTATAGGATAGTGTTAGTGTATGGGGTGATTGCTATTTGGCATGGACTCGTTGGGCCGAAGGGCCTGTTTCCACACTGTATATCTAAAGCCTATTCAAATGCTGGTAGATTCTGTCCATCAAAATCCTATTCAGTAACTTATCCACCATAGATGTCAGGCTTATTGAACTGTCATTCCCTGGCTTATTCTTTCAGCCCTTCTTAAATAAAGATGCAACGTTATCTACCCTCCAGTCTTCTGATAACCCATGACTAACAACGATGCAAATATCTCTGCCAGGGCCCCAGCAATTTCTTCCCTAGTTTCCCATGATCCAAAGTTGCACATGATCAGGTCTTTGGGATTAATCCACTTTAAAATTCTTTACGACTGCTAGCACCATATGTTTATTAATTTAAATATGGCCCAGCACAACACCACTCAATTCCATCAATTTCTTTGCTTCCTTTAGACTTTTAGACTTTTGCGATACAGCGAGGAAACACTCCCTTCGGCCCATCGAGACTGCGCTGACTAGCAATCACCCCACACACTGAGACTATCCTACAACCTAAGGATAACTTACAACTTTACTGAAGCCAATTAACCTACAAACCTGTATGTCTTTGGAGTGTGGGAGGAATCCAGAGCACCCTGAGAAAACTCATGCAGTCACAGAAAGAACCTAGAAACTCTGTACAGACAGCACCTATGGTCAGGATCGAAGCAGGGTCTCTGGCACTGTATGGGAGCAACTCTACCGCTGCACCACTGATCCACCCCAACACTGTGGCAACACAACAATTCCAATGACTTTCTCTTTCGAAATTCAGATGAGAAGCTTTCATTGAACACCTGAATGTTGATTGCACCAATTCACTTCATGCTTTTTCTTGCAAGCTTTCATGATATAGTCTTTAGATCATATTTGTGAGATTTTTCTTGCCCAAGACAGCTTTCAGATGGCATATGTTTCCCTCCACATCCAGTAAATGCTAGGTGGTTTGCTTTGGACTACCATTTTGTGTAGTTTTCAACCAATGCACGCTGATACATGGAATGGTCAGTCTCACTTGCGAAGTCCTGTATGTTTTTATCTGCTGATTCTACAGCTTGGGGAACCATCAGAACATTCTCAGAGATCAGACTCAGCACTGACTACAGCGATCTCTTAATCTGGACATCTTTGATCATGCATGGTAATTTCACCATCAGAATCTCATGAGAGTGCATTGCTATAACTTCAACCTGATAAATTTCCTCAATTCAGTGACATACGTAACTGTGAGTAAACTTAAACCCATACATGATCTCACTTGACTTTGGGTTAAAGTAATTCTTCAACAAATCCAATAATTGCGTGTAATTTTTTATCTCTGGATTTCTCTGGGTTTCAGCAACCATCGTCTTTTGTGATAAAGAAATGTGATGAGATCTCTCAATATTCTACCTAGATATGGCCTTAAGAGTCATATCCTACAAATTAGCCAATTTTAGTTCTTTTTTTTAAAGTCAAGGACTGATGAAGGATCTCAACCTGAAATATTGACAATTCTTTTCCCCCCCATAGATGCTGCTCAATCCACTGAGTTCCTTCATCAATTATTTTGCCTTAGGTTCCAGTATCTGCAGCCTCTTGTGTCTCCACAATAGGAGTAACATTTGTCTTTGGGTGTAGTGGAAAATGGGAGAAAGTAAATTCACAGTTCCTAATTGTCACTGCATGATAATCAAGTTGAGTGTAAAATGGCTTGCAGCTTAGCTATTGCTTGATTTGTGATGCTTAACATGAATTTCACCAAGCACCGCTATCAAATTTCATTTTGCTGACGAATCCAGCAGTATGTTTACCAGCCAATTTTAAAAATTAAGCTGCTTCTGTCAAGGTCACTTTTGTGCAGCTAATATTGTGTGGAATCAGAACAAATTTACCCAGACTGGAAAATGCATAACAAACAGACTAGGGAATGAAATGCAGAAAAATCATGTCCATCTTAAAATGTGAAGCAGGTAATCTTAGAGTTCTGATCTTTATATTCCATGTATTCAGTTTTCCCTTGTATCAATGCAGTTGCTAAATACTAAATGTTTCTGTAAGCTTTGATTTGTCCTAAAAAAGAGGTTGTTTCATGTTCTTAACCCCTTCTCAGCTGAGATAATTTATTCAGCACCATACTGTATATAATTGAGATTTTGGAAATGATCATTGATGATTTCCAAAATAAAAATGTTCATTAATGCTAGTAGACAATATGTGCACTTGCTGGGCGAATTGGGGTCCTCTGATTAATATGTTGAAAAATGTAAGAGTAGAGCATCCACCATGCTGTTCTGTCACTGAGTGTTTTATTTTAGAGATACGGCATTGAAACAGGGCCTTTGGCCCAACAAGTCCATGCCGACCAACGATCCCCTGGACAATAATTCTATCATAGAGTCATAGAGTGATGCAGCATGGAAACAGGTCGTTCAGCCCAACCTGCCCACACCGGCCAACATATCCCACCTACACTAGTCCCACCTGCCTGCGCTTGGTCCATATCCCTCCAAACCTGTTCTTTCCTACACATTAGGGACAGTTTTCAGAAGCCAATGAACCTACAAACCTGAAATGTGGGCTGATCTACTCTACCTTCCTGTTCACCATTTATAGCTCGGACTTCTGATACAACTCGGACTCCTGCCACCTGCAGAAGTTTTGAGATGACTCTGCAATTTTGGTCTGCATCAGTGAGGGGAGACCAGCTAAAGACAGAGGTGTAGTCAAATACTATGTTAAGTGGTGTGGGCTGAATCACCTGCAGCTCAACACTGACAAGATTAAAGAGTTAATGGTGGACTTTAGGAAGAGAGGAACACTCTTGCCTCCTGTCCAATGGTGTGGATGTGCAGTTTACCAGGGAGTCTGAAGAAGGGTCTCAACCTGAAATGTCACCCATTCCTTCTCTCCTGAGATACTGCCTGTCCCGTTGAGTTACTCCAGCATTTTGTGTCTATCTTCGGATTAAACCATCATCTGCAGTTCCTTCGTACACAGCACAAATACCTTGGAGTACCTGGACAATAAACTGGACTGGTCCCGGAATGCTGAGGCCCTGTACAAATTTATTGATGGAAGTCACTGAGATGACTGGGTGAAGAAAACAAAGGTGATTTAGAGTTTATTCTCTCTTCTGGTTGAGAGAATGGCATAAAAAAGAAGAATGTGGTAAAATAAGGAGGAAGCATGTGCAATATTATATACTGAAAACATTTACAACAGTAGATACCCAAAAAGCAGTCAGGCAAGGCAGGTTACAGAGAGGTTAATAACATTGAAGCCTTGTATTGCATAATGTGTGTGCTTTTGTTATAATCTTGCAGGCTTTTAACTAAAGGTTGATGTTCTTGATGCAACTGCAAGGTCATGGAGTTTAAATGAATTTTTGTGTAATCCTTTGAAAAAACATTGATAGGCTTTGAATGTCAAAGTCCCTGAAAATCAGAGGGCAGACTAAAACTGCAATTTCAGGATCACTGATCAGCACATTTTGTAAAACAACTTGAACAGCTTTGGAATACTCCATTGTAATTGTGGGTACTTCTGGGCTCCGAGCACCCCTTGCAACTTTCAGAAAATGAAGGAATTTTAATTGCAGCTCAAATGATTTTTATTGAATTCTAATTTAGCTTAACAGAGTCTGAAACCAACATTAAACATTGAAACTTTCTGGGTAGAGTGTTATTTATCAAGCACCATTCTGACATTCTTCAGAATCAAATCACTGCCTTCATTTTGAGTTTGTCTTTATCCACTTTTGGATTAAACAAACTTTGATTTATAAACAAAATGTACATTGCACTTCCATAGATGCATGGGTGATTAATCCATATGCATTTACAACCCATCTAAAGAACAGAAAGCAAATACCTTGAATGGAGCTTTATATAAGCCGTCCACAATGCACAGATAAAAAATAAAGGGTACAACATTTATGGCAAGGTATAACATTGAAGTCCGATAAAGCCCGATTAAAGGTAGTTGTGAGGTCAGGGCCGCACTCTAGCTGATGAGAGGACCGTTCAGTTGTCTGACAATAGCTGGGAAGAAACTGTCCTTGAATCTGGAGGCACGCGTTTTCAAACTTATGTACCTCCTGCCTGATGGGAGAGGGGGGGGAGAGGGGAGAAGAGGGAGTGACCGGGGTGAGACTCTGCCAGAGAGATGGGTTGTATGAAGGAGGAGCAACGGCTTTGCACAGATGGGAGAATGTGGTGTAAGAGCTGCAGAATGTTCTGGACAGTGAAGGGCGACGGTGGTGGGAATGGAACATTGTAACCTACATAGGACACCGAGCACCACGTCCTCACTCTATAAACATTGAATAGTTGTAATAAACAACTGGAACATGCAGAAAGTGCTGGGTATTTGTGCACAAATTGCTTGGCTGACTGCCCTCTTGGATCAGCAAGTGTGTTCCTTTGCGGCTGCTTTTATTCATTTTTTGAAAACATTATTGGTTTTCTCATTGTGAGGGGAATTAACACACATGCTACAAAATTGTCCTTTTGCAAATATTATATTAAAAAAGTTACTTTTATTCTATAAACAAGTGGAAATAGTCTATAATTTCAAAGCGCGTATTATTTATACCTTTTTAATTTAAACAGAGATGAATTTAATTAAACACTGGCTAAAATGTATCTCAGTTTTTAGAAGTTGCTGCCTTACAGCGCCAGAGACCCAGGTTCGATCCTGTCTGCATGGAGTTGGTATGTTCTCTCCATAACCTGCGTGGGTTTTCTCGAGGTGCTCCAGTTTCCAAAGACCTACAGGTTTGTAGGCTAATTGGCTTCGGTAAAATTGTAAATTGTTCCAAGTGTGTGTAGGATAGTGTTAGTGTGCCGGGATTGTTGGTCGGCGTGGCATCGGTGGACCGAAGGGCCTGGTTCAACGCTGTATCTCTAAACTAAACTAAACTAAACAAAGTCAAATAAGAGAAGACAATGTTGGATATAAAGTGCCAAAATACAGGTTTATTAAAACACACAAGAAGTTTGCAGTTGTTCAGTCTTTGACATTATCTTCAACCTCTTTGTATTTGCATCTCTGTAAAGCTTGTTCCTTGCTGAGAACACATCGTCATGTCCATGCTTCCTCTTTCCTATTATCATGTGTGAGAGAATGGAATTACTCATTTTCATATTAATTGCTTCAGTTACCGGAGAAAATGCTGATGCTGAAATGAGCAGTGGTATAAATCACTGAAAGGCTGTCATGTATAGCTAAACAAATTTCTCAGGGGCCACACAAAAGACTGCTTTAATTTGACTTTATATAATTGCTTATCATTAAGCCCAGCAGCTCTGTGAAGTACCTTCATTTATTGAAGTCTGCTGTGAACCCTGCTTTGATTCTGAATGAAAATTAGTGAGCCTCATATCAGAGAAATCACACAGCTCTCCTGCCAGACAAGTTGGCAGGCAGATACTCATGAGAACCTCAGTATAAACAAGTTGATGCGCATCCTGAATATCAAATCTAAAATGTAATTAAAGTTTGTTGCTGTACCCCATGACACCAAGGAATTATTAAATAAAGTCTAGCAGTGTTCAAATACTCGTTGTTAATAATATCTTGGAGAAGAGTTCTTTGTCTGAGTTCTCTCATCTGTTTCAAATGTTTTAAGATCACTCATATTAAACCACCTTTAAAAAAATCAATTAAGCAATTGGGTTACAAATTTAAATTTTGCCCCTTCTGAAAGGGCATATAAAAATACATATTAATGCAAACTCACATGTCTTTAGGATGCTGGCTGTGACCTTCCGAGTGTGGAATTTCTGAAGTTTTCAACTTGTACAATTGAATTTATCTCCACTGAAAATCCTCCAGGGTGTCTAATGATTGAAGGAAGAAAGAGATTAAAAATCCATTAAGTTTCGCCAACAATAATGTTCTTCAAGGAAACCTTAACCAAAGAAAAAAGGAATTGCTTCAGAAATAGTTAATTCAGCAGGTTAGTCAGTGGACATAAACAGGTGAGTTATCTGATTGAATTGAAAAATACAGCATGGAAATAGGCTTTTCAGCCCACTAAGTCAACGTTGACCATCAACGATATGATACGATATGATAGAACTTTATTTATCCCAGGAGGGAAATTGATCTGCCAACAGTCATAAAAACACAAAAATATATGAAACATAAAAGTGGAAAGGGTTGGGGATGTGCAAAGATTGGGAATGGGGGGGGGGGGGGGGGAGGGGTGAGGGTGGGGGGGGGGGAGGAAGGTCAGTCTCAGTCTACCCTATGACAGAAGGGGGAAGAGTTGTATAGTTTGATAGCCACAGGGAAGAAGGATCTCCTGTGGCGTTCTGTCCTGCATCTTGGTGGGACCAGTCTGTTGCTGAAGCTACTCCTCAGGTTGACCAGTGTGTCATGAAGGGGTTGAGCCATATTGTCCAGGATGCTCTGCAGTTTGATGAGCATCCTCCCCTCCAAACCCACCTCCCATGAATCCAACACCGCCCCAATCCAATCACCTGCTCACACTAGTTCTATGTTATCCTCCTTCCGCATCCAATCCCTATGTACTAGGCCAATTTTCTTAGAGGCCGATTAACCTATAAACCTGCTCATCTGTGGGATGTGGGAGGAAGCTGGAGCACCTGGACGAAACACATGTGGTCACAGGGAGAACATGTAAACTCCACATAGAGCGACCGGGGTGAGAATCAACCCAAATCTCTGACGCAGTGAGGCAGTAGCTTTACCAGCTGTACCACTGGGCTGGGCCGCCCTGCAATGTTTTGAGTGTGCGCCTTTAAGAACACATCAAAGAATTGGCACCAAGACATTTGTTCCTCTGCTCCATCCACAGAGGTTGATTGATCTGTTCAGTATTTCCAACATTTTTCCAATTTTCATTCCAGATTCCCAGTTTTAAATTGTTTAGTACGGTTTGGAAGATCAACACTCCATGGGAAGTTGTGCAGTGTTTAAGTACAGTGCACAAGATATGATGAATATTTTGACACTGGTTGAGAGAAAGATTATAGGAAACTATATAAGGTGGCAAAGATAAGGATGATATTGGTAAATTGGGGTGGTAGCTTGAATGGAGAATGATGAAGGGCAGACTGAGGGCTAGTGAGCTAAAGGAGAGAACAAGTTGAGTTCAGACACTGTCCACTGATCAGACAGAAGAATGAATACGATGAAGGCATCTTGGAGATAATTTTGACATGGCATTAGGTAGAGGATAGAGGTTGGGCAAGGGCCACAGTGTAATTTGATGATGATTTACATTGCCACTACAGTGGCTTGTTGGGGAAGAGGGAGGAACTGATTCAGGACTTAAGATATTAACAGCCAGGTTTCTGTCAAGACCAGGCTGGCACAGTGGCGCAGCACTAGAGTTGCTGCCTTACAGCCCCAGTAGACCCCGGTTTGATCCTGACCATGGGTGCTGTCTGTACGGAGTTTTACGTTCTCCACATGACCGCGTGGGTTTCTGCCACAATCTTCGGTTTCCTCCCACATTACAAAGACGTATAGGTTTGCAGGTTAACAGTCATAATGAAAATAGATGTCTAAGCTTTTAAACAGGTTCAATTTCTAAATTAGTCAGTCAGAACATGCCCTAAAATCTCCAGAAACATTAGTGTGTTGTTGTTTTTTGAGGAACAGTTTCCACAGAACTGAATCTAATTGATGTTATAACAAAATATATGCAATGTAAAAGTATTGGCTTAAAGTTAGGTGCTCGTGCTTTCCTAATTTATTAACTTTTTGAAAATCAATTTGGGGATAGATAGATCTCTGGAAAGGGTGGGATTTATTATGCATCACTGGGTGCTCTTGATGAGCCATCTTTTTGACCTGTAGCAGTGTCTACTGATGGCACATCCGGAATGCTGTTGCATAGGGAGTTCCAGAATTTAGATTCAGCCATGAACAACAATGTATTTCTAAGTCAAGATAGTACCTACATGGAAAAAACTTGCATGGGGTAGTACTCACCATCAGTTCTAGGTATTGACAGTTATGGGTATTCGACGTATTTTCAAAGAGGCCTGACGAGTTGTTGAAATGGTTTTTGTAGACGGTATACACTGCCAAGCTGATGCTGGAGTGGGGTGAATGTTTCTAGAGACAGTGTTTTATTGTCAAGGATGACAATATTGTCTCAGTCTGAAGAAGGGTCCCGACCGGAAAAGTCACCCTCCTTTTTCTCCGGAGATGCTGCCTGACCTGCTGAGCTACTCTAGCACTTTGTGTCTATCTTTGGAACAAAACTGCAGTTCTGTGCTTTGACATTCTGTGGTTTATGTACTGAACTGGAACAATGAAATTCATGCTTGCAGCAGCACAACAACAGGTTTATAAACACAGTGCTCAATAGATAACATAATAAGCACAAAAAAAGGAGATTCAATAAATAAAAATCCAATATAGTGCAATATAAAACAAAATAAAGCTCACATTCCCTACTGCAAAACAAGCAGTTCGTAGTTTGGAATTTTGGAACATCGCCAACCGATGTCTCTCTCCACGCTTGGCCCTCTTCAGACCTTATTCTCCAGGGAGCGCCTCCCGTAGCAACCCTCGTCCATTATCCACTGTCTCTTATTTGCCAAACTAATTTTGGATCCAGTTTGCTAACTTGCCCTGCATCCCATATGCCCTAACCATGTGAATCAGTCTCCCACGTGAGACCTGATCAAAAGCCAAACTAAAGTTCACGTAAATCACAACTATGGGCCTGCCATCATCAATACCCTTTACTACCTTTTCAAGGAATTCAATTATATTGATCAGACAGGATCTGCCTGTATCAAAAGCCATATTGGCTATCACTGATAAGTCCTTGCCTTTTCAAGTTAATCAGGTTTTTTTTCCAGTGTCATCTCTATCAATGATTTGGATGAGAACATACATGGCAAGATTGGCAAGTTTGCTGATGATACAAAAGTGGGTGGTTTTGCAGATATTGAAGATGGTTGTGAAAAAGTTCAGCAGGATCTTGATCGATTGGCCGGGTGGGCTGAGGAATGGTTGATGGAATTTAACATAGAGAAATGTGAGGTGTTGCATTTTGGGAAGTCTAACATAGGCAGGACCTACACAGTGAATGGTAGGGCTCTAGGAGTGTTGTAGAGCAGAGGGATCTAGGAGTGCATGGTTCCTTGAAGGTGGTCAAAAAGGCTTTTAGCACATTGGCCTTCATCAGTCAGAGTTTTGAGTATAGAAATTAGGAGGTCATGTTGCAGTTGTATAAGACGTTGGTTAGGCCGCATTTAGAGTACTATGTTCAGTTCAGGGCACCATGCTATAGGAAAGATGTTGTCAAGCTGGAAAGGGTACAGAGAAGATTTATGAGGATGTTGTCAGGTCTGAGCTATAGGGAGAGGTTGAGTAAGCTGGTATTCTACTCCTTGGAGCGCAGGAGATTGAGGACTGATCTTATAGAGATGTATAAAATCATGAGAGGAATATATCAGGAGGATGCACAGAGTCCAACGTTTAAGGAACAGTTAGACAAGTACATGGATAGGACAGGTTTGGAGGGATTTGGCCCAAATGCAGGCAGGTGGGGCTAGTGTAGCTGGGACATGTTGGCCAGTGCGGGAAAGTTGGGCCGAAGGGCCTGTTTCACTCTATGACTATCTCCTGCTGTGTAGGGAAAGTGCCTGGGGAAGAAGCTGGTTGGATGGGCAGGAATAAGCGAACCAAGTAGTTGCAGAGGGAGTGGTCTCTATGGAAAGTGGAAAAGGGAAGATGTGACGTGATGGGATCATATTGAAGGTGGCAGAAATGTTGGATGCAGAGTGCCGGTGGGGTGAAAGGTGAGGAACTGGGAAACTCTATCCTAGTTCCTTCTGGAGGAGGGGCAGTGAGGGCAGAACTGTGGGAAACAGAGATGTCTTCTTTCTTCAGTAACATCTAAGATGACCCCTTTCTTCAGTAAATGCGGTTTCCCCCCTGATGGAGGGTGGTGGATGGAGCTTTCACCCATGTCTCCTCTGTTTCTCTCCCTTTCTTTTCCAGCTTTCTTCCCCATCTCCATCAGTCTGGAAGAAGGATGCTGACCGTAACACTCTCTGTCCATTTGCCTCCACAGATGCAGTCTGATCCACAAAGTTCCTTCGGCACTTTGTTTTTTGCTTTGTCATTCCTAGGCTTTTCCCTGCTGCCTTTTTGTGAAAGGAGAGACAATGTTTGCTGTATGCATTCTAGTCACGGGTTGTTTCATTCACTGAGGAATTGTAAATTAAATTGAATATGGCACAATTTTTAACAAACTTTCCTCGTTCTGACCTTGTTCATGGAGAGAAGGTCATGAAACAACTGAATATGATTAGCTGGAGGGCACTGTGCAAGGGAACTGCTGAAGCAAAATAATGGAGCTGAAATGATTAATTGCCAACAGACATAGCCATCTTCTTGTCTTACGACTGGACAGATTATTCTCCTTGAGTCTCATTAACTTTGGGCTTATTGAGAGTCTGTGATGCTTCTTTCCATCAAATGCTGCCTAACGGGCATTACAATGGCGCAGCTGGTAGAGGTGCTACCTCACAGTGCCAGAGACTAGGGTTCAATCCTGGCCATGGGTGCTGCTTGGATTCCTATGACCCATGCATTTCCTATGCGTGCTCTGATTTCCTCCAACATCCCACAAATGTTGGTGGGTAAGTTGGCCCCTGCAAATTGCCCCTAATGTACAGGTGAATGATAGAAGCTGGGAGGAGTTGAAAATGTGAGAAAAATGTTAAAAATTTGATTCACGTAGGATTAGTGTAAACGGCTGGTTGATAGCCTGCATGGACATGGTGGGTCGGAGGGCCTGTTTCTATGCTGTATCTCTCTATGACTCTATGATGCTATGAATATCAAGTTAAGTCACATTCAATACAAACCTCTTGTCCATGCTTGGACCAGGGGAAAATAAGGCCTGGAGCCAGGTGGACCTAACAAAGTCTCCTCACTGACACTTGCTTTGTGTTATCAGAAAGAAATGCTGTTTGATAACACCGTCAATGATATAATCCATTACTTTTCTATTGATTGACTGTAGACTGATGGCAAAGTGATCAGCCAGATTCGATTTATCCTGCTTTCTGTGGATTGCTTTCATGGTAAAGGATAAGACAGATTGCGAATGACAACATTTTTTTTCAGATAACACACCACGCAACAATCAATAAATCTCTTCTTTGTTTGGCAGTGTACTTTTGTCGTGCTTTCATTATTCTTTCTTCATGAAATGGCAGAACTGACAATGTACTCAAAAGTTAAGCCACTTGTGAATGCTATTGTACGGTTGCCAGGATAATAGGAAACTCCTGTTCGAGTATCCTGAAAGTGCCTACAGAGAACAAGCCTGCCAACTAACAGTACATTTTTAAAGGGCTGTGGGAACGTAATGTTCAATCCGCTCAATGCATTTATATCAACAGAACCAACCTGTGAAGGATCTAACCTCTCCCAGTTCTATTGTTGGGTGACATTTTGCCCTACATTGCATAAGTTTGTGGTTTATTGGTTCTGCTGACAGCCAATTAACATGGATCTGGGGCAGGAATCCAAGTGAATATTTTGGCGATAGAAAGAGTGCCATTCAATTCGTAAGTGGGCTGAAGAATGGCAAATGAAGTTTAATTCAGATTTGTGTGAGATGTTGCATTTTGGAAACTAAAACCAGGGTCGGATTTTCACAGTGAATGGCAACAAGCTGGGGAGTGTTGTAGAACAGAGACACCTGGGAGGACAAGTATTTGGAATATTGTGAGCAATTTTGGGCACCATATCTGGGGAAGGATGTGCTGGCTCTGCAGAGGGTCCAGAGGAGGTTTACAAGTCTGATCCCATGTATGATTTTAACCTATGATGAGCATTTGTCGGCACTGGGCCTGTGCTCACTGGAGTTTAGAAGAATGAGGGGGGACCTCATTGAAACGTACAGAATACTGAAAGGCTTGGATAGAGTAGATGTGGAGAGGATGTTTCCATTAGTGGGAGAGTCTAGGACTCGAGGTCATAGCCCCAGAATTAAAGGACGTTCTTTTAGGAAGGAGATGAGGAGGAATTTCTTTAGTCAGAGGGTGGTGAATCTGAGGAATTCTTTGCCACAGAAGGCCATGGAGGCCAAGTCAGTGGATATATTTAAGGCAGAGATAAATAGATTCTTGATTAGTACAGGTGTCAGAGGTTATGAGGAGAAGGCAGGAGAATGGGGTTAGGAGGGAGAGATAGATCATCCATGATTGAATGGTGGAGTTGACCTGATGGGCAGAATGGCCTAATTCTGCTCCTGTCACCTATGATCTTATAATAAGTATAGAACTCCCTGAAATTTGGCATCTTCATTAATTAAGGCACTGAATATAGAAGTTGGGATGGTATGTTGCATTTTTACTAGGTGTGGGTGAGACCACACTTGGAATATTGTATTCAGTTTTGGTCAACCTGTCAAAGGAGAGATGCCATTAAGCCAGACAGAGTGCAGAAATATTTAGGAGGAAGTTGCCGGGAATCGAGGGACTGTTATAAGGACCGGTTGGGAAAGTTAGGACTTTACTCCTTAGAGTGCAAGAGGCTGAGGAGGTATTGAGGTGTATAAAATTGTGAGATCCATAGAAAGGGTGAATGCCCAGTATTTCTCTCAAGGGTCGGTGAATGAAGAACTAAAAGTCATAGGTTTCATTAAGTAAGTAATTAATAAGTAATTAAAGTAAGGAAGCAATTAATTTATTAGCCAAGTATGTAAAAACATGCAAGGAATTTGATTGCCATATAGTCTTACCAAAAAAGCAACAAGACACACAACCACATAAAAATTACCATAAACATCCACCATGGCGCACTGTGATGGAAGGCAATAACGTATTATCTTCTTCCCTCCTTTTCTCCCGTGGTCAGGGCAGTCGAACCATTTGCAGTCGGTGCAATCGAAGCTTCCGCATCCAGTGATCGAAGCCCTCATGTCGGGGCGATCAAAGCTCCCACGATCGGGGCGGTTGAAGCTTCTGCGGTTGGAGCTCCAAAGTCGATCCCTAACCAAGCCAATCCCTAACCAGCTCCACAATGTTAAGTCCGCAGGCTCCCGCGGTTGGAGCTCCCGAAGTCGATCCTTGACAAAGGGATCGCAAGCTCCACAATGTTAAGTCTGCAGGCTCCTGAGTTTGGAGCTCCTGAAGTCGATTCCCAGCAAAGGGATCGCCAGCTCCACGATGTTAGGCTGCAGTGTGGACGGAGATACAATACGGAAAAAGTCGCATCGCCGTCAAGGAAAAAGATTAAAAATAGTTCCCCCCCCCACCCCCGACATAATACAAAACTAAAGATACACTAACACATACATTTAACAACAGACTAAAAACAACAAAAGAAGAAAAGGAAGAGACAGACTGTTGGCGAGGTTGCCATCGTACAGCGCCATCCGGTGGACGTCGGGAGAGAGCGGAAAGATTTAACATGACTATGTGAGGCCCCTTTTTCACCCAGAGGGCATTTTGTATATGGAACAAGCTGCTAGAGGATGGCAGGTGCAATAGCAGCATTTAAAAGACATGTGGACATGTGGACAGATATGACATGTTCAGAGGGATGTGGGGCATATGTGGGCAGATGGGTTTAGCGCAGATGGGCATCTTTGTTGCCATGGATGAGTTGTGCCGAACAACCTGTTTGGCTCTATGATTATGACTCTAAGAAGGTGTAATTTGTTCATCAATTGGTATTAACTAAAAATCAAATATTTAATTGGAAAATGGTCAAAGATCTTAATTTTAAAGACATCGCATCTCTTTTACATTTCAGCCTCCTTTTTAATTGCATCCATGATCTTTATCTGTCAAGTTAACCAATTCCCCCAGATCAGAATTTTCATATCTTTTTTGGATTTCACTTTTTTAGTCTTTAACAATAAAAGAAAACAATTATTATGAGAAGTGGGTGCCAAATCAGTTCAGCCACAGGGCTTGAAATGGTTGCAATTTAAATATAGCCAGGCAGTCAAAATGTCTCCCTGCTATGGGAGTGCTTGATGAAATGTACGTTTATCAAAAACTTCGATGCATATGGCACTAAGGTAATCTTTTTCAGAAATACTTCTAGATGGGTAAAATGAAAAATGTCAAACAGGTGCAGGAAGGGGGGTAGTTTCAAGATCAGAAATGAAACACATTGGAGTAGAATTAAAGTGGCCAATTCTGAATCCTGCTCATGTGCCATACCACAACACTAAGATGTTATTCTTTGCTAATATTAATGAAATCAAATCAAATCAATTGTTTTTATTGCCATTGTAATAACGAAATTCAGGCTCACTGCCTGAGCAGAGCTCAAATGTACAAGATAAAGAAAACAATAAAATAACAGTAAAAGAGTGAGGAAAATAAAAACTGTTCATACACTTTGTGAGCACACTTTGACACATACACACAGATTCAGACACGAATACACATTATGCCTACGCATGCACACTTATCAGAATATAAGATAATGCACATTGTCAGAATATAAGATATTGCACAGAATAGTATTGTAAAAATAAATATTATAAATGAATATATCAGTATTGCACAGAGGTAGGTATTGTACAGTATAAATATTGTCTATGGGGGGTGTGTTTTCAGTGCAGTTCAGTGTGGTGATGGCCTTAGGGTAGAAACTGTTTGTTAGTCTTGTGGTGTGTGCTTTGATGGACCTGTAGTGCTTTCCTGAGGGCAGGAGGGCAAACATGTGATGGGCGGGGTGAGATGGGTCCTTTAAGATGCAGGATGCCTTCCGTGGGCAACGGGAGCTATAGATGTCTTCCAGGGCAGGCAGACGTATGTTGGTGATCTTCTGGGCTGTGTTGATGACTCTCTGCAGAGCCTTCTTGTCAGCCGCAGAACTGTTGCCATACCATACCAGGATCCCATGTGTCAAGACACTCTCAATGGAGCAACGGTATAAGAACACTAGCAGCTGTTGTGGCAGGTTGACTTTCCTGAGTGTTCTTAGGAAGTGAAGCCGCTGTTGTGCCTTCTTAACTAGAGAGTTTGTGTTGATTGACCACGTGAGATCTTCTGAGATGTGGGTGCACAGGAACCTGAAACTGGAGACTCTATCCACACTTTCTCCGTTTATGTGCAGTGGGGGATGGTCACACTGCTTCTTCCTGAAGTTGATGATGAGCTCTTTTGTTTTTTTGGTGTTGAGTACCAAATAGTTTTCTGAGCACCAGCCTGTTAGCCTCTGAACCTCCTCCCTGTAAGCTGACTCATCGCCCTCATTGATCAGCCCCGCCACTGTCATGTCATCTGCGAATTTAATGATTGTGTTCGTGTTGTGGGTTGGTGTACAGTCATAGGTATAGAGAGAGTAGAGGAAAATGGAGGAGTAACAATGCATTCTGCATGTTGTTTTGTTCCTTTGCAGTGATTTAAGAAGCAGACAAAATAATTATTAGCATACAAACAATGTACTTGAATGAAATATTAATTACTTGTATGGTAATGAACGGCTTAATTCCAAAGCCCTAAGTGCCTGCAACAGAAATTACTTCATTTCCCCAAGGCCTCACCTGAATGAGCACAAATACTCTTGACATTTAGAAAGGCAAATAAAATAATAAAACTGGCTAGGAATTCAAAAGTAAATGCTAATTCTTGTGATTGTTTGGATTTTCTAGGACCTCTTACTTCCATTTGGAAAACAGAGCACCTGTCAGGCGACATCTGCTGCTGAAATGTTCATCCCTGCATCTAATTCTGGCTATTCCAGCATTCTCCCGGACCTGCTCACTTGTTTACTCTCAGGTTTTGTAAAACACTGCTGCCCCGAGATCTTGACTTGTATCGAGAGGTGTTCATGCATCAAAAGTGTGCATGCATCAAACCTGTGCTGTGAGTTCAACTACACTCTGATCAAAACTTCCCAGATTTCCTCAAGGCCTTACCCCTTCCTATCTCTATAACCTGCTGCACTATCTGCGTCCCTCCAATGTCAACCTCCTACTTATTCACAGATTTAATCATTCCACAGCAAAAAACAAAATCAAACTGCTGGAGGACCGCAGCAGGTAGAGCAGCATCTGTGGGGGGAAAGGAATTACTGATTATTCAGGATGAGTCCCTGCATCAGGACCATATTTCCTTAAACCTCTCACCCCCCTCCCCCCCCACAGATACTGACTGGCTGCTGAGTTCCTCCAACTATTTGTTTTTGTTCCATATTCCAGCACTGCATTCTCTTGTGTCTCCTTTAATTACTTCACCACTGGCTTTAGCTGCCAAGGCCATCTCTGAAATTCTCTTCATAAATCTCTCAGTTTCTCTATTCCCTTTAAAGGAAAGGTCCAGTCAAACTTAACGCCAGTTCCACACTGATATATTTGACTTCCTTCCATTCCCCGCTGTCCCACTGCCTGTAGCATCCTCCGCTGCAGCTGGCCAAAGGAAATGCCTGGTCGGTGCACAGAAGGGAGCAAGATATTTGGGGATGGTTCAGGCAAGCAATGGTCAGAGAGGTCTTGGACATCAGTGAGATAGAGCAGCAACATCAGGCAACTGGAAATGTGGGAACAGGAGGGAGAAGGTTGGCAACATTGGTGGAGGCATTGTGTAGAGACAGGGTGTGTGTAGGGAAGCTTGCAAGGGAGCTACCTGAAGTCAAAGGCTATCCTGAGAAGGCGTGGAGTCAGCCCATTCTTCTCTGAGACAGAAGGGTGACCAAGATGCACTTGCAATTTTGGGTTGACAGCTTTTGATCTCCTTTCTCTGATGAACACAACTGCAGTGTTGCCACAGAGAATGGGCTCTGCTTTGAAACAATGCCAGGCTTGCCATTTATCTCTCCTGTTATCCTGACTGGACTTGGCAACAAAGTGAAAGGGAACACGAGAGGATGTTTAGTCTGAAGAAGGGTTCCGACCTGAATTGTCACCCATCCTTTATCTGCAGAGATGCAGCCTGACCCGCTGAATTACTCCAGCACTTTGTGTCTATCTACGAGGGGATGTTCAATGGTTCAATGGTGATTTATTTACACATGCAGGCGTTGCCACGTTTTGGCGCCATTTCCAAAGTCCAAAGTCTGGTCCGTCTGTGCGCTCAATCTACTGGAGCAGTTCCCGATCCAGGTAAACCCCAGGTCCCTGCAGGGCCTTCCTCTGTCACCTTCAACCTGATCAGCCCGCGGGTTACGGTTGCTCTCCTTGCCCGGCCATCTATATGTCCTGGGGGGCACCTCCTGCAGCCAACTTTGAAAGCGCTGAAGGCATTACCCAGTTCACCTCCTACCGGCCCTTGCTCGGAAGTCCGACATCTCCAGCGGATCCTTCCTGGTTCCGCGGTCCACCGAGCCTTTAAGGGAACTAATCGCGGGTCTGTCTCCAGTAGTGGTGCTGTGACTGACGACATTGAAAATGTGGACACCGTTGTTGCATGCCGGTCTGTTTCTGATTGACAACATTCCCTGGCAGATCCCATCACGCTGTAGAATACGGAGACAAAGTGCTGGAGTAATTCAGCGGGTCAGGCAGCATCTCTGGGGATAAAGGATGGGTGACATTTCGGGTCAGGACCCTTCTTCAGTTTGATTGTAGGGGGAGAGGAACTGGAAGCAAGAAACATGGAACTGCAGATGCTGGCTTACCAAGGAAAGACACAAAGTGCTGGAGTAATTTAGCAGGTCAGGCAGCATCTGTGGAGAACAGGGATAGCTGATATTTCTGGTCGGAACCCTTCTTCAGACTCAAAAAGATGGCTTCTTCTACTTTTGAATACATCTCACTGTGTTGGGTCCAGACTGTAGGAGTACATGCTGAGGCATGCACTGAAGCTTGGTGCAGCCAACGTGAAGGCTCTATGGAGGAAGACCACAGTCCAGGGTCCTTCTGTTGCTGGACATTGAGGAACAAAGTTCAGTGGGGCACCCAGCAAACAAGGGAAGTGATACCACCACAGGAGACCACATGAGTGGCAAAATAGTTTTATTTAAAGATAGGTGCAAACATTACTGACTACGACACCATGGAATGTATAGGCACTGAGAATGTATGAAGAGTCTTTGCACTGTATTTTGATTTGAAAATATTTTTTTATTCAGAATTAAATTTATTTTTGAAATTAAAAAAATAATGTTTCTGGTTCTCCATCTATATTGTTCAGGCTCTCTCAAGGTAAGCTTAAAATATCTATCTATCTATCTATCTATCTATCTATCTATCTATTTATCTATCTATCTATCTATCTATCTATCTATCTATCTATCTATCTATCTATCTATCTATCTATCTATCTATCTATCTATCTATCTATCTATCTATCTATCTATCTATCTGTCTGTCTGTCTGTCTGTCTGTCTGTCTGTCTGTCTGTCTGTCTGTCTGTCTGTCTGTCTGTCTGTCTGTCTGTCTGTCTGTCTGTCTCTCTGTTTGTGTGTGTGTGTGTGTGTGTGTGTATATATATATATATATATAGTATATATAAGATATTGGATAAAGTAGATAGTCACAAAATGTTGGAGTAATTCAGTGGGACAGGCAGTATCTCTGGAGGAAAAGAATAGGTGATGTTTCGGATCAAAACCCTTCAATAGGTAATATTGGATTTCTGTCCTGTAGCATGAAAATGTGTTCAGTATGTTTTGACTCATTACATCAGGGTGGTGAGTCAACACATCCTGGAGGATTATTTCAGAACATTGACAATGGCAGCAGAACGGAAAGGTTGTAAAATGGTTTCAGAATGATTGTCCGTGTGCTGGGATGCTCAGACCACATAGTCTGCTCAATAAAGTGATCTTGCATTCACTTAGATGTACGTATCTTCCACAGTCTGTACCTCTTTAAACCACTGGATCTGCACAAGCAGTATTTTCTTATTGCAGCGTGAACCCAATTTATGTGTACTGCAGACCTATCTTTTGAAGCACCTGGCCCCTTAGGCAAATATGTGAAGCATATATTAAAACCGTTCCCTGATATAAACCTGCCAGTAAGGAACACATGTTTCAACCTGCCAAGCACTGCAATGTAGTATGATGTGTATTCTACTCACGATGAACCAAATACTGCATTAATAAATAGAGCTAGCACAACTGCATCACAAGCTGACGTGTGAAATGATTTCTGCGCACATAAAGTTTTGAGGTAGACTGGAATTGTGCGTAATAGCTGCAGCTTCCATTCTGCTGCCATTGTCAATGCTCTGAAAGAATCCTCCAGGATGTCTTGACTCACCACCTTGAGGTAATGAGTCAAAACATACTGAACACATTTTCACGCTGCATTGAAACAGAACAGAAATCCAATATTACACCTACAGTATATAACATATCATGGGTTGAAGTTCATATAATATACAATTCAGTGAATCATTTTACTATTGTGAGCTTGCCTTGAGAGAGCCTGAACATTTTAGAATCGTTCAGGATTACGCCAAGCTTGAATATGTATTGTTAATATAATTGCATTGGAAAACATTGCTTATTAACAAAATGCCAACATGGTGATAAAGAGAATTTTTATTTAAGCAGGAAGTATAAAATAGGTGCCTAAATATGCACTAGTATTAATACTAAAAAAAGGGAACTGCGGATGCTGGTTTATACCAAAGATAATAATAATAATAATAATAATAATGCATTACATTTATATAGCGCTTTTCAAACACTCAAAGACGCTTTACAGGGATTACTAGAACATAGAGAAGAAAATAAATTGATAAATAAGTAAACGAACAGAAAAAGGAGACAGAAGGTGAGGTGACGGTCAGTGGTAGATAGATACAAAAGATAGATATAAAATGCTGGAATAACTCAGCAGGTCAGGTAGTATCTCTGGTGAAAATGGATAGGTGATGTTTCGGGCTGGGACCTGTCTGTCTGAATGCTGTCTGACCGGCTGAGTTACTCCAGCACTTTGTGTCTATATTTGTATAAATACAGTTTGTTTCAGCTTTCTACCATTAAAGTTTTTAATTAAAATTTATGTTTCCTTAGGCCCTGACATGATTTCCATGCCGTGACGCAATGGATGACAACATTCGATTTGCATTGTTCCTTGGGGGGAAGCCTGGACCGCAGTGCCCTGGAAATGAACACTGTTGGACACTCCTTAGAGCAGAAGCCCTTCCAGTGCTATTTTGGAGTGGGATCACAGTCAGGTACTCAAGATTCCAGCATCTGCAGTCTCATTTTATTGCTCCACTGTTTCATCATGAGAGGAATAAATCGGGTAGATGCACAGAATCTTTTGCCCAAAGTGGGGGAATTGAGGACCAGAGGACTTGTTCTATCCATATGCCTGTCCATGTACCTCATAAGCACTTATGAGCTTATGAGGACATAGGTTCAAGGTGAAGGGGAAAACATTTAATAGGAATCTGTGGGGTAACTTTTCCACACGAGGGGTGGTGGGTGTATGGAATAAGCTGCCAGAGGAGATACTTGAGGCTGGGACTATCCCAACGTTTAAGACACAGTTAGACAGGTACATGGATAGGACACGTTTGGAGGGATATGGACCAAACGCAGGCAGGTGGGACTAGTGTAGCTGGGCATGTTGGCCAATGTGGGCAAGTTGGGCCGAAGGGCCTGTTTCCACACTGTATAACTCTATGACTCTATCTCCTCAAAGTCTGCTTGCTCTGAAGATTGAAGACTGTTAGGAGAAAGCAGCTCTCAGGCCAGGATATCATTTGAGGATTGAGGATGACAAGTTATAGAGGCAGAGAGTCAGAGAGCCGTACAATACCCACCCTCGTCTCTATACTGATTTAAGATTCTGAGATGACTCTTAAGATATTGAGATGACTGGGTTGGAGAGCGGGGCTTGTAAGGGTAGACGGCAACTTAGATTGAAATCAGAACTCACTAGACCCTATTCAATATTTTAGTGTCAATCAAGTACCTAAATTGTTTCTAATTGTTAAATTTTAAGATGGGATTATAATGACCATCCTATTTGTTCGAGACATCACAGGCATAATTTCCAATTTCCCACAGACCCTGGTCTGTTGTAGAAATGACAACTACAAAAAGAAATGCACCGTGTTATCTTAATGCCATTGTTCCAAAGCAATATCTCAGAAAAGATCCAGTCTGCTCAGTCTTTGACCATCTGCAGACTGAATTCCAAGATAGATAGCATCCATCTTTGTGGGATGCTGTGAGCATCTTTACTACTTGCACATGACATCAATGGCTTAATACCAAGCTGCATTTTGGAGCCAAGGAATAGAGGGCTCTGGCCAAAGAGCTGGTAAATGGGATTAGTATAGGTACTTGATGGTCAACATGGGCAGGGTGGGCTGAAGGGACAGTTGTAGCTATATGCTGTATGCTACAACTCAGACCCTGTAGCTTTCTCTTAAACTTAGAAACATAACAGTTTTATGGGAGGAAGAACACTAATCAGTCACTAATCAGTCTGATTAAAAGGATTCATTGCCTATTTGCAGATGATACAAAGCTGGGTGGTAGTGTGAACTGTGAGGAAGATGCTATGAGGTTGCAGGGTGACTTGGACAGGTTGTGTGAGTGGGCGGATGCATGGCAGATGCAGTTTAATGTGGATAAGTGTGAGGTTATCCACTTTGGTGGTAAGAATAGGAAGGCAGAGTATTATCTGAATGGTGTCAAGTTAGGAACAGGGGACGTACAATGAGATCTGGGTGTCCTAGTGCATTAATCACTGAAAGGAAGCATGCAGGTACAGCAGGCAGTGAAGAAAGCCAATGGAATGTTGGCCTTCATAACAAGAGGAGTTAAGTATAGGAGCAAAGAGGTCGTTCTGCAGTTGTACAGGGCCCTAGTGAGACCGCATCTGGAGTACTGTGTGCAGTTTTGGTCTCCAAATTTGAGGAAGGATATTCTTGCTATTGAAGGCGTGCAGCATAGGTTTACTAGGTTAATTCCCAGAATGGCGGGACTATCATATGTTGAAAGACTGGAGCGACCAGGCTTGTATACACTGGAATTTAGAAGGATGAGAGGAGATCTAATCAAAATGTATAAGATTATTAAGGGGTTGGACACGTTAGAGGCAGGAAACATGTTCCCAATGTTGGGGGAGTCCATAACCAGGGGCCACAGTTTAAAAATAAGGGGTAGGCCATTTAGAATTGAGATGAGGAAAAACTTTTTCAGTCAGAGAGTTGTGAATCTGTGGAATTCTCTGCCTCAGAAGGCAGTGGAGGCCAATTCTCTGAATGCATTCAAGAGAGAGCTGGATAGAGCTCTAAAGGATAGCGGAGTCAGGGGTTATGGGGAGAAGGCAGGAACGAGGTACTGATTTTGAATGAACAGCCATGATCACATTAAATGGCGGTGCTGGCTCGAAGGGCCGAATGGCCTCCTCCTGCACCTATTGTCTATTGTCTGTTGCCTACTTGTAGATTAAGTGTTGGTTGACACCTCTGTTTGTTGCTATGATTCTGAAAGACGATTATGCTTTTTTAAAAGTTGTATCAAGTTGTAAAAGACTATCAGGATGGTGTGGCAGATAATAAATGATCATTTGTGACTTTGAGATTTTGCAGAAGTTCATTGTTTTTAGTAATGGGGTGCATTAGGCACTCTTCTTACAAAACACCGGTCTAGAAGATGAGCAGAGGGCACGGTGCAGGACACATTGCTAAAAAAAGGAGATGAAGGTGGAGAAAGACTGTCCATAGGCGGTCTTATCTACCTGAAATTCTGCCATCTGGATCTCAATTAGAAGCAATGAGTAAGACATCTGCACTTCGATAAGAGTGTAAGAAAATAACTGCAGATGCTGGTACAAATCGATTTATTCACAAAATGCTGGAGTAACTCAGCAGGTCAGTCAGCATTTCGGGAGAGAAGGAATGGGTGACGTTTTGGGTCGAGACCCTTCTTCAGACTGTCCTCACTGAAGTCTTTCATTTGTACCAGATTCAAAACCAAATTACAGTATGTGAACTTGACATATTGCATTAGATATACAATTAATCACCCTTATGCATTGATGTTTTCTGTCAGTAAATCTCTGTGTATCGATGCCATTTTTCAATGCATTCTTGGTCAGATCCTTGTTGTAGAACAGTGCCCGGTGCTATGGCAATGCACCTTCCCTCTAAGGAATGCAGCCTTGGTTCAAGCAGAACACTTCACTTCAACTGGAACTAGTTATCATCTCATATCATATCATATCATATCATATATATACAGCCAGAAACAGGCCTTTTCGGCCCACCAAGTCCGTGCCGCCCAGCGATCCCCGCACATTAACACTATCCTACACCCACTAGGGACAATTTTTACATTTACCTAGCCAATTAACCTACATACCTGTACGTCTTTGGAGTGTGGGAGGAAACCGAAGATCTCGGAGAAAACCCACGCAGGTCACGGGGAGAAGGTACAAACTCCTTACAGTGCAGCACCCGTAGTCAGGATCGAACCTGAGTCTCCGGCGCTGCATTCGCTGTAAAGCAACAACTCTACCGCTGCGCTACCGTGCCAGGTCTGACTGTTTGTTAATGGGTTTGGTCAATGAAAAGTGCTGGCTACATTCCACTGAGCAGGCATAGGTTAATCATAGGTTGTGATCACTGCCTGCTCTCAGGGGTTATCAAATTTATCTCACAGTGGCTGATCTTTAAAAGCTCTGCACTGAGGATGCATAATTTGATGGTCATTTCCTTTCTTCTGGTGTCACTGTAAGTATAATTGTCTTATGATCTGATGTCCTTTCCTTTCCAATGAAATCTGATTATTATTGTCCAGTGGCTTGTGTAAGTTCAAGGCCCATAAACTCATATGGTGGGAATTAAGAATAAATGCATTATATTACACATTCTTTGATAATTGCTTTAAAAAAATAAATTTCAAAAATTAATTTGAATGAAGCCAGCCTGAAGAAGGATCCCACTTCAAAACATCACCTATCCATGTGTGTAGGAAAGAACTGCCAATGCTGGTTTAAATCGAAGATAGACACAAAATGCTGGAGTAACTAAGCGGATAGGCAGCATCTCTGGAGAGAAGGAATGGGTGACGTTTTAGGTCGAGACCCTTCTTCAGACAGCGTGGAAACAGGCCCTTCAGCCCATTGAATCTACGCCGACCAACGATCGATCACCTTCACACTAGTTCTATCCTACACATTGAGGACACTTTACAGAAGCCGATTAACCTGCAAACCTATACGTCTTTGGAATGTGGGAGGAAACCGAGGCACCGGGAGAATCCGAGCCCGGTTATGAGTGCAACGAGAGTGCAGACTGCATTAACTCAGACCCTGGCCATAGACACCTCCCACGGCAGCTTGAGTATTAGCGAGCCTCCGCTGTTTTCAAATGACTGTGGAGCAGAGATATTTAGGCCAATTAAAAGGATAGGATTAATAATCAAGTTACTTAAAACATGTTTAAATGACAAATTAATTAAGAAACATAACATTAACTAAGATAAAGTTTAAACCAACAAACCACATGACTTCCCTTCTGAGGGATGGATCTGGCAAGGCAAGAGCAGTTGGAGGAGTGTCAGCTGTGGCTTTGTGTGTGGGAAATTGTGTCTCATAAATAAGATACGTTTTTTGAAGGGATGACCAAGAGGATTGAAGAGGGCAGGGCAATGGATGTTGTCCGTATGGACTTTAGCAAGATCTTTGACAAGGTCCCATAAAGTAGGCTAGTCTAGAAGGTTAGACCACATGTGATACAGGGTGAGCTAGCCAACTAGATTCAAAATTAGCTTTGGGCTGGTGAAATGAGTCAGAGGGTGGTTGTAGAGTGTTATTTTTCTGATTGGAGGCCTGTCTTCTTCTTCTTGCGTTTGAGGCAACAGAAGTTATGAAGCTGCTTCTGCTTCTGCTGTCTCTGTTTGTTGTCGTTCACCTGACTGAGGTCAGTTGACAGGGCTCACCACGGGGAGGTCGACAACATGAGCCCCATTGAAGGCCTGTCACCAGAGGTGTATCACCGGGATTTGTGCTGGGTCCAATGTAGGTTATCATCCATAAGAACAATTTGGATGATAAAGTAGTTAAGGTTGACAGAATCATTTTTCCACTGTGGATCAGGTACAGGAGATTAGTTTAAGTTGGCATCATATTTCACAAAGACATTGTGGGACCAAGGGCCTGTTGCTGTGCTATATTGTTCTATGTACTGTGTTCTGAGATTGTTATCTTTTTCTCATTGCATAAATACTGGATCTAAAATAACTTGTTTTCTCATAGGTTTCTCAATGGATTTGCCTACCACACTGTTTCTAATTTGACTTGCCCAGTTTATATGCTAATATATAATAATTGTTATACTACCATTGTTAAATGCAACTCTAATTTACTGATGTATACTATGCTCTACATTACTGCCACTGTTAAGTGTTTAATTTCACTTAAACTGATACTACTTCTTGATTTTCTGACCTGTAAATCTTTATGTCTATGGCCCTCCTCTCATTCTTTTTAATCAGGCCAGTCCACTTCTGTTTCCATTTTGCATATCATTTCTAAAGGTTCAAAGGGTGCAAAGGGTATTTTATTGTCACATGTACCAATATAGGTACAGTGAAACTCAATTTACCATACAGTCATGCTATAAAAAGCAACAAAACACACAACTACATACAAGTTAACATAAACATCCACCACAGTGGGTTCCCCACATTCCTCACTGTGATGGAAGTCAATAAAGTCTAATCCTCTTCACTCTTTATTCTCCCGCGGACAGGGCAGTTGAACCATCCGCAGTCGGGGCGGTCAAAGCTCCCGCAGCCAGCGATCGAAGCCCCCGCGTCGGGGCTGTCGAAGCTCCCGCAATCGGGGCGGTCGAAGCTCCTGCGGCTTGGAGCCCCTGAAGTCAGTCCCTAGCCATGGGACCGTGAGCTCCACGATGTTAAAGTCCGCAGGCTCCCGTGGTTGGAGCCGCAAGGTCAATCGAAAAGTTGGAATATCTAATTCAAAAATGTTGTCACCATAAACGTTGTCACTCCAAAGATGTACAGGTATGTAGGTTAATTGGCTGGGTAAATGTAAAAATTGTCCCTAGTGTGTGTAGGATAGTGTTAGTGTGCGGGGATCGCTGGGCGGCGCGGACTTGGTGGGCCGAAAAGGCCTGTTTCCGTGCTGTATATATATGATATGATATGATATGATAAAATCTGTCAGATGGTTCCAACATTGTGTTATTAATTCATCTATATAATTACAAATTCTCTGTGTTTTCCGATAAAGAAAGTTCATTTTTTCATTTGTATAATTTTATCAGCGCTCTCTCTAATTAGAGGTATTCTTTTACATTTGTATTTTCAATCCCTTTCTAACAGACACTGATTAATAATACCCATTTCTACCCAATACATAATTGCCGTCCTTACTCTGAAGTCTTCCACACTTCCTCTCATCAGATCACTTGTAATCCTACTATTTAGTTTAAAGCCTTATGTACATCTTTAGTTTTTCAATGTACTAAGACACAGTTCTCAGTCTGACCATTGTGAATTCAGTTCTCAGTCCCTTTTTCACCAGTTTGGGTGCCAATCCTCAATGAATTGAAACTAATTTCACCCAAATCAATTATTTAACCACTCACTGAACGTTTTGTTCTTTTTGACCATTGTGCAATTTTAAGGTAGTTCAGATAGCAATCCAGAGATGCTTACCTTTGTGGTTCTACTTTTAATTTGGACCTTCCCTTCTCATATTCCATGAGTAGAAATGCTTTCACTTTCCCACCATGTCATTGTTTATCACATGGACCATAATAACTTGGTCTTCCCCCTCCCACCCCACATTCTTTGCCTTTCCAAGGAGATGTCCTTAAGCCTGGAACAGGGTGGGCAACACACCATTAGAGATTCACACTTGTGGCAAAAGGGGGCAGTATTTCTTCATGTAACTATACTGTTCCTCATGAATACTATATTCCTTTCTCTCCCTCAACCTGAATAGTTTCCAGCAACAATGCACTATGGTGATTTAGCTCACCCTCACCACAGTCCTTGCTCTCATCCATACAGGCTGCAAGAATTGCTAATGTGTTGGACAACTGTTAGGATTGAGGCTCCTCCAATGCTATCTTCTGGATCCGTATAGCTGCCTCCTTTATAATACCATTCTTCTCTCCTTCTTGACTGATCATTGATGCTGTGCATAATCTGAGTACCAAATCAAAATTCCAATGACTTTCACCCTCCACCCCCCCCCCCCCCCCCCCCCCCCCCCCCCAATAACATTGCAATGTCCAAATAGACTCCAGGTAATCATCCTTAAACCTGTTTTTTTGGATGTCGGCAGCTGCCGTTTGCCCTGTAACTGCATGGGTTTTTTTCCGGGTGCTCCGGTTTCCTCCATTCCAAAGATGTGCAGATTTGTAGGTTAATTGGCTTCTGTAACTTGTTCCTAGTGTGTAGGATAGAACTAGTGTGCAGGTGATCATTGGTCGGCGTGGACCCGGTGGGCTAAAGGGCAAGTTTCCACGCCTATATCTTTAAACTAAACTTAACCAAAAGCAACTTAGGAAGATGAAGCAAATTTCCACATCATTCTTACCACCCTACTAAAGTGCAGCTTGATGTAGATCACAAGCATGTTATATATCAGAAGATAACATTTGTAGGAAGGAACTGCAGATGCTGGTTTAAACCGAAGATAAAAATGTCCATCAACAAACATAAAATGCCAAGCATGTCAGTATCTATAAATTGCACAGGTGAGTGAAAGCCTCATTTCTCTTATTTGATAGTCATCATTATTCTTCCTTGGAGTTACCATTTTTATCCATGGTACGAGACTTCTCATTTGCCCACACCAACATGCTGCGGGGCACTGCAATAGGCCAGCTGATAGTACTGCAGCCCATTATTCCAGCAACTCAGATTCATTCCTGCCCTTGGGTGCTGTCTGCATGGATCTCAGCACGCTCTTCCTCTGATCACCCGGGTTTCTTCTGGGTATCCGTTTCCTCCCACATCTCATGGTTATACTGGTTGGTAAGTTAATCAGACCCTCTAAGTTGCCCTTAGTAGGCTCAACAACCCTCTGGGTAAAAGAGTTTCTTCTTATTTTTGTCTTGAATTGCTAGCCTTTTATTCTGAGACCGAGATTCTTAGTTTTACAAATCCAGGTAAGAAAAACATCAATTGCACATCTACCCTGTCAAGCTCTGGACAAGTGTACTGGGCCCGTCTGCTTATCCACTGTATCTGACAATCCCATCTTCCCAGGAATCAGTCTGGTTAACCTTTGCTGGGCTTCAAGTTTATCATTCTTTAGATATGGAGACGGGATTTGTACACCATCTGTACCGTTCAAATTTGAAACAATATGTCCCTACTTTGGTTATCAAATCGCCTTGCAATCAATATCAATAGTCAATAGTCGTTTATTTGTTACATACACATAAATGTGTAGTAAAATGAAACATTACCCGCAGTTGAACAATAAGACCAATAAGATTAATCAATAAAAATGCAATAACACATACAATCACAACTAACACCAAACAAAAAGAAACATCCATCACAGTGAGTCTCCTCCAGTCCCTCCTCACTGTGATGGAAGGCCAGAATGTCTTTTTCTCTTCCCTGCCGTCTTGTCCCGCGGTCAGGCTGTTGGAGTTGCCACGTCGGGGCGGTCGGGGCTCCCGATATTGAAGCCCCCGCTGGGCGGTGAAAAAAAAATCCCGCGGCCTATTTCAGGCCGCGCCGGATGGTGAAAGGTCCGTGGCAGGCCGACCCAAGCCCCGCGATTCGGGGCGGGCGAACACGTTGCCTCTGCCGCTGCCGGAGCTCCCGATGTCGGCCCCCATCCAGGGGCCTGCGGGCTTCCGACGTCCACGCGGCCCGCGCCGGAGCCTCCGGAGACGAGTCGCAGCCGTTCCCGCAGCATTCGCAGGCAGCCAGCGCCGCAGGTGGTGAGTCCGGACCGCGGGCTCTGCAAACCAGAGACCCAGGTGGTCCCAGGTGCATGGCCGGTGGTAGGCCACAACGGGAACGGAGACACGGCACAGAACAAAGGTCGCGTCTCCGTTCTGGAGAGAGAATGTTACAGTTACAGTTACAGTTCCCGTTCCCTCTCACCCCCACCCCCCCCCCCCCCCCCAAAACATAACATACAACACTACATCATATTAAAACTACAATTCAGACAAAAACAACAAAAAACACAAAAGACAGACGGACTGCAGGCAAGCCGCAGCTAATGTACCATAATAGAGGCTAATGTATCATTTCCCTTCCTCATTGCTTGCCATACCTGGGGAGGTGTGAATATTAACACTGATAAGGATTTATTAGACGACTCTATGACTTGGTTTTATGGTCAATATTTCCCCTTGACCAGAATTACTTAAGGCAAATTATGATGAGACCAGATTGTTGAGTGTGGGAACTTGCTATGTACAAATTGGTTAGTACATTTCCTCCAGTAACTATGCTTCAAAAGTACTTCATCAATTGCCCATCTATATTAATCCCACTTTCCCTTGTATTCCCATCAACTCTCTCCTTCAAAAACCCCTTCCCCCCACCGCCCCACTGATTTTCCTGCCACCCTTAATTAGAGGAATTTCACAGCATGTCTTTAGCATGTTTGGGAGACTGGGACACCCAGGAAAATCCACAAGATCACAGGGAGAACATGAAAATTCCACACAATCAACACCCAAGGTCAGGATCTAAACTGTAAGACCACAGTACAAACTTCCACCACACTGTGCAGTTCTGCTGCAGTTCTGAAAGATGGTATGCAAATGTATACTGCCTTGCTCTATTTTTTACACGAGCCCTGTATCACCAATCTTTGTCAGTCACTGGATAATCTTAAAACTATTAAATTTATTCATTCAAAGGCTCTGCTCTGCCAAAGAAACAGATCCAATAACTCCAATTTTCTTCCGCTAAATTAAACTTCTGATAAATCGCCTTTAAAGCACACCTCAATGAATTCTCACAAACAATAATATCCTTTATGTAATAAAATGGACGACACTGCATGTAATTTTGTGGATCAAGGTCAAACCAATGCTTTACAAAGCTCAATATAATTGCTTTTCAACCCATCCTCCTCATATTACAATCCAAAAGCTGATTTGTCATTTCATTGCAGCCAAGCACTGACATGATAGTTTTATAGATTTGAAGATGAGGTTTTCTCCTTGTTAAAATCCTTAATGCCAATAAAAATATGCAACTCAGTTTTACATACATTTTTATTGTCACCTGTAAACTTTAGAGCTAATTTTCTACGACATAAAAATAATGACAATATTTCTATTTTAACATTTTAAGTAAGAACATTATAGTCAATAGACAATAGACAATAGACAATAGGTGCAGGAGTAGGCCAATCGGCCCTTCGTGCTAGCACCGCCATTCAATGTGATCATGGCTGATCATTCACAATCAGTACCCCGTTCCTGCCCTCTCCCCATACCCCATGACTCCACTATCTTTAAGAGCTCTGTCTAGCTCGCTCTTGAATGTAGTCAATGTAGTCATTGCAAACAATTTTTGGAGACAAACTTGCATGCATTTCTTTTCCCTAAAAATATACGATTTTATGTGAAATATGCAACACAATATAATACAAGACAATGTGTTTGCTATGTCAATACAATGTAATATAATACTAGCATGAAGAATCAAGGAATTACTGATGCTGGTTTACAAAAAAAAAGACACAGAGTGCTGGAGTAAATCAATGGGTCTCCAGCATCTCTGGAGAACATTTGGTAGGTGACGTTTCGGGTTGGGGCCCTTCTTCAGACCCTTCTCCAGACTGACTTTACATGATGTCAACTTGACAAAAAGATGTCAGTCCCTAACATTTCATTGGTAACGAGAAGTTGTGACGCGGCATGGTAAAGATCAGTCAGATCTGATGCCAACAAAATGCTTGCAGACACTGATCAGTCTGTGGATTGGCAGTGGGTCTGAGCAGAGGACATCCAAGTTGGTACACAGATGATTTGAACTGACTGTCCCTGCTGTGTGGGAATCATAACTCCTCTTTATGCCTGTGTCCTTCTTGGTTTTTTTACTCAGAGGGTGGTGGCTGTGTGGAATGAGCTTCTGGTGGAAGTGGTGGAGGCAGGCTCGATTTTATTATTTAAGAGTAAATTGGATAGGTATATGGATGGGAGGGGATTGGAGGGTTATGGTCTGAGAGCAGGTAGATGAGACTAGGTCAGAGAGAGTGGTCGGCGTGGACTGGTAGGGCCGAACGGGCCTGTTTCCGTGCTGTAATTGTTATATGGTTATATGGTTATAAAGACCAATACAACATTAAAGAAGCAGGACAGCGGGCAAAAGGGCATACTAGCTTGACTCCAAACTTTCTCCTTCGATGTTAATATCTGTGCAGCAGTTTATGCTCCTTTGCAGTGGGACATATTAGGGGACAGATTTTTTTTTTCCCTGAGGGAACATTGTCTCCATTTTAAATCTCCCAAGGTCCCATTGACTTCATGTTCATGGTCCATCATCCACATATAAAAATACACAAAGTGCTGGAGTAACAGCAGGTCAGGCAGCATCTCTGCAAGACATGGATAGGGGAAGATTTCCTTTGGGACCCTTCTTCAGATGTCCAGACCTGAAACATTGCCAAGCCATGTCTTCCAGAGATGATGCCCGACCCACTGTTCTACTTGGGCACTTTGTGTTTTATTTTGTAAACTAGCATCTGCAGTTCCTTGCGTCCCCATTATCCATATGGTGTGATCTCCCTGCTCTAGAAGAAGCAAGGCTTCAGATGCTCTCTATGGCTGCACTGGATAATTTGCTGTACCATTGAGAAGGGGTGGTTGTTGGGGGGGGGGGGGGGGGGGGGGGAGGGGGGATCTATTTCTGATAATTTCCCTGAAAATGTTAGTTAAATTCATTAAAATGGATTTGAATAACCCTAACAATTCAGGTCCACATTACAAACTAAGAATGTTTTATAGGGTCTGCAAAAAAACAAAAAATCCATAGTGTGAAACGACTAGTGACGCTAAGTTTGTGAAATCAACACAGGCTTTCCCATAACTCGTGAGGTCATAAGGTCATAGGTGATAGGAGTAGAATTAGGCCAATCAGCCCATTAAGTCTATTCCGCCATTCAATCATGGCTGATCTATTTCTCCCTCCCAACCCCATTCTCCTGCCTTTCCCCTATAACCCCTGATACCCGTAATAATCAAAAATCTATCCATCTCTGCTATCTCTACATTGCTTTGGTTGGTAACTCTTTTCAGTTTGAGAAATTGAGAAACATATTCCTTTCAGGAGGTATGGGGAGAAGGCAGGAACGGGGTACTGATTCAGAATGATCAGCCATGATCGCATTGAATGGCGGTGCTGGCTCGAAGGGCCGAATGGCCTCCTCCTGCACCTATTGTCTATTGTCTATTTATTGTTATAAATGCTTCATGCTACAGTAATTTTGATTTATTGCACTCAACAACACCGACAAAATCAAGTGATTGCCTTGAAAGTGGACATTTAATTGGAATAAGTATGGATAAAAATAATTCTTGTAGTGTTAGGTTCTGCAAATGATAATTTCTGGGCAAAATAACACCATTAGGACAATGGATGAGGCACTTCTGTACTTCATTCATTTTATACCCACCCAATCATGTCACCAGTCATGCACCTTGTGTTTCCTCCCTTGTCACCATAAATTGAAGTTTTTGGGTACAACATTTTAATTTTGGTAGAACAACCACAAAACAAATAGGAATATAATAAACACTGCATTTGTGTTTGTTTCAAGGGGCATTATTCAGCTTCAGAACCCACTGGCTGATCTATCTTTCTCTCTCAACCATCCATACTAATGAAACATCTGTCAATCTCCACCTTAAAAATATCCATTGACGGCCTCCACAGCCTTCAGTGGCAATGAATACAACAGATTCACTACCCTCTGATTAAAGACATTCCTCCTCATCTCCTTTCTAAAGGTACATCCTTTTAATCTGAGGATATGACCTATGGCCTCTTTCCATGAGAAGAAGTTTCCACGTCCCTCGGTTTCAATTGACCAGTTCCTTATCTTGAAATGTCTTCTTATTTGGGATTCTCCTTTCAATGGAAGCATCCCGACATCTACCCTGTCATGGCCCCTTTGTTACCCTGATATTCTCCTATCATGCTCCCTGGCATGGAAGTAGACTCTTTAGCCCACTAAGTGCATGCCAACCATGCATCTATATCAATTCCATTTACCAACACATGGTCCACAGCCTTCCCTGCCAAATGGTCATCTAGATACTTATAAATTGTTACAAGACAACCATTCCGCTGATCTCGGTTATGTCTCTCAATTTGGTATCTGGGGACATAAAAGTATGCCCTTTGGTAGGGAGCCTGCTAAATCGTAGGCCCCAGTTCAAACAATGAAACTCACTCCACAATTTTATTCTTAATACGAACATAGTTCACCAATTGCGAATGAATCCATATTATTCCTTCTTCTCAGAAACACCCGGACTGATCCTAACACACAAACGGAAGAATGACTGATTTATTTATTGTACGGCTCTCTACAGATGTTTTCAATGGTGAGCATCCCACGCTGATGTTTCTTTGGAGGATATGCAGGTAGATTAGATTCTCTTGGCATTGTTGTGGGTCTGGACGCAGTAGGAATCAGGCAAGACGCCAGGTAGGTATTAACAGTAATTTAATCCAGCAACAGAACATCCACACTCTCTTCAGTCTCAAGCACGAGTTCTCTCTCTAGCTCGTTCAGGCAAACCCCATAGCACTAGTCCCTTCCCCAGCCCTGTCCAACCCATGCCGAGGGGGAGGATCCAGGGAGTGGCCTAATCCCCGGGTACCGCCACAGCATCATGTTTGGCATAAACATTGTGGGCCAAAGAGCTTGTGCCCGTGCTGTACTGTTCTATGTTCTATGTTCTATGTCTAGCAGGACACTCTGCATGGCGACAAGGATATAAATTGGAGCACACTCACCATTATGTTATCTTATAGTGGACACTAAGTAGACAACTGATCCAATGGAATGTTTCTCATTTCTAAAACTCAGTTTTTCTCTGTCTCTGTCTCTCTCTCTCTGTGCCTGTGCCTCTGCCTGTCTCTGTCTCTGTCTCTCTCTCTGTGCCTGTGCCTCTGCCTGTCTCTGTCTCTCTCTCTCTCTCTCTCTCTCTGTGCCTCTGCCTGTCTCTGTCTCTCTCTCTCTCTGTGCCTGTGCCTCTGCCTGTCTCTGTCTCTGTCTCTCTCTCTGTGCCTGTGCCTCTGCCTGTCTCTGTCTCTCTCTCTCTCTCTCTCTCTCTCTCTCTCTGTGCCTGTGTCTGTCTCTCTCTCTGTCTCTCTCTCTCTCTCTCTGTGCCTGTGTCTGTCTCTGTCTCTGTCTCTGTCTCTGTCTCTCTCTCTCTCTCTCTCTCTCTCTCTCTCTGTGCCAGTGCCTCTGCCTGTGTCTGTCTCTCTCCCTTAACTAAAAAGACAATACGGGGAGAAAAGATGAGGTACGAGGGTAAACTAGCCAATAATATAAAGGAGGATAGCAAAAGTTTTTTTAGGTACGTGAAGAGGAAAAAAATAGTCAAGGCAAATGTGGGTCCCTTGAAGACAGAAACAGGGGAATTTATTATGGGGAACAAAGAAATGGCAGACGAGTTAAACCGTTACTTTGGATCTGTCTTCACTGAGGAAGATACACACAATCTCCCAAATGTTCTAGGGGCCGGAAAACCTAGGGTGATGGAGGAACTGAAGGAAATCCACATTAGGCAGGAAATGGTTTTGGGTAGACTGATGGGACTGAAGGCTGATAAATCCCCAGGGCCTGATGGTCTGCATCCCAGAGTACTTAAGGAGGTGGCTCTAGAAATAGTGGAAGCATTGGAGATCATTTTTCAATGTTCTATAGATTCAGGATCAGTTCCTGTGGATTGGAGGATAGCAAATGTTATCCCACTTTTTAAGAAAGGAGGGAGAGAGAAAACGGGTAATTATAGACCAGTTAGTCTGACATCAGTGGTGGGAAAGATGCTGGAGTCAATTATAAAAGACGAAATTGCTGAGCATTTGAATAGCAGTAACGGGATCATTCCGAGTCAGCATGGATTTACGAAGGGGAAATCATGCTTGACAAATCTACTGGAATTTTTTGAGGATGTAACTAGGAAAATTGACAAGGGAGAGTCAGTGGATGTGGTGTACCTCGACTTTCAGAAAGCCTTCGACAAGGTCCCACATAGGAGATTAGTGGGCAAAATTAGGGCACATGGTATTGGGGGTAGGGTACTGACATGGATAGAAAATTGGTTGACAGACAGAAAGCAAAGAGTGGGGATAAATGGGTCCCTTTCGGAATGGCAGGCAGTGACCAGTGGGGTACCGCAAGGTTCGGTGCTGGGACCCCAGCTATTTACGATATACATTAACGACTTAGACGAAGGGATTAAAAGTATCATTAGCAAATTTGCAGATGATACTAAGTTGGGGGGAAGTGTGAATTGTGAGGAAGATGCAATAAGGCTGCAGGGTGACTTGGACAGGTTGTGTGAGTGGGCGGATACATGGCAGATGCAGTTTAATGTAGATAAGTGTGAGGTTATTCACTTTGGAAGTAAGAATAGAAAGGCAGATTATTATCTGAATGGTGTCAAGTTAGGAGGAGGGGGAGTTCAACGAGATCTGGGTGTCCTAGTGCATCAGTCAATGAAAGGAAGCATGCAGGTACAGCAGGCAGTGAAGAAAGCCAATGGAATGTTGGCCTTCGTAACAAGAGGAGTTGAGTATAGGAGCAAAGAGGTCCTTCTACAGTTGTACCGGGCCCTGGTGAGACCGCACCTGGAGTACTGTGTGCAGTTTTGGTCTCCAAATTTGAGGAAGGATATTCTTGCTATGGAGGGCGTGCAGCGTAGGTTCACTAGGTTAATTCCCGGAATGGCGGGACTGTCGTATGTTGAAAGGCTGGATTGGGCTTGTATACACTGGAATTTAGAAGGATGAGGGGGGATCTTATTGAAACATATAAGATAATTAGGGGATTGGACACATTAGAGGCAGATAACATGTTCCCAATGTTGGGGGAGTCCAGAACAAGGGGCCACAGTTTAAGAATAAGGGGTAGGCCATTTAGAACGGAGATGAGGAAGAACTTTTTCAGTCAGAGAGTGGTGAAGGTGTGGAATTCTCTGCCTCAGAAGGCAGTGGAGGCCAGTTCGTTGGATGCTTTCAAGAGAGAGCTGGATAGAGCTCTTTGGGATAGCGGAGTGAGGGGGTATGGGGAGAAGGCAGGAACGGGGTACTGATTGAGAGTGATCAGCCATGATCGCATTGAATGGCGGTGCTGGCTCGAAGGGCTGAATGGCCTACTCCTGCACCTATTGTCTATTGTCTATTGTACAAGCAATGGACATAGGAAGGAACTTGAATATTCTTTCTCCATTTTCATCAATTCTGTGATGTACTGGGAATCCTCCCAATTGTAGGAGGTGTGTGGAGACACTTCCTGACAGGCTCTTTCAGCGGTTGATATATCACCAGAAAATGCTGGGAAGATACTCAGCAGGTCTAGGAGCATGAGTGGAGAGAAGTGCAGGTCTTAATGTTTCAATGAAAACAATCCTTCTTCATACTTCTGCTCAGCCGGAACATCAAAATTAATATCCAGCAGCATGTGAGAAGGAACATAATGCAATGTGGACTGATACAGTCCTTGTGATCTGGAACAGTGGTGAGGTGCCACTTAACACAGTCTTTACTCTGGTGGGGTGGGGGGGGGGGGGGGGGGGAGGGGAGGGGAGAGGAGCTCAACTGCTGATACTTCTTTCCCAATAGTTTTTCAGTGATTAGATTTAAAATCTTACGTCAACCATCTTAGACCATTTTTGCCTAAAAATTGCACATTTTGGTGAGCAAAATATGTGTTATATATTTGTGCACTGTTTATTTTCATATGTCTTTCTGTAACATCTCCAGCAAGATCCTGCCCACCCCACCTCACCAGAGCACAGAACATTTGTCCTGGTGCTTATCTTGCTGATGAGGATACCGGCTCTTGCATTGCTGCCGTGTAGTTGGCGTTATGAACTCTTGGACAGGCAAACGGTTGTCCAAAGCACCAGTACATTGGTTTGGTTATATAGATCACATCAAATCTAGTTTAGTTTACAGTGCGGAAACAGGCCCTTCGGCCCACCGGGTCCATGCTGACCAGCGATCCCTGCACACTACACTACACACACAGGGGACAATTTATATTTATACCAAGCCAATTAACCTACAAACCTGTACGTCTTTGAAGTGTGGGAGGAAACCGTAGATCTCGGAGTAACCACATGCAGGTCATGGGGAAAACATACAAATTCCGTACAGACAAGCACCCGTAGTCAGGATCGAACCAGAATCTCTGCCGCTGTAAAGTAGTAGCTCTACCACTACGCCACCGTGCCGCATAAATGTATTTTTACAAAATTACACAATATTTTGGCATGGAACCTGATTGCGTTGTTTCCTCTGCATATGAGAATTGCCAAGCTTTGAAGCAATGTATAGCAAGCAATTTGCACACAAAGAAAAAGTAAAGTATAGTTTATTAGCAGATGTCTCTAAGAATTTAGGCATAATACTTGTTAAACCTTGAGCAGTAAACAAACTGCTGGAGGAAAAAAGACACAAGGTGCTGGAGTAACTAGGCAGGTCAGGCAGCATCTGTGAAGGACATGGATAGGTGATGTTTCGGATCATGACCCTTCATCTGACTGATCAGATTGGGTCCCGACCTGAAATGTCACCTATCCATGTTCTCCAGTGATGCTGCCTGCCCCGCTGAGTTCCTCCAGCGTTTTGTGTGTTTTCTAGTAAACCAGTATCTGCAGTTCCTTGTTTTTACATTTAAACTGCTGGAGGAACACAAATGTGGAGGGAAGTGGACAGATGACTTTTCGGGTTGGTAACCTCCTTCCCTCCGCAGATGTTGCCTGACCTGCTGATTTCCTCCAGCATTTTGTGTTTTGCACGTGATTCCAGCATCCGCAGTCTCTTGCAGATACTTTGTATACCTAATCATTGTGGAGCTGTTGGGAATACATACCAACAACTGACTTCCCCTCCCTACGCACGGCAAAGTCTGTGTTAAGTGGCACCTCACCACTGTTCTTGACCATATGGAGTTTAATAAGTCCACATTGCAACTGGTGCAAAACATTATGTTCCGGCTCTGCCAGCACATTTTGTTAGATATTAATTCTGATGTGCTGCACATGGAGTATGATCAGCACTTTGCTTCAGGCACCAGGGAAGCCATCAGTCTTTCAAAGAGTTCAGACTGCTTGCCAAAAATGTTTCTGCATGAGGAGATCTATTAACAAACATCATGTGAGTGAATATTTATAGAGGTTCAGAAAGCGCTGACCTCAAACCAAGGAAATGCCACAATTGACCATTTTCACAGCTGATTAACTTACAGATATTTTAGTGGAGAAATGACTTTAACAGATAGGCAGTGTCTTTGGTTAAAAGGATGTTAAGATAACTGGACCCCCGACCCCATCCCCTAACTAGTTATCTCTGTGGTATGTCGTGCCTATCGATGATTTTCCAGACAAACTAGTGGTTATGCAGTTCCACCAATAGCAATAATTGCAATAGAGTCATTGAGTCATAGAGTCATACAGCACAGAAAACAGCCGTGCCCATGCTGACCAAGGTGCTCCATCTACGCTAGTCCCTTGTGCCTGTGTTTGCCCCATTTCTCTCTAAAGCTTGTTTATGAAGGAACTGCAGATGCTAGTTTATACTGCAGATAGACATAAAATGCTGGAGTAACTCAGCAGGTCAGGCAGCATTTCTGGAGAGAAGGAATAGGTGATGTTTTGGGTCAGAATCCTTCTTCAGACTGAAAGATAGAGGGTGGGGAGGGGGAGGATGCGGGTGGGGAAACTGGAGTTGAGAAAAGGATAAACAAATCAGAGCCGGTAGCAGATGACCTCAGGAAGGGTGGAGTCCATGTCCATTGTCAGCTGGAGAAGATGTGCTAACAAGAGGGATACAAGGATGCGAATTGTGGAATTTGCAGGATGACTAGGGTGGGGGAGGGGGGGGGGGGGGGGGGAGAGAGAGTGAAGGGAATGCAGGGGTTATTTGAAATTTGAGAAATCAGTGTTAATACCGCTGGGTTGTAAACTGCCCAGGCAAAATATGAGGTGCTGTTCCTCCAATTTACATAGTCCAACTTGGGCCGCACAATTTCCCAGTTGCCAAACATTTTAACTCCCCTTCCCATACCCATACTGACCTTTCTGTCCTGGGCCGCCTCCACTGTCAGAGTAAGGTCACATGCAAATTGGAGGAACAGCACCTCATATTTCACTGGCTGTGCATTGTGAAGGCTCTAAAGTCCTACTGGCATTAACAATGGTTCCACCATTCTTATTCAATTTTTCACTGAACAGCCAACTAAATTTGGAGCCAAACCATTAGAAGGAAGCTGAGAGATAGCTTCAGGGCAGATGTATTCATCAGACAGAACTGTGGGATGGAGACCAATGGATAAAGAAATTCCTTGAAGGTGGTGTCACAGGTAGATAGGGTGGTCAAGAAGGCTTTTAGCACAGGTCTTCATCCATCAGAGTATTGAGTATAGAAGTTAGGAGGTGATGTTACAGTTGCATAAAAGATTGGTGGGGCCACATTTAAAGTATTGTGTTCTGATTTGGTCACCGTGTCATAGGAAAGATATTGTTAAGCTGGAAAAGGTGCAGAGATGATTTATGAAGATGTTGCCAGGACTTGAGGGCCTGAGATATAGGCGGAGGTTGAACAGGCTATTATTCTTTGGAGCGCAGGAGGATGAGTGGATATTTTATGGAGGAGATTATGAGAGGAATAGATGGGGAAAATGCACACGAGTCTTTTACCCCGAAAAGGGGAATCAAGAATCAGAAGACATAGGTTTAAGGTGAAGGGAGAAAGATTTAATAGGAAGCTGAGAGGCAACATTTTTACACAAGAGGTGGTGAGTATATAGATTGAGCTGCCAGAGGAGGTAGTTGAGGCAGGCACTATCACAAGGATTAAAAAAACATTTGGACAGGTAGATGGTTAGGATAGGTTTCGAAAGATATGGGACAAACGCAGAGAAGATGGGGCAGGTTGGTTGGTGTGAGCATGTTGAAGAGCCTGTTTCAATGCGGTACAACTCTATGACTCTATTAAAAATTTCAGGAGCATAGCCTGTCAAATCAAGGAATAGAAAGCTGAGGATCATGGACTGTATCCCTACGCAATGACATCACAATCATAGGTCATGGGTGGGTGGACATTACATCTCTTGGGATCTCAAGCTAAGAGTGGTGACTTATTAGATTTAGGTGCAAGATGTGTGGTCACTGGTTTTGGAGAGGGACGAGACAGATCATGGAGTAAAAGCCTTATGATCAGATGCAGGGACAAGGTGATCACAAGAGCACAGAGAAGCTTCAGCCATCAGAAAATACATTTACGGTTTGGTTATGAGTGATCCAGTGGAAAATTGATTGATTGATTGATTGATTGATTGATTGATTGATTGATTGATTGATTGATTGATTGGAAGATACAGCATGGAAACAGCCCCTCTGGCTCACTGAGTCCATACCGACCAGCGATCACCAGTTCACATGGGTAATTATTTACTGCCTCCATTGGTGTTACCAAACCAGACATTGTAGGAAGCAGATGAGTTAAAATCATCCTCATGATGATTCTGATATCAAAATAAATCTTTATCCTGCTCCTTAGATATATATCTCCTGAAAATGTCATACAAATTATTCAAGAATATTCAAGAAAATTATTGTAATTATTTTAGATGTTGGTCGTTCCACAAGATTTGGACTTTGAATATCAGAGTCTGGAATATTTGAATATTTCTGCACAAGTCAGTTCTACCTATGAAATTGGATATGGTACACAGAACATGGAGCAGTACAGTGTAGGCATAGGCCTTTGGCCCACAATGTCCATGCTGAACATAACACCAAAGTTAAACCACAATCCTCTGGCTGCCTGTGATCCATATCTCTCCATTTCCTACATGTCCCTGTGCCTATTTTATAGACCTTTTAACTACAGGTACTCCCCAGGTTACGGTGGTTAGACTTGCTATAGTTTGCTTTTGCGATGGTGCAAAGGCAGGGACCCGTAGTGAGCCGCCGCTCGCTTCCAGACACGTGATCGCGCGTTTTCAATGGAATTCAACTTACAATACTTTCGGTTTTCGATGGGTTTCTCGGAACGGAACCCCATCGGAAGCTGAGGAGTACCTGTACCCCAATTATGTGCATTAAAAGTGTGACTGCATAATAAAGGTATTGTAAAATGCTTAATATTTGTGAGTAATAAAGAAGCCTTGTAAATATTAGCCATGTTTTGTAGAGAAAGTGCGTTGCGAAAGCAAGGTTTTTAAAGCATTATTTCACTTTTTATCTCAAAATCTTTTTCATCTGTATGAAACAAATGCAATGAAACATAATTGATTATAAAACAATAATAATGTTCTGGAGCTTGCAATGCGATTACAATTTTTTAAAGAATTCAGCATGGGTAGAGATCTTAAACTCAGGTCAGTTATGGCACTGATGCATAACCATCAAGGGAAAGCTGAGCAGTTGGACAATGCAGTGCTGAGCTATCACAAAGATGCTGAGGTTTGTTGCAGTTTGACCCATTTCTCCAGAAACTAGTACCTGCAGTAGTTTGACACATTATAATTTGAAGGTGTCACTATATTGAGGAATCTCTGACAGGTACGAGCAGTGAACTGCTGTAACTTTGATTGCAAATTAGCAGAGGACCCACTGGAGCATTATTAATGACAGTAATCTCCTCAAATTTTCATCATAGATTGGCAGAACCACCGAGGACATTCTACGTGCTACTGTTCAAAGATCCTTATATTTTTTAGGACGCTTCAGGGCCTGTCCCACTTTAGGCGATTTTAAGGCGACTGCCGGTGACTGTCAAAGTCGTAGCAGATCGCCGAACTTTTCTTTTACCCGACGACAATGACCACAACAATGCCAAGTGAGGTCGAGATTACACCGTCTTCGGAAACATCGCGAAATTCCCACGCTGTCAATGCTTCTCCGGCGTCCTAATTTTCGCTGAAATCACTGACAAGTCGGTAAGTACTTGAGAGTTTTGAACTATAACATCTTGTATGGGTTACTTAAAAACCAAGCTTCACTGTAACAAGGCATAAACTGGATTTACTTCCAGTTTACTAATAGCTGTATTAAATTTTTTTTTTTTTTAAGTGGTTAAGTGGATTTTTGTGAAAAGTGTGTGGGCATTCTTTGAAAATGTACGGGAGATGCATATCTGGTTTCTGGGTTGCATATCTGGGTTTGGCGTCCACTTTAAATGTTATGGCTGATGGCCAGAAACATCGCAAAATTCCCACGCTTACCTGACCGTCACGTGCAATCACGTGCAATAAGCATCAATACCAGTTAACAATAAACATCAATAAACATCATCCAGTTTAAAAACAAATATAAACACATGATTTTTTCTAGGTACAGTGAGGAGGGGGATTAACAGTCACCAGGGGTCTACATATAATAACACATCATTATTTAAATAAGTATATCTATATGAACATATAAGGGTGTATGAGTATTTTTGTATTAATATCTGATACTTGATAAATATTGATTAGGGAATGGGGGTAGGATTAAATAAGTTCACACTTCTTCCTACTCCTTTTCGCACATGTTAAGTAATGGATGAAATTCCTTGTATTTCTTCTGTTTTTTTGTTTATTTTGTTTTTTAATTGATGTCTTTTAACATGTTCGAAATAAAATAAAATGAATGAATGAATGAATGAATACCTGGCGACAAGCCAGCTGTCGCCGAAATTTTTTCACTCCGGTTGATTTCTCAGTGACGCGCTGAGATCCACTACGATTCTTGGAAGACTCCTCACGATTATGCCTGCGAGTCGCCAGAATGGTTGCGTATGCCTTTCGGTTTAAAGAACGCGGCACAGGCTTTCCAACGACTGATGGACCACGTGGGCCGGGGTTTACCCTTTTTGTTTATTTATTTAGACGACATCCTGGTCGCCAGCCCCTCAGTGCAGGAACACCAGGCCCACTTGCGGACCGTGTTCCAGCGGCTCCAAGACCACGGGCTCATTATCCAACCCTCCAAATGTCAATTCGGCCTTCCTGCTCTTGATTTTCTAGGGCACAGAATTACCCCTGCCGGCGCCTCCCCTTTGCCCGAGAAGGTGGAGGCTATCCGGGCATTTCCCAGGCCCACCACAGTAAAAGGGCTACAGGAGTTCGTAGGCATGGTCAATTTCTACCATAGGTTCGTTCCGGCAGCTGCGCGAGTCATGCGCCCGCTTTTCCAATGCCTGGCAGGTAATCCGGTAGAGTTGATATGGTCCCCGACCGCAGAGGCGGCTTTTACAGCAGCTAAGGCAGCCTTGGCAGACGCCACCATGTTGGTCCATCCGAGCCCCTCCGCCCCCACGGGCCTGACAGTTGACGCCTCTGACGTGGCGGTGGGCGGGGTTCTGGAGCAGCAGGTCGGTGGCCGTTGGCAGCCTTTAGCGTTTTTCAGCCGGCAACTAAATTCGGCTGAGCTGAAGTATAGCGCATTTGACCGAGAGCTTCTGGCTCTCTATTTAGCTGTTCGTCATTTCAGGTACTTCCTCGAGGGCCGCCCATTTGTGGCCTTTACGGACCACAAACCATTAACATTTGCTTTTTTGAAATTGTCTGACCCATGGTCGGCCCGCCAGCAGCGGCACCTGACTGCTATCTCCGAATTTACCACCGATGTCCGTCATGTCGCGGGTAAGCTTAATGCCGTTGCTGACGCCCTGTCTAGACCCGCTTTTCCCCCTATTTCGGCGGTGGACTGCGAAGTGGATCCCCAGGAGCTTGCGAAGGCACAGCTTCTAGCGGATACCGTTTCGGCATACCGGTCCACCACTTCGGGATTGAAGTTGGCCCAGGTAGCTTGTGGGTCGGAAGGCACAAAAGTCTGGTGCGATGTTTCTCTTCCCCGTCCCAGGCCGGTAGTACCGCCCTCCCTTCAGCGCCGGGTTTTCGATGCCATTCATGGGCTGGCGCACCCGTCCATCCGCTCCACCTCTGCCTTGGTAGCAGCTCGGTTTGTCTGGCATGGCCTACGGAAACAGGTAGCGGGTTGGGCACGTTCCTGCGTTCCCTGTCAGACCGCTAAAGTCCAGCGCCATGTCCAGCCCCCCGTACAGGATTTCGAGGTCCCGGCTGTTCGTTTTTTCCACATCCACGTGGATTTGGTCGGTCCTTTGCCTTCCTCCCGGGGCTACACCCACCTCCTCACGGTGGTGGATCGGTTCACCCGGTGGCCAGAGGCTTTCCCATTGTCTGATATTTCGTCAGCGTCTTGTGCTAGGACTTTGGCCCTTCATTGGGTAGCTCGTTTCGGGGTCCCGGCAGTTATTACCACTGACAGAGGCCCACAATTCACTTCGTCCCTCTGGGCCGCGCTCGCAGAACTGTAAGGGTCCAAGTTACAACCCACTACTGCATATCACCCCCAGGCAAATGGACTCGTAGAAAGGTTCCACCGCCAACTTAAGGCGTCCCTCAGTGCAAGGCTTGAAGGCCCGGACTGGGTAGACCAGCTCCCTTGGGTTCTTTTGGGCATCCGGACTGCTCCTAAGCTAGATCTCGGTGCGTCGTCCGCAGAGCTAGTATATGGCTCGACACTTCGAGTACCCGGAGATCTGTTTCCGGACCCTTCAGACCAGCTGCCTACAGTCCCATCAGTGTTAGCATCTCTCCGGGAACGGGTGGGCTCCCTGGCTCCAGTTCCGACTTCACGTCATGGGTGTCCCATGGTACATGAACCGCCTTCCCTGAAGGACTGTGAGTTCGTTTTTCTGCGAAAAGATTCCCATCGCGCCCCGTTGCAGAGGGTCCATCAAGGGCCGTTCCGGGTTTTGCGTAAGGGAACAGCTACCTTCACCTTAGACATGTGCGGCAAGAGTGAGCTCGTCTCGGTGTCCCGGCTTAAACCTGCACATTTGGATCCGGATCAACCAGTCCTGGTCGGTCAAACCCCTAGGAGAGGCCGACCTCCGTTAGTTCCGCTCAGTCCAGGACCCCCCGTTCCGACAGTTCCTCCAGGACCCCCCGTTCCGGCAGTTCCTCCAGGACCCCCCGTTCCGGTAGTTCCTCCAGGACCTCCCGTTCCGGCTGTTCCGCCAAGTCCGGAACCCCCGGCTCCTGTGGTTCAGGCTGTCCCTCTCCGTACTCGTTATGGTCGCGAAATCCGGCTCCCTGCTAGGTTCCGCACCTCGGGTTCTGGGGGGGGGTCATGTAGCGACCATAGAGAATGGTCCAGGTTGTCGAACCCTCGGATTGGCCAGCGAGGTCACGTGTGAACGCGACCATGGGGATTGGTCCAGGGAGCGACATCGCTGATTGGCCAGCGATGTCATGTGCGCGTTTGGCGCCCGAAATAGCCAGTTCGGCGAAGTCTTCGAAGAAGACAGTAAGTTTTTGATGGTTGTCCTTTACCTTGTTGTTTAACTCTGTATTCGAATATTGCGGCTGCAATAAACTTCCTTTACAACCAACAAGTTTTCGGACTCGCCATAATGCTGTATTTAACTGTTTTGCCAATCAGACTTGATGGTACATTGGTTGCAAAGCAATTTTATGGCTAATTTATTATGCAACAGGCGCAAGGCTCTGAATAATTAATCACTTCAGTTTAAAGGTTGTGGAGATCAGCAATTTTATTGCCAATAGTTTACACCAGGGTGGCATTCTTTCATTGAAAATAATGATTTGTGAAGAAAAAATACAAATATTATTTCTTCAGACATTGACTTCAAAATGTTATCACTTTCTTGTATATTTGATTTTGGTTATTTCGTTGGTGCCAATTAAATTCAGAACATTGAGGTATTTAAAGGATGAGATTCGTGACTATTTGTGAATGTGAAAATGTTTTATTACTTTAACAATGCTGGGAATTGTAACTGCTTATGACCTAGAAATGAACGAAAATCATAAACCGAATCTAAAGAAAGGTCCTGACCTGAACCATCACCTATTCATGTCGTCTCAAGATGCTGCCGAACCCATCGGAATTACTCAAGCACTTTGTCTTTTGTTCAAGATTCCAGCATCTGCAGTTTCTTGCTTCTCTAAAATCATAAATTATTTAGTGCATGCTTTACAATGGATCAAAAAAAACTGCGCACTAGAAATATTCAGGGCCTGAAAAGCCAATAGCTAGAAATTGTAACACCCTGGTCAGATTGGCACTTGCTGGAATCTCTGGAGTGACCCAATTGAAATGTGCAACATCAGGGGAAGTCACCCAATTAGAATAACCCCAGTATCCACCATGCCGTTAGATGTATTCTAGGTGGCTGCTTTTCTCTTAATACTTGTGACATATATAACCGTGTAAATAGCATTTGCAATGCAACAAATATTGAAAGAATGAAATGTTATCCATCAAACCTATTACGGGTTTACCAGCATCGTGGCTGGTGTGATGTTTCGCATACCAACACCATAATTTGTTTCCAGAGACCTCTCGTTAACTCTCAGCACCTGGCAGTTAATGGAGCCTCAGGCACTCTTTTCTGTGCCCTGCCTGGGTGTGCACCCAAGTCACCCACTATTATTCCCTCTCCTTTCCCCTCCCTCTTCCCCGTCCACTTCCCCTTGCATCCCTTCATCTGGCTTCACACTTAACTCTTTTTCTCTCCTTATTTTACACCTTTTCATCTCCATTCCTCTCTGGCCTTTGTCCACCCAACTTCCAATTCCCACTTACCTGTATCCATCTATCATTAGCCAGGAAAGACACAAAAAGCTGGAGTAACTCAGCAGCACAGGCAGCGTCTCTGGAGAGAAGGAATGGGTGATGTTTCGGGTCGAGACCTTTCTTCAGACTGGTTAGGGATAAGGAAAACAAGAGACGTAGACGATGATGTGGAGAGATTAAGAACAATGACTAAAAGATATGCCAAAAAGTGACGATGATAAAGGAAACAGGCCATTTTAAGCTAGTGCGACTTGGGTGGGGGAGTGATAGAGAGAGAGGGAATGCTGGGGCTACCTGAACTGAGAGAAAACAATATTCATAGCACTGGGCTGTAAGCTGCCCAAGCAAAATATGAGATGCTGTTCCTCCAATTTGCGTTTAGTCTCACTCTGACAATGGAGGAGATCGAGGACAGAAAGGTTTATGTAGGAATGGGAAGGAGAATTAAAGTGTCCAGCAACCTGGAGATCAGGTTGGTTCAGGCGGGCCGAGTGAAGATGTTCCGCGAAATGATTGCCCAGTCTGCGTTTGGATCATTTGCCAGGGCTTGTCCTGCCCCCAGTTGTTTTCCAACTCCCCCCCCCTACTACATTCAGCCTGAAGAAGGATCCTGAGCCAAAATGTCACCTATCTATGTCCTCCAGAGATGCTCCCTGACCTGCTGAGTTAATCCATCACTTTGTGTCTTTTCTTGACACTAATTGTTCCTTTTCCCTGAAAATTTCCTTTTGCATTTCAGCTTTGTTCCCTCTTCATTTGTTCTCTATTCTGAGGGATAGGATATACAGGCATTTGGATGGACAAGACCTGATTATGGATAGTCAGCATGGTTTTGTACGTGGGAGGCCGTGTCTCACAAATCTGATTGAGTTGTTTGAAGACGCGACCAAAAAGGTCGATGAGGGCAGAGCTGTAGATGTTGTGTACATGGATTTCAGTAAGGCGTTCGACCAGGTTACGCATGGTAGGCTGCTCTGGACGGTTAGATCGCATGGGATCCAAGGAGAGATAGCTGAATGGATAGAAAATTGGCTTCATAGAAGGAAGCAGAGGGTGACGGTGGAAGATTGCTTCCTGGACTGGAGGCCTGTGACTAGTGGTGTGCCTCAGGGTTCGGTACTGGGCCCATTACTGTTTGTCATCTACCTCAATGATTTGGATAAGAACATACTGTACATGGCAAGATGTGCAAGTATGCTGATGATACAAAAGTGGGCGGTTTTGCTGATAGTGAAGATAGTTGTAAAAAATTGCAGCAGGATCTTGATCATTTGGTTAGGTAGGCTGAGGAATGGTTGATGGAATTTAAAACAGAGAAGTGTGAGGGGGTTGCATTTTGGGAAGTCTAACATGGGCACAACCTACACAGTGAATGGTAGGGCTCTGGGGAGTGTTGTTAAAGAGAGAGATCTAGGATTGCAGGTGCATGGTTCCTTGAAGGTCGAGTCACAGGTAGATAAGGTGATCAAAAAGGCTTTAGCACATTGGATTTCATCAGTCAGAGTATTGAGTATAGAGGTTAGGAGGTTATGTTGCAGTTGTATCAGACGCTGGTGAAACCGCATTTAGAGTATTGTGTTCAGTTCTGGGCAACATGTTATAGGAAAGATGTTTTCAAGCTGGAAAGGATACAAAGAAGATTTACAAGGATGTTGCCAGGACTAGAGGATCTGAGCTATAGGGAGAGGTTGAGTTTGGTGTGGTGGGTGTATGAACAAGCTACCAGGGGAGGTAGTTGGGGTTGGGACAATCCCAATGTTTAAGAAACAGTTAGACAGGTACATGGATAGGATAGTTTTGGTGGGTTATGGACCAAACGCAGGCAGGTGGGACTAGTGGACTGTAGCTGTGACATGATCTGAAGACCAGCAGCAAACAGCCCACTCCACAAGCAGAGGTCCACCACTCCAGGAAGAGAGCCCCCAAAAGACCACAAGTCAAGTCAAGTCAAGTTTATTTGTCACATACACATACAAGGTGTGCAGTGAAATGAAAGGTTACCCACAGTCCAGCAATAGAGCAATAAAAATAAACAATTTCACATACAATCACAACCAACACAAACAAAAAAAAGAAACATAAAAAAAAGAAACATCCATCACAGTGCGTCTCCTCCAGTCACCTCCTCACTGTGATGGATGGCCAGAATGTCTTTTCTCCTCCTCTTTTCAGGGCCGCCCACACCCTCCCAATGGAGTTTCTTTTTCGATGCAGTGCATTGGTTGTGTTGGTTTTGTTTCAATGATTGAAAGAAATGATAAGAGTTCGCCTTTCAATGCAGTGAGATGCTTGTGTTTGTGTTTGTTTTAAATAAGAGTTTGCCTTTCAATGCCATGAAATGCTTGTGTCTGTGTTTGTTTCATTGATAGAAGTAAATGATAAGAGTTTGCCTTTCAATGCATTGCAATGGTTGTGTTTGTTTTGTTTCATTGATAGAAAGAAATGATAAGAGTTCGCCTTTCTATGCAGTGAATTGCTTGTGTTTTGTGTTTGCTTCATTGATCTAAATAAATGAAAAGAGTTATCTTTTAAATGCAGTGCAATGTCTGTGTCTGTATTTATTTCATTGGTCAAAATAAATGAAACTAAAATATTTGAAAGAGATGCCATGAGAAAGTACTTAGAAATGCAATAACTTCAGACATCAATTTTTTGTCAAAATGTCCAAAATCAACTTTATTCAAATAAACTAAATCCCTATAAAAGGTGGATAACTACACGCAAAAATCCATGAAAAAATATAAACTTCAAACAATTACAAAAACTACCAAAAAAGAGATTTTTAACATTAAACAGATTCTTCTATGTAATAATTTTTAATGTGGCTGGTTATACAACACAACTTGTCTTCCCCTGATCCTGGTACCTGTCGCCGGTTGACGTAGGTAGTCGCCAATGAAATTCATCCGTCGTCAGTAACGGCGACAACCTACCTCACCTGGCGATAACCTGCGACAGTGCCCATGACAAGCTGCGATCATTGGCGTCAAGCCAGCTGTCACCGAAATTTTTTGAACATAGAGACATTTCCGTGATGACCCGAGAACAGCTACGACTCATTGGAGACTACTCACGACCATGCCCGCGACACCCCGCGACGCACCGGCGACAGCCTAGTCGCTGGCAGTCGCCTTAAAAATCGCCGAACTGGGACAGGCCCTTAACTCTATGACTATGACTCTATTTGCATTATGAACGTGCTAAATAATGTATCAGCTGTATAAACCCTATTCTCAATCAACGAATTACAAAAGTTGTTGAAATCACTCGTACAATGATTCCAGGGAAGAACGTCATAATCCATAGATGCAGATATGGAACTAGTGCTCGAGAAAAATTGGAATGAGAGGATTGCTTAGGTTGACACGCAGGGAAGCCAAGCTGACCCTGTCCAGAGATGTGAACAGAGGAAAATGGTACAAACAGCCAGGGAATTTGACAGCAGACAAGAAACCAGATGAAGACCCAGAGTGAGGTTGCCCATCCTTACTTTGTATCAAAAAGACCAGCAAATTTGTAGATGCTATAATAAGTACCCTCACATTTGGTTGATCATGCAATGCACTCACACTGCAAAATAACTCTGACTGCTTCTTACAACAGAGCCCAAGTATCAGCTGCAATTCACAGTAGAACCTACTGACTTTACACACATAATGTATGTTTACGTGCTATCACACACTGACAGCTGCAGGCTAAACATTTAGTCGGTAATATATGCACTCGGTATGGTGAAAGGTCCTTCAGGAATACAAAAGCTCAAAATCCCATTGAAGAGCTTATGATTAAAACTGTAAGGTGTCTAAACAAGCAGGGAGGGTAAAGTTAGAAAAACACCATGCTGAGGTTTTACTGCCATCTTTATCCTTATTCACTCACTGGCTGGTCGTTCTCAATGAAGAATACAATGAAGGAGCACCTAATGTATTGCTTATGTAGATATCAATTGAGGGAATATGCAAAAGCTAGTATTCAAGCATATTCTTCTTAGATCATCCTTTTATTCTCTTTCCCAACCATAACAATGCTTTCTTAAGCAAAATTCAAACAGCTGGAGGAATCTGTTAGGGTGGCACAGTGGCGCAGCAGGAGAATTGCAGCCTTACAGTGGTAGAGACCCGGGTTCGATCCTGACTACAGGTACTGTTTGTACGGAGTTAGCACGTTTTCCCCCGTGACCGTGTGAGATTTCTTCGGGTGCTCCTGTTTCCTCCCACATGTAGACTAATTGGGTTCTGTAAATTGTCCCCAGTGTGTAGAATCAGACTGGTGTGTGGGTGATTGCTGGTTGGTGTGGACGGTGGGCTGGCGGGCCTGTTTCCATGGTGTGGACGGTGGGCTGGCGGGCCTGTTTCCATGGTGTGCAGGTGATTGCTGGTTGGTGTGGACGGTGGGCAGACCGGCCTGTTTCCATGGTGTGGACGGTGGGCTGGTTGGTGTGGACGGTGGGCTGGCGGGCCTGTTTCCATGGTGTGTGGGTGATTGCTGGTTGGTGTGGACGGTGGGCTGGCGGGCCTGTTTCCATGGTGTGGACGGTGGGCTGGCGGGCCTGTTTCCATGGTGTGCGGGTGATTGCTGGTTGGTGTGGACGGTGGGCTGACGGGCCTGTTTCCAGGCCGTTTCTCTAAAAACTCCAAAAAAAGCTAAAACCGTGGAGGGAAATGAACAAACAAACTTTTGGGCTGGGATCATTCTTCAGACTAATTAGTCTGAACAAGGGTCCTCACCCAAAATGTCTATTGTCCATTTTCTCCACAGATGCTGCCTGACCTGATGAGTTCCTCCAGCAGTTTGTTGTTTGCTCAAAATTCCAGAAGCTGTAGTATAAAGAAGGGATTTATTCACAAAATGCTGGAGTAACTCAGCAGGCCAGGCAGCATCTCGGGAGAGAAGGAATGGATGACGTTTCGGGTCAAGACCCTTCTTCAGACTGACATCTGCAGTTATTTTCGTATAAAGAAGGGCCCTGACTTGAAATGTCACATATCCATAACTTCCAGAGATGCTGCCTGTTCATTGAGGTACTCCATCAAAGAAGGGTCTCAACCCAAAACGTCACCTATCCATGTTATTCAGAGATGCTGCCTGACCGCTGAGTTACCCCAGCACCTTGTGTCTCTTTTTAAATTGTGCATTCATAAATTATTACCACGCTTAACTATCATAATATCTATCATTTAGAAAGAAGATGAGGAGGAATTTTCTTTAGTGGTGAATCTGTGGAATTCTTTGCCACAGAAGGCTGTGGAGGCCAAGTCAGTGGATATATTTAAGGCAGAGATTAGATAGATTCTTGATTAGTACAGGTGTCAGAAGTTATGGGGAGAAGGCAGGAGAATGGGGTTAGGAGGGAGAGATAGATCAGCCATGATTGAATGGCGAAGTAGACTTGCAGCGAATTGTGGACGCAGCCCAGACCATCACACAAACCAACTTCCCTTCTATGGACTCCATTTATACCACAAGTTGCCTCGGTAAGGCCAGCAGCATAATCAAGGACGAGTCACACCCTGGCCACTCCCTTTTCTCCCCTCTCACATCAGGCAAAATGTATAGAAGTGTGAAAATGCACACCTCCAGATTCAGGGACAGTTTCTTCCCAGCTGTTATCATGCAGCTAAATCATCCTAGCACAACCAGAGAGCAGTGCTGATCTACTATCTACCTCATTGGTGACCCTCGGTCTATCCTTGATCAGACTTTGCTGGCTTTACCTTGCACTAAATGTTATTCCCATATCATGTATCTAGACACTGTAAATGGCTCGACTGTAGTCATGTTTTGTCTTTCTGCTGACTGGTTTGCCTGCAACAAAAGCTTTTTCCTGTAACGTGGTACACGTGACAATAAACTAAACTGAACTAAACCAGCATCCACGTTCTAGGATCATCCTCCAGCATTTCTGTGAACTCCAACTTCTCGCCCCGGAGCAAACCCATCTTCATGTTCTCTTCCCTTTCAGAGTTTCAAAGAGCACATTTCCTTTATGACCATCTACTCCAGTCCCCAGTGATTGCTGATTCCGGTCCCAGGTCAATTTCTGGGAGAGCACAGGAGATGCAATGCCTGCCCTTATGCCTTCACCCTTACCACCATCCACCTGCCCTTATGCCTTCGCCCTTCCCACCATCCAAGCATTTTCTACCAGAGAATATAGTGATTTATCTGCACTTCTTTCAATATAGTATTGCAATTTTTGCTCATGATTTATGCCAAGAGTCCCATGACATCATTCTTTAGTTAAGCACCAAGGACCAGTCTCACCCTGGTCACTCCCTCTTCGACCCTCTCCCATCAAACAAGAGGTACAGATGTTTGAAAATGCATACCTCCAGATTCAGGGACAGTTTCTTCCTATTGTAGAAAGGAAATGCAGATGCTGGTTTAAACTGAAGGTAGACACAAAATGCTGGAGTAACTCAGCACGGAACAGGCACCTAGCTGTTTTCAGGCAACTGAACCATCCTATCACCAACTAGAGAGCATTCCTGACTTACCATCCACCTCATTGGAGACCTTCGAACTACCTTTAATCGGACTTTCCTGGACTAAATGTTATTCTCTTTATACTGTACCTGTACACTGTGGACTGCTTTCTTGTAATCGCGCATTGTCTTTTCGCTGACTGGATAGCACGCAACAAAAACCTCCACACTAGTGACAATAATAAACTAAGCCAACCTAAACAAAGCTAAACTAAACTAAACTAGGGATTTGTCTGTCCTCTCCAAAACCAAGACAGGACATCCTATTTTAGACTGAGGCTGCAGGTCCATAGTGATTGTGTCCTGGCGAGAAACAAACTTTGGGACGGTATTTGTGTTGGAGTGCCCTGATACAATGTTCCAGGACTCTATTGTTAATGAGCACCACTGGCCTCCACTGGCCTTTTGGACTTCATTAAAAGCGATCTGCCCAGCGGGACAAAGGTAAGTATTTGTTCATTTGCATCTATCTTAAAATCACTAGAGTTAATTTAAATTATTTGAATCACTTTAGGGTCCTTTTTCTTTTCTAAAAATTAAGAATATTATTAAGAATTTTTTTTTTAATAGTCTTTCCCAGTAATGAGTGTTACGGAAACATCAAAGGTTTTGATATCGTTGACCTCCCATGCTAGCTGGGGTCTCAGCTGGTTTAGCTGGTTGCAAAGCATTTTCTGCTACTTTTTGGATGGAGCTTCTTTTGTGCCCATGCCCCGCAATTCTTATATTGGCACAGTGGTGCAGCAGTAGAGTTCCTGCCTCATAGCGCCAGAGACCTGTGTTCGATCCTGACTACAGCTTTTGTCTGTGTAGAGTTTGAACTTTCTCCCTGTCACCGTACGGATTTTCTCCGGGTGATTTGGTTTCCTCCCACGTTCCGAAGACGTGCGGGTTTGTAGGTTAATTGGCTGGTTCATGATCGGTAATTAACAGGTCACACCATGGCCTGGTTCGGTAATGTGAATGCTCTGAAACGAAGGAGGCTGCAGAAAGTGAGGTTTGTTTGACAGATGGATGGAGTAAATGACAAAGGATAAAGATGAAAAGGAGACAAAGGGGTATCAGATAACGGTAGAAGAGGATGAGTGAAATGCAGTCAGAGGGAGGTTTATTAGTGGAATGGGATAAGGGGGAGGAGAAAAAAAAGAGGATAAAAGGGAAACATGGGTCATGGGGATGGGAGATGAGTGTACAAAGGAGGAAAAAGGATTAGGCAGTGAGGATGAGGTGGGAGAAATGTGTGCACACCTGGATTGGGGGGAGGGGGGGTTGGGGGAGGACATGGGAAAGGGTGTGGGGGGTAGGGGGGGTTCTCCTTGATCAACTGCACTACATGCACAAAAAAGGTATTGACCCAGCATTGTTACTTTGTTCTGTCTGAGGAGCAGAATACATGCTTGGGATACACTGACGCTCGTTGCAGCCACCACACAGCCTTCGGCGGATATTGTGTGAGTGGCTAGACTATAACAGCTTCTCAATCACTTCATGGGCACTTCGCTGAAGGAAGAAACATGAGTTAAACATTTAACCTCAAAACACATTAAAATGCAACCACCCGACAATGTTAAATTCCTCTTGACTGCTCTTCTTCTGGACAGTGAGTGGACTGATATTCAACTTTAGTTGGGTGCAAAATTGACAGTATTGAGTTAACTACCAGTTATAAACACAGGCCACTTTCCCAATACTAGAAAGGCAAGTTGGATACATTTTATAATGGGTGTCTCTTTGCTAACCATCCCTTTCCAAGGTTGAAATGTAATTCCTGCTGAATTTTGCTAATATATATGGCATTTTCCCTTTTATGCTTGATTACTTCAGTGTACTGCAGTTGAAATATCAACAGTGTCCAGTAATATATAATTACATACCATGCTTCATTTAATTTCAGTTTAAATGATATATTAAACTATGATTTACCCTTGATTCCCACTTTGCAGCTTAATTTATATTATTGGACAGCTAGTTTTTTTTTAATGCACTAACCAACTTTAAATTAGGAGCACACTATATTTCACTTCTTTGAATTCTACAATCTCAGAAAACGTTCTGCACCCATGCACGAAGATACAGATTGTTCACTTTAGGGTTGTGAGTCATCAATCTGTATTCCCACAGATAAAAGGATCATTTGTGCGAAGCTATTGAGGATTGAATTCCATCACCCTCATTTTAATATTTACTTCCATATTTATAAACCACACTCAGGTTGCTATGCCGAGATCAGTTGCTATTAGTTTCGTTTGATAATAATCAAACAGAGCCTGTACCATACATTGTCAACAGCATTATCTACCTGTTCTTAAACTTTGGCTTTATCATGCACTGTACACATAGCTATCAGCCAAATCAGGTTACATTTTGCTGAAAGCTAAAAGAGGCTATGAATTCCTCTTACTGATGAAGATCACTAATCCGTGGCCTGATTTTTGCAGAAATGCTGAAACCTACGGTTTGAAGGCCAAGCTCTTTATTATTTTATGGCCAATTAATTTGAACAATGCAAAACCCTGAATATGCGTCCAATAAATACAGGGTATTAGTCTGCCACTTACAATCTACGCACACGTGAACTTCACTGACATCATTATCTACCATCTGTTACTCCCAATGCATTCCAAACCTTAGTTTTAGTTTCGTTTTAGAGATACGGATACAGATACAGCGTGGAAACGGGGCCTTCAGCCCACCGAGTCCGCGCCGACCAATGATCAACTGTACTCTAGTTCTATTCTACACACAGGAACAATTTGCAGAAGTCAATTAACCTACAAACCTGCACGTCTTTAGAATGTGGGAGAAAATCAGAGAACCCAGTGAAAACCCACATGGTTACAGCGTGAACGTAACATCTGCACAGACATCATCCATAGTCAGAATCTAACCCGAGTTTCTAGCGCTGCAAGGCAGCAACTCTACCACAGCGCCACTGTGCCACCCCAATGGCCATATCTCAGCCATCAACTGAGCAGCCTTCCAACTGAGGCATGGACAAGTAGGAAAAAAAATCAATGCAGGAGCAAGACGCGTAAAATCCTTTCTGATTCTTAAAGTTCAAAGAGGTGATGGTAATTGGATACTAACTTTGAGGAGCAAAGATTGGTGTTGTCAAGCCTCTTGTGTGAAAGCAATTAAACATGCTTGGACCTGGTCAGTACTTGGAAGGTAAAGCCCATGGAAATACCATTCTTGCTGCTTCAGGAAACAAATGACCCAAATGGACTGAACTCCATCAGGATCACAGGTATATTGTGCATGCTAAAGTAAAATAGCAACTTCACACATTCTGTAAATCAAGGGCCCAAATCCATTCTAATTAAAAGTGATAGAAAATTATTTGAAAGCAAATCATTATATTTTCATGATGATGTGATAATCGTGGCCAAAGGAGTGTGTTAGGTGCTGTTGTGCCTGGATGCCTTGTATGTTACCCATGAATAATGTGATGCAACAGATATGTTTATACCTTAGGGCAGATCATGGGTTCCTCTGGAGCTCTGTACATCTTTTCACAAGGAGCGGTTTAACCAGACCAGACCAGATATTATTTGATTCAGGGTAACCTCTGCAACAAATCACGATCCACCCAGCTGCAGGTAATTTCAGCAGAACACACACTATTTGCTGCTAACATATGGAGATATGCGTTTTCAAACTTCTGTACTTCTTGCCAGATGGTAGACGGGAGAAGAGGGAGTGACCGGGGTGGGACTGGTGCTTGAATATGCTAGAGGCCTTACTGATGGAGTCAATGGAAAGGGGATTCATCTGGGCTATGTCCGCAACTTTCTGCAATTTCTTGCGGTCTTGGACGGAGATATTAGATACCAAACCATGCTATGATGCATCCCGATAAAATGCTTTCTATGGTGCTTCTGTACAAGTTTGTGAGGGTTGTTGGGGACATGCCGATCTTCCTAAATTTTCAAATGGAGCCATTGGTGTGCTTTATTCATCAGTGCTTTGTAAACTTGCAAAATATAGCCCCAATTTTTAAATATTCTATCCCATGATCTACGAAGGCAAGCATATTATAAGCTTTCATCAATGCTCTATCGGATTTGAACCTAGAGATCTCTCTATTCACAAAATGCTGGAGTAACTCAGCAGGTCAGGCAGCATCTCGGGAGAGAAGGAATGGGTGACGTTTCGAGACCCGAAACGTCACCCATTCCTTCTCTCCCGAGATGCTGCCTGACCTGCTGAGTTACTCCAGCATTTTGTGAATAAATCGATTTGTACCAGCATCTGCAGTTATTTTCTTATACTAGAGATCTCTCTGTTCAGCAACATTCCTTCCTTGCCTTAACATTTAGTATAGATGTCCTACCTCTGTTTGCCTTCCCAAAATGCATCACCTCATATGTCAGGATTAAATTCCATTTACCAATGCTCCACTCATCTTTCCATCTGATTAATATCCTGCCATGGTCTTGGATCACCTTCCCACGATCCACAACATCTCGTTTTCTCAGCTGAAAAAGGGTAAAAGTTCTTCTGAAGATCTTTCAACATCTGCTGGATGTTGTATAATTTGGTTCTATAAAATTAGAAAGGTAAGACCGGGCAACTAGGGAATTGCAGACCAGTTAGCACAACGTTTGTTGTTGGAAAATTACTGGAATATATAAGTAAGGATTGAATGATTAAAAAATATTCAGCAGCTCAGTGAGAAACAATGTCTTGCAAGAGATAGGCCATTCAGCCCCAGGGAACAGGATTTAATTTTCTTTGGAGGGAGCTGAACAGTGAAATATCTCTAGGCATTTTTACATGGATATCCTGAAGATATTTGATAAAGTCCCATAATAACTGAAGTTGAAAAATGAAATTAAACTAAATTATGGTCCTGACTTGGAAATTAACAAGGGCAGGAGACGGAGAGTAGGGATAATATCTCAGTTATGATGGTGGGATACATCTATTTGGCATATTTATTAAAGATTTAGGTGAGGAAACAGACAGTTATCCAAAGTTTTATGTAAGGCACTAAGATAGGTAGCGTTGTAAGCACATGAGTGCATAAATTAGACATAATGCTGTCAAAGTCACAAATCATTTTGAGAGATAAATTTGTTCTCAATTCAAGGTAAGTTTTAGCTTATGGATTTTTTGCAATATTCATTTAATATTTGAAAATGTAAATTAAGTTTAAGTTTACATGTTTTGCGTATTAAGGTTTTGTTTTAATTTCATAAATTTTATTAATTTATTTTTTAATTGTCCAGATATTTTGTAATTATTTTGAAATGTTTTTGGATGTCAAAAAATGTCTAAATCATTCATTGTGTTTAGACCCCTTGTAAACCATCTAACCTGAGGGAGGGGAAATAATTTACCCACACGACAAGACTTCATCTGCAGGTTTGCATGTCAGACTTGTTTTATGGATAGTTGGCCAGAAGGTACTGTCACAGCAGTGACGTCTTGTCAACAATGGAGGTGCCTTTGTGCTGCACGTTTGCATTGTGAGATCTGCAATAGGAAAGTAAGGGCTTGTTTTGCAGGTCAGCAGTGCCTTACCACAAAATATGTGTCCTGGTGTTATTCACAATTTTCACGCTTGAAGGACTTTAAATGTAGCAAGTTTGAGATCACAATTTAAAAGGGGCATTTTTAAATATAAAATATTCGTCAACATACCTAATCTCTTCGCTCTTCTAAGGGCATGCAAAATGTACACCCTCTAGTCCTGGCAACATCCTCGTAAATCTTTTCTGAACCCTTTCAAGCTTGCCAATATCTTTTCTATAACATGGTACCCAGAACTGAACACAATATTCTAAATGCAGTCTCACCAATGTCTTATACAACTGCAACATGACTTCCCAACTTCTATACTCAATACTCTGACTAATGAAGGCAAAAATGCCAAAAGCCTTTTTGACCACCTTATCTACCTGCAACTCGACCTTCAAGGAACCATGCACCTGTATTCTTACAGTAGATCCCTCTGCTCTACAACACTACCCAGAGGCTTACCATTTACTGTGTAGGTCCTGCCCTTGTTCGCCATCACAAAATGCGACACCTCACACTTTTCTGTATTAAATTTCATCAACCATTCCTCTGCCCACCTGGCCAATCGATCTAGATCCTGCTGCAATCTTTCACAGCCATCTTCACGATCTGCACGATCTTTTGTAAGTCTTGCTAATCTTGGTCTGTATGTTCTCATCCAAATCATTGATGTAGATGACAAACAGTAATGAGCCTAGCACTGAATTCTGAGGAACGCCACTAGTCTCAGGCCTCCAGTCCGAGAAGCATCCTTCCACCATCACCCTCTGCTTCCTTCTATGGAGCCAATCTGCTAATCATTCAGCTATCTCTCCTTGGTTCCCATACCATCTAACCTTCCGGAGCAGCCTACCATGCGGAACCTTGTCAAATGCCTTATTGACATATATGTACACAACATCTACAGCGCTGCCCTCATCGACCTTTTTGGTCGCGTCTTCAAAAAATTAATCAGATTTGTGAGACACGACCTCCCACGTACAAAACCATGCTGACTATCCCTAATCAGACCTTGCCCATCCAAATCCCTGTATATCCTATCTCTCAGAACACTCGCTAATAACTTTCCAACTACAGACACTAAGCTCACCAGCCTATAGTTCCAGCATTTTCCCTGCAGTCCTTCTCGAAAAGAGGCACAACATTTGCCACCCTCCGGTCTTCCGGTGCCCCTCCTGTATTTAAGGACAACTCGTAAATTTCAAACAGGGCTCCCGCAATTTCCTCTCTAGTTTCCCGCAATGTCCTCGGATATATCAGATCAGGCCCTGGAGATTTGTCTACCTTCATACACGACAGTACTTCAGTACTTCTTCGACGGAACACTGACTGCTCTCAAGACACTTCCATTGGCTGCCCAAATTTCCTCTGTCCTAGTGTCTTTATCCACGGTAAATTCAGAGGAGAAATACTCATTGAGGACCTTGCTCATCTCCTGTGGCTCTACTCAGAGGTGACCCTTTTCCCTCTTATGTATTTCTAAAATCTTTTGAGAATGTCCTTAATGCTACCCGCCAGAGCTATCTCCCAGCCCCTTTTTGCCCTTCTGATCTCCTTTATCAGTTTACTCCTTAGTTCCTGAAACTCTTCCAGGGATGCACTTGATCCCAACTGCCTGTACCTGCCCCATGCATCCTTCTTTTTTTTGACCAACACCTCAATTTCCCTCGTCAGCCAAGCTTCCTAACGTTTGCCTGCTTTGCCCTTCACTCTAACGGGGATGTACACATCCTGAGCTTTCGTCAGCAGTGTTGCATCCTGGGGCAGGACCTACATAGTAAATGGTAGGCCTCTGGGGAGTGTTGCAGAGTAGATGGATCTAGGAGTGCAAGCTGCCAGAGGAGGTCGTTGAGGCTGGGACTATCCCATCATTTAAGAAACAGACAAGTATATGGAAGTATATGGTTTGGAGGGATATGGACCAAGTGGAGGCAGGTGGGATAGTGTAGCTGGAACATTGTTGGCTGGTGTGGGCTGAAGGGCCTGCTTCCACACTCTATCACCCTATGACTCTATATCTGTATCCAGTTAGGTTTGTCCTTGCATCCCATGCGATTTAAACTTCCAGAGCAGATTAAATAAATTCCTTAATTTAATTAGGCTTTTCAGTAAATGTATCTGAAAAAGAAGAATAATCAATGTAATTACTAGCCTAAATCGAAACCATTACATCAGTACAGAAAGTTTGGTAAAACGATATCAAACACAGATCACGGCGATTAACCCCACGTGAGGTAGATATTAGAAGTAACAGAGTTACTGTTCCCATTGTTTCTGAACGATAAATATTGTAACTCAAGTATGAGAAGGGGGAGGCTGCCATGCCAGCCCCTACTCGTTCCCCGAAGACCAGAGACGGGGAGGATGGAGCCAGTGATTACGGGTGAAGAGCAAGGCTGGTAGGAGAGGAGAGGGAAATGGAGTCTGGCCAACCACGCCCTCGTGGTCGACAAAGATGGATGGAGGAAGGACAGGGACGTGGTGCCAAGAAAGGAGACCCACAACAGCCTGGGACTTACCTGGAACACGCACCGATTATAAAAACTAGAGCGTGGACATTGAAAATGGCCTCCTCCAACATGGCCCCTCTTGCACACGGGCTCAGTAGACTATTTCTGTGCACTTGCTAATCCGGGATCTGGGGTATAGAAATATTCTACTGGACAGTTTACAAGATAAAACATTTCACTGTGCATTTCACCTGTGACAATAAAAGCACCATTGAGCCATTGTATTTGTGTAGTTTTCATACCACAGAGCCAGTGTGCAGCACTGTTCTATTGGTCTTTTAGATTATATTGCTTTTGTACCTGAGCGTCATGCTTTCAGAACATGAGCTGCTCTACGAGGTCTGATGGAACAAATTGTTAAAGTAGTGAGCGGTCTTAATAGAGTTTGTAATGGTTAATGTTTAGGAACTAAGCGCACCTACTGACAGTTAATCCTTTCTTGGTTAACACCTCATTATCCTGATCCTCAAACCTGTGATTACCCTTTACTTTAATGTAATTCAGCAGCCCTGCATTTATTAGTTTAGTTTAGTTTAGTTTATTATTATTATCACGTTTACCAAGATACAGTGAAAAACGTTTTGAGCATGCTATCCAGTAAAAAAAGACCATAGATGATTACAATCAAGCTGTCCAAGGTGTACAGATAGAGGATAAAGGATATAATGTTTAGCACAAGATAAAGTCCAATACAGTCCGATTAAAGATAGTTTGGCTCCAAAGAGGTAGATGGGAGGTGAGGTGCTCTCTAGCTGGTGAAAGGATGGTTCAGTTGCCTGATAACAGCTAGGAAGAAACTGTTCCTGAATCTGAAAGTTTGCGTTTTCAAACTTCTGTACCTCTTGCCTGATGGGAGAGGGGAGAAAATGGCATGACTGCGGTGAGACTTGTCCTTGATTATGCCACTGGCCTTCCCAAGGCAGCGTGGTATAGATGGAGTCAATGGAAGTGAGGTTGGTTTACCTGACGGTCTGGGCCAGGTCCATCCACCTTGTGGTCTTGGATGGAGCTGTTCCCAAACCATGTTGTGATGCATTTCGAAAGATACTTTCTGCAGCGCATCTGTGGAAATTGGTAAGCAATGTTGGGGACATGCCAAACATCCTAAGCCTTCTAAGGAAGTAGAGATGTTGGTGTGCTTTTTTGGCCATTGCTTTTTGTTCAAATTAGTGCTGTTGTGCTAAGAAAGCAGAAAAAAAGAACAAATAACAATAAATGGAGGCAAAAAGCAAAAACTAGAGGAATAGTAAAATATGGGTAGTTTCCAGGTTATGACTAGTTTCTGTTCAAGAGAATTGATTGTATCCTGACTGTGTGCAAAGTGGAAATGAATGAAAACAGTGTGAGGGAGAGGATGGCAGACATAGCTGTGAAGGGAAGAATGGCTGCCAGCTCTCCTCACTGTCTCAGTGAGTGTGTGAGTGAGCTTGCTTTGCTCAGCTCGACCTAGCCCTCGATTATTGCAACTCAGGGGAGAGTGTTAGAAGTGGGAAGAGAAGCACTGGGAAATGTCCCGTTCCCATCTGCCAAAGATGCCTACAACCCCGTAGCAGTTGACAAATCCATTTCCATTCATCCCGCCGGTATCTTAAACCCGCGCTTGTATGTACAGGGAATCCATGTCAGGAACCTGCAACCTGAGGCAGATCTGTGTGACCTCAATAAAGAAAAAAATATTAGGAAAAGCAAACCTCTGAATATAGGTCGGTGGCCAATGGTTACATCAAAAACACAATCGTTGAGAAATCATGGCTAGGATGTTGAGATTCTTCCTCAGATTTTCAGAAATAATGTGAACGATTATGGACAATATTCATGAAACATTGATGATTTCCCTGTCAGTTAGGTTTTCTGGCACATATGTAAATGTTGGCAGGTAAGGTTAGGGCTAAGAAAGTTTCATATATAAGTGTCAGGCAATTTTACATGTACATGAATAGAAGGAAGAATCCAACAAAGCCAATGACCATGAGTCATCATTCCTGATTATGCAGCGGTTTATCCCAAATTCATCCACTTGGTATTCCCTGGCTGCAATACAAATGAGCTGATGTTTGGGGGTGTGGCAAGGCTTGGCGCAACCTACCTTAGAAAAAGGAGATGGAGGAAAAACATAGTAGGCGGCTAAAGCTGCAAGATCGGGAGGAAAGATTTGGAGACATCTTGAGAATGTTTGAACTACCAGGCCATGGCAATTTGTCCAGGTGGAGCAGTGGAGAGATTAAAGAGTTAGGAAATTAGGAAGCATCTATTGAAGGTGAGCAAGAAACATTGAAGAATTCAGTAGATCAATTGGTCCATGCTTGTGACACACAAGAAAAAAGTGATTGATAACATGATGTACAGGGTACGTTCACAAGGTCATAAGGTCATAATGAACAGGAGTAGAGTTAGGTCATTTGGCCCATCAAGTCTACCCTGCCATTCAATCATGGCTGATCTATCTCTCCCTCCTAACCCCATTCTCCTGCCTTCTTGCCCTAACCTCTGACACCTGTACTAATCAAGAATCTATCTATCTGTGCCTTAAAAATATCCACTAACTTGGCCTCTACAGTCTTCTGTGGCAAAGAATTCCACAGATTCAGCACCCTCTGACTAAAGCAATTTCTCCTTATCTCCTTCCTAAAAGAACATCCTTTAATTCTGTGACCTCTAGTTCTAGACTCTCCCACTAATGGTAACATCCTCACCACATGCACTCTATCCAAGCCTTCCACTATTCTGTATGTTTCAATGAGGTCCCCCCTCATTCTTCTAAACTCCAGTGAGTACAGGCCCATTGCTGACAAACGGCAAGGAGGCACAGGAGATTTGAAACCAATTCTATGATGATGCACAGCCTATCAGGGAAGTGCAGAAGATGAGGGATGTGATCAACCAGAATTGAGGATATTGAAGCAGACGTTTCCACGATGAGGGAAGCAGTTGAGGAGATCTCTGAAGTCAAGAAGATCAATGGAATTTATAACTGGTTGAGTTGAGAACAGTGTTCCCAAATTTAATGTTTAAATTTTGAATATGTTTCTATGTGTAAGATGGTGATAGTTGTTGGGTTTCATTTCATTTTCAAAAAGGAAGGTTTGTCTGTGTTTATGCATAAAGCTCCTTTAATTTAAGACCGCCTGCCACTGACCTTGACCTTAATGACTCATTCCTGCCCAATAAGCTCATTCCATTTATGTTCACTTTGACGAGAAGGTTGGTGGAATGACATCATCTGCTCCAACAGCATCGGGTGGGCTATCTGGAAACGGTATTCATGGATATCTTTAACATCCTACTACCCCATTCTGAGCTTCCCATCTGCTTTAAGACCATATCATCACAATGCCAAAAGAAAGTAAGGTAGCATGCCTTAATGTCTCCCGGTCTGTGGCTCTGGCATCTACCATCATGAAGTGCTCCAAGAGGCTAGACATTGAGCACATTAACTCCAGGCACACATAGAGCCTTGATCCACTTCAGTTTGCTTACTGTCACAATAGTTCCATGGCAGATGGCAGATGGCATCTTCCTGTCGCTACACTTATCGCTGGACCATTTGGATAACAAGGACACCTACAGTATATCAGATTCCTATTTACCGAGTATAGCTCAGCATTCAACACAATAATCACATTCCAGATTCAGGAACATCATTTTCCCCGCTGTTTTTAGACTACTGAATGGTCCTCTCATAAACTAAGGGTTCAGTCCCAGTCTTCCAACCTACCTCATTGTGGCATTAACAGTTTCTTTTGTGAGTCCATGTCTCTGTGGCTGTAACTCTCTAATGCAGTAACACTATATTCTGCACTCTGGTATTTTTCACTCTATCTCAGTACATGTGACAATAATAAACCTATACAAATTATTGCTATTAGGAGTTTGTGCTTTCAATAAACAATGTTCTGCAGTAGCCCTAACACTGGTATGGGCAAGTGCATGGATAAGAAAGGTTTAGAGGGATATGGACCACATATGAGCATACAAGACTAACTTGGTCGATGGGGTAAAGTTAGGTCGGAGGGCCTATTTCTGTGCTGTCTAGCACTATAATTCTCTGACTATTTTTGTATGCTAGCAGAAACATATAAGAGACATATAACATGCACTACAAATAATTGATTCTAGCACACATCTTACAAGAGGCATAAAGTTATTCTCCCTAAAACACTTGTATCCCAAAGCAAAATACTGCAATTAGTGGAAATCTAATAAAGAACTAAATACAAAATCTTTCAATAGATCACCCAGCAAAGAAGGAAACAGACCTCAAGTTCATGCGTTTTCATCTGGATAGGAACAAGTTAGAGGAATAACAAATTTGAAGGATATAAGAGAGGGGGAAGTCAGGAGAGTACAAAGGGGAGACACTAAATGAGAAAAATGCAATGACAACAGAGTGATGGAGGATGTTGATAATGCACATAAATAGACAAAATGGTGAACTGTGGGAAAAGAATGATCATTGTTAGTAATTAGCGAAGGACAATTTCGTGAATGCTTGAAATCTTAAATTATAAAGCTGAGAAGATAATTTTCTAAAATTGTTGAACTCAATTATTCATCCTTGAAATCCTGAAATTTAGAAAATGTGATGCTATTCTTTGAGCTTAAAATGAGCTTCGTTGTAAATGCAGAGGGAGAGGAGGATGGAGAGGTCAGAGGGGATGGAGGTCCAATGTGACTGGAATTTTGGTTGGAATTTTCGGGGTACATGGACTGAATAAAGATGTTCATTCTGAGAGCGATTCATGACATTCAACAGAATAATACACCTCTTGTAAAATATACGTTTATTCCTGAAAGTGAATCATGCAACTCCAAATTAAGGTGAATGAAATACAGGGAGCAAGTAGTAATGGAACATGGCCATGTAGGTATGTAACCCGCTCATTATTGATCTTGACACTCCAAGAACAATGGGTTAGGTCATTTTCACATGGCAATTCATTACAACAGGTTGTCCAAACCACCAGTAATGAGTTGTATAAATATTTATCCATGTTTCATGTACATCATGAACAAAATCATGAAAGGAATAGATCAGGTAGACACACAAGTGTCTCTTGCCCAGAGTTGGAGAATTGAGAACTAAAGGACATATGTTGAAAGTGAAGGGGGAAAGATTTAACAGGAACCTGAGGGGTAACCTTTTCACACAAAGGATGGAGGTGTATGGAATGATCTGCCGGAGGAAGTAGTTCATGTTCATATGTGAAAGGAGCAGAATTAAGCCATTCGGCTCATCAAGTCTACTCCACCATTCAATCATGGCTGATCTATCTCTCCCTCCTAACACCATTCTCCTGCCTTCTCCCCATAACTCCTGACACCCATACTAATCAAGAATCTATCAATCTCTGCCTTAAAAATATCCATTGACTTGGCCTCCACAGCCTTCTGTGGCAATGAATGCTACATAGTTGAGGCAGGTACTATTGCATCCTTTAAGACACATTTAGATAGGTACATGGCTAGGACAGGTTTAGAGGGATATGGGCCAAACACAGGCAGGTGGGACTAGTGTAGACGGGACATGTTGGCCGGTGTGGGCAAGTTGGGCCGAAGGGCCTGTTTCCACACCAGAAGACTCCATGACTCTATGACTCTACTTTAACAATCTAACATTATCATTTAATCTCTTAAAGGCGACAACATAATAGATGATTATTATAGAAAAGATGGTTCAATGATTGGGGTGAAAGAATTCATTCTCTCTTAGGTATGAATTTCCAAGCAATATTCAGATAGATTTGCAGTCCTGCAACCAGCTGAAGGCTAAGTGTATGAGAACATTAATGGACTTCCTACAAGATTTACTGTTTCACTTATAGTTTTCTTGGTGATAATAAAGTATCAAAATAAACAAATACAAAATGTATGAACTAGGAGTAGTGAATAACTGAATAACATGAAAATACTTCATGATTTAAAAAAGAGCCACATGATTTAGATTAAATCCAATAAATGAGTAACTGTGTCATCTTGTTATTCCTGGTATTCTTATTGCACCATCAAATTATAACTACATCATAGGTACATGTTTGCTTGACATCTTTCTAATTCTGAATGTCATTTCAGCCTGAATCCAAAAACAGAAGCAAACCTGTCAACAGAATTAAACCTGTTAATTCTGCTCCTTTCACAAACCTGTCAACATTCAAACTTTTCACATCTAAAATGGAAGTCAATATCCTGCTTATGTTTTAAGTCCCCAATTTTCTTTATAAGAAGGTTCTTCTACTTGAAACAGGCAAGCTGTTTGGATACTCAGGGGTAAACCACTTTTAAAATGTCAGGATGCAGCAGTGGTTACTGATTTTTATTGAGGTTATTGGTATGAGCCAAGGACTTGATAATCTTACTTAAGCCTTGTGTTCTGTGGGAATGGGGAGAATCTGAAATTAGCTGATCGCATATGGTGTCAAAAAGATGACTTTGCACTGACAGTGTTTCTTAGTTGGATGTGGGGGGCTTTGATGATATTGGTACAGTGAAACTCTGGGAACCTTTTCTTACCTTTAACAGATATATATATTGTTCAAGGTACTTGTGCACAGACGAGGCTAACACTTCCCGGGAAAACTCTATATTGTCAGCTGAATGTTAAACCATTGCTGTGGCAACATCCTCAAGTAGAGGTGAACCATCCCCATGCACTTTATGAAGAGAATTAAAGATATCAAAACCATAATTTGCCTCTTAACCATTAGACAATTTAATTTAGTTTAGTTTAAAGATACAGTGTAGAAACAGCCCACCGAGTGCCGGAGATCGGGGACTTGCTCGCCGCGGACAGAGGACCCGCGTTGCGGACTGGAACCCGCCCGGAAGGCCAGCTTACCCGCCACGGATTGAGGAACCACACCGTGGACCAGGAACCCACCTTGAAGGCCCGACTGGCCCGCACAGAGTGGAAGGAGTCGGACAGAGGGCCGGTAAGCCGGTGGAATGGGCCGCTGGAGCCCCTACAACAGCCTGGGATTCGGCTGGACCGGGTGCCGCTCCAAGTGACCAAGCACATGGACCGCACGTGGCCTACAGTGGCATGGAGTGGTGGAGCAGTGGCCGAGGACACCAACGGCCATGTTTGGCCAGGCCGATCCTGCAACACCGCCAGGACAACAGGCCTTCATGATCCCGTCAAGAACCCTGCACTTACAACAGCTGGGACTTCAAAATGGCGCCAAACTGATGACTCTATATACTGTCTCAGTGTAGTACTGCTATACCCTTGTACTTTATCTGAGATGCTTTAACTAATACGTATCTCAGTCCTTATGTATTGTGATACTTGTACTGAACTGGATGCACAAATGAATTTCACTGTATCTCGAAGGTAGACACAAACTGCAGCATCACTAGAGAGAAGGAGTGGGTGACATTGCAGGTCGAGACCCTTCTTCAGACTGATGTCAGGGGAGTAGGCGGTACAGAGATAAAATGTAGTCGGAGACAGTAAGATTGGTAGGAGAACTGGGAAGGGGGGGGGGAGTGGAGAGAGAGGGAAAGCAAGGGGTACTTGAAATTGGAAAAGTCAATATTCATACAGTTGGCGTATATGCTACCCAAGTGAAATATGAGGTGCAGTTCTTCCAATTTGCGCTGGGCCTCACTTTGACAATAGACAATAGACAATTGAGAATAGGTGCAGGAGGAGGCCATTTGGCCCTTCGAGCCAGCACCGCCATTCAATGCGATCATGGCTGATCACTCTCAATCAGTACCCCGTTCCTGCCTTCTCCCCATACCCCCTGACTCCGCTATCCTTAAGAGCTCTATCTAGCTCTCTCTTGAATGCATTCAGAGAATTGGCATCCACTGCCTTCTGAGGCAGAGAATTCCACAGATTCACAACTCTCTGACTGAAAAAGTTTTTCCTCATCTCAGTTCTAAATGGCCTACCCCTTATTCTTAAACTGTGGCCCCTTGTTCTGGACTCCCCCAACATTGGGAACATGTTTCCTGCCTCCAACCCCTTAATAATCTTATATGTTTCGATAAGATCCCCTCTCATCCTTCTAAATTCCAGTGTATACAAGCCTGGTTGCTCCAGTCTTTCAACATATGACAGTCCCACCATTCCGGGAATTAACCTAGTACACCTTCGCTGCACGCCCTCAATAGCAAGAATATCCTTCCTCAAATTTAGAGACCAAAACTGCACACAGTACTCCAGGTACGGTCTCACTAGGGCCCTGTACAACTGCAGAAGGACCTCTTTGCTCCTGTACTCAACTCCTCTTGTTATGAAGGCCAACATTCCATTGGCTTTCTTCACTGCCTGCTGTACCTGCATGTTTCCTTTCAGTGACTGATGCACTAGGACACCCAGATCTCGTTGTATGTCCCATTTTCCTAACTTGACACCATTCAGATAATACTCTGCCTTCCTCTTCTTACCACCAAAGTGGATAACCTCACACAATGGAGGAGGCCCAGGACAGAAAGGTCATATTGGGAATGGGAGGGGGAGTTAACGTGTTGTGCAACCGGGAGATCAGATAGGTTTAGGTGGACCGAGCCTGCGCTTGGTCTCGCCGATATACAGGTGTCAACACCTGGAACAACGGATACAGTAGATGAGGTTGGCAGAGGTGCAAGTGAGCGTCTGCCTCACCTGAAAAGACTGTTGGGGTCCTTGGACAGAGTCGAGGGGGGAGGTATAGCGACAGGTGATGCATCTCCTGCGGTTGCAGGGGAAAGTACCTGGGGAGGGGGTGGTTTGGGTGGGAAGGGACGAGTTGACCTGGATGGTGCAGAGGGAACGGTCTCTGCGGAAAGCAGAAAGGGATGGAGATGAGAAGATGTGGCCAGTAGTGGGATCCCATTGGAGGTGGTAAAAATGTCAGAGGATTATGTGCTGTAGTCGAAGGCTGATGGGGTGGAAGGTGAGGACAAGTGGAGCTGTGGGATATCGAAGTGACCCTAGTGAGAGCCTCATCTATAACGGAAGAGGGGAACCCCCATTCTCTAACGAATGAGGACATCACCACATGTGACAAATAAAGTACCCTAAAGTACCCAAGAGAGTCCGTGCCAACCAGCAATCACCCATACACTAACTAGTTCTATCATACACACAAGGAACAATTTACAGAAGCCAATTAATCTTCTGTACGAACCTGCACATCATTATCATATCATATCATATATATACAGCCGGAAACAGGCCTTTTCGGCCCACCAAGTCCGTGCCGCCCAGCGATCCCCGTACATTAACACTATCCTACACCCACTAGGGACAATTTTTACATTTACCCAGCCAATTAACCGAAGCACCTGGAGTAAAGTCTTGCAGTCACAGGGAGAATGTACAAACTCCACACAGTTGAATAGTGTCAATCGAGAATGAAAGAGATCAATAAGAAATTATCCAAGAGTAGGACGTCCATTAAAATCAATTGCCTTGCTCCAATATTCGCTATGTCATACCTTACAGATGTGCACAAGGATGCATTGTGCAATTCTTGCAGTCACAGTAAGTGTGAGTGAGATGAAGGAAAGTACAATGTGCACAAGCACAGGCAAGTTGAAGATGATGTTTCTCAGTCAGAAAATAAGTCCTTTGTCATTTCATGGAATGCTGGTAGAATGGAAACAATTAGTAAATTCACTCCTAAAGTCTCAACAGGTAGATGTACTTTGAGTCAACAATTTACACTTCATTGCTATTGTCTGCTTCACAATCTGTTGAGAAGATGGCCACTAAAGCTAATAAACGTAAAATAATGGAAGAATTAATATTTATTTTTAATCCCACATATGGTATACTTGCAAATGAAATTGAAATTTCTGACACTTATGTTGTTTTGAGAAAGGAAAGGAATGCTCGCGATAATGGATGGAGTTTCTTCTGACTAAAAATACATTTGGCGATTCATTGTAGCTTTCATCCTATAAAACTTGAAAAGTGATTTCAGATAAAAACTGTGTGGTGACTCACAGACTTAGTTCTGCATCAGTCATTACTCTAGAGAGGTCAGAGTACTGCAAAGTGCAGGGAATACAGCATAATTGATCAAAACACATTTGATCTTTCTTTTGTAAATATTCACACAAACCCATCCATAAAGTGCATCTATCATTGTGAATGGAATGGGAAAACAACAAGTCTGCAGTGTTTGCCATTCTTTACATATATTGGACTATAATGGCAAACGCTCACATGTTATGCTTTTTATAAGAAGCGATTTTAAACAATGACCCCAGTGTTAATAACCATAAATCATCTGACTCATTTTATAAGTATGGATGCTTTCCTTTCGAGCATAACTAGAACCATAACGAAGCGCAAGTTAGGATGTTGGAATGCAGCTTGTTCTTGGAGTACAGACTGAAAATGTTGCATTGTGATGCCATGTGAGTTCCATTCATTAAGTTGGTGAGTTGCCCAGGGCTGTGCATCAGGGATCAAGCTTGCTGCTCTATTTAAACGATTCTTGATTTTATTTACTCTGCAGCTCAGCCCACCAGACTCACGATTAACTTCTTAACCCCTGTAGTCATGCTTCTGAGCGGTCTTTCCTTTAGCTAGGGTACTGTCCAATTCACCTCTATCTCATTGCAGACATTGGACTTTGTGTGAACTAATGCGCTACAATGCTGAGAACTATATTGTGCACTCTATATCTCCCCCTTTGCTCTACCTATTACACTTGAATATAACTTGATTGTATTTATGTATAGTATTACCTGATCTGAAGGAATGGCATGCTTTTCACTGTACCTTGGTACACGTGACAACAATAAATCTAAATCTAATTATCTGCATCGCTTTCGAAGATACTGGAAGATAACCAGTAAATAAAGCTAGAAACTGCTTTATTAAACAAAATAAATTACTTAGAAGGACAGACCATGTCTTTTTGTGTTCTTTCTGTAATAGCTTTGTACACTCTGATGGCTCGATTGTAATCGTACTGTCTTTCTGATGACTGAATGATTAGAATGCAACAAAAGCTTTTCACTGTACCTCGGTATATGTGACAATAAACTAAACTCAAACTCAATTGAATTACATATTGAAATTTATAAAGGGGGGCACATCCAATTATAAACATAATCTTAATGCCTCAACCCCTGACCCCAACCCCCACCCACCAAACTACCCAGTGTTTGGACACTCAAATGGTTGCCCTGATCACCTTCCCAAAAGCCCAGTCTTCGGAACATCGACCAGACCCAAGTCTGAACAGACTTTCAACCTCTAGCTTTTTCCTTTCCCAACACCGCAAGCCACGCTTCACTCCTGAACAGCACACATTCCTATGTGCTCTCTCCACACTGCAATAGTAAAACTGGACACTGCACAACACTTAAGGGCCTGTCCCACTTAGGCGATTTTTTAGGCGACTGCCGGCGACTGTCAAAGTCATAGCAGATCGGCAAAATTTTCTTTCACCCGACGACAATGACCACGACAATGCCGAGTCAGGTCGAGATTACACCGTCTTCGGAAACATCGCAAAATTCCCACGCTTATCACTGCTTCTCCGGCGTCCTAATTTTTGCTGACCCTAATGGGAGTTATCTATAGGCCCCCAAACAGTAGCCTCGACATAGGGTGCAAGTTGAATCAGGAGATAAAATTGGCGTGTCACAAATGTAATGCTACGGTGGTTATGGGAGATTTCAACATGCAGGTAGACTGGGAAAATCAGGTTGGAAATGGACCCCAGGAAAGAGAGTTTTTAGAGTGCCTTCGAGATGGATTCTTAGAACAGCTTGTACTGGAGCCTACGAGGGAGAAGGCAATTCTGGATTTAGTGTTGTGTAATGATCCTGATCTGATAAGGGGACTAGAGGTAAAAGAGCCATTAGGAGCCAGTGATCACAACATGATAAGTTTTACTCTGCAAATGGAAAAGCAGAAGGGAAAATCGGAAGTGTCAGTATTACAGTATAGCAAAAGGGATTACAGAGGCATGAGGCAGGAGCTGGCCAAAATTGACTGGAAGGAGGCCCTAGCAGGGAAGACGGTAGAACAGCAATGGCAGGTATTCCTGGGAATAATGCAGAGGTTGCAGGATCAATTTATCCCAAAGAGGCGGAAAGACTCTAAGGGGAGTAAGAGACACCTGTGGCTGACAAGGGAAGTCAAGGACAGCATAAAAATTAAGGAGAGGAAGTATAACATAGCAAAGAAGAGTGGGAAGACAGAGGATCGGGACTCTTTTAAAGAGCAACAAAAGTTAACTAAAAAGGCAATACGGGGAGAAAAGATGAGGTACGAGGGTAAACTAGCCAATAATATAAAGGAGGATAGCAAAAGTTTTTTTAGGTACGTGAAGAGGAAAAAAATAGTCAAGGCAAATGTGGGTCCCTTGAAGACAGAAGCAGGGGAATTTATTATGGGCAACAAAGAAATGGCAGACGAGTTAAACCATTACTTTGGATCTGTCTTCACTGAGGAAGATACACACAATCTCCCAAATGTTCTAGGGGCCGGAGAGCCTAGGGTGATGGAGGAACTGAAGGAAATCCACATTAGGCAGGAAATGGTTTTGGGTAGACTGATGGGACTGAAGGCTGATAAATCCCCAGGGCCTGATGGTCTGCATCCCAGGGTACTTAAGGAGGTGGCTCAAGAAATAGTGGAAGCATTGGAGATCATTTTTCAATGTTCTATAGATTCAGGATCAGTTCCTGTGGATTGGAGGATAGCAAATGTTATCCCACTTTTTAAGAAAGGAGGGAGAGAGAAAACGGGTAATTATAGACCAGTTAGTCTGACATCAGTGGTGGGGAAGATGCTGGAGTCAATTATAAAAGACGAAATTGCTGAGCATTTGGATAGCAGTAACAGGATCATTCCGAGTCAGCATGGATTTACGAAGGGGAAATCATGCTTGACAAATCTACTGGAATTTTTTGAGGATGTAACTAGGAAAATTGACAGGGGAGAGTCATTGGATGTGGTGTACCTCGACTTTCAGAAAGCCTTCGACAAGGTCCCACATAGGAGATTAGTGGGCAAAATTAGAGCACATGGTATTGGGGGTAGGGTACTGACATGGATAGAAAATTGGTTGACAGACAGAAAGCAAAGAGTGGGGATAAATGGGTCCCTTTTGGAATGGCAGGCAGTGACCAGTGGGGTACCGCAAGGATCGGTGCTGGGACCCCAGCTATTTACGATATATATTAATGACTTAGATGAAGGGATTAAAAGTACCATTAGCAAATTTGCAGATGATACTAAGCTGGGGGGCAGTGTGAATTGTGAGGAAGATGCAATAAGGCTGCAGGGTGACTTGGACAGGTTGTGTGAGTGGGCGGATACATGGCAGATGCAGTTTAATGTAGATAAGTGTGAGGTTATTCACTTTGGAAGTAAGAATAGAAAGGCAGATTATTATCTGAATGGTGTCAAGTTAGGAAGAGGGGATGTTCAACGAGATCTGGGTGTCCTAGTGCATCAGTCACTGAAAGGAAGCATGCAGGTACAGCAGGCAGTGAAGAAAGCCAATGGAATGTTGGCCTTCATAACAAGAGGAGTTGAGTATAGGAGCAAAGAGGTCCTTCTACAGTTGTACCGGGCCCTGGTGAGACCGCACCTGGAGTACTGTGTGCAGTTTTGGTCTCCAAATTTGAGGAAGGATATTCTTGCTATTGAGGGCGTGCAGCGTAGGTTCACTAGGTTAATTCCCGGAATGGCGGGACTGTCGTATGTTGAATGGCTGGAGCAATTAGGCTTGTATACACTGGAATTTAGAAGGATGAGGGGGGATCTTATTGAAACATATAAGATAATTAGGGGATTGGACACATTAGAGGCAGGAAACATGTTCCCAATGTTGGGGGTCCAGAACAAGGGGCCACAGTTTAAGAATAAGGGGTAGGCCATTTAGAACGGAGATGAGGAAGAACTTTTTCAGTCAGAGAGTGGTGAAGGTGTGGAATTCTCTGCCTCAGAAGGCAGTGGAGGCCAGTTTGTTGGATGCTTTCAAGAGAGAGCTGGATAGAGCTCTTAGGGATAGCGGAGTGAGGGGGTATGGGGAGAAGGCAGGAACGGGGTACTGATTGAGAGTGATCAGCCATGATCGCATTGAATGGCGGTGCTGGCTCGAAGGGCTGAATGGCCTACTCCTGCACCTATTGTCTATTGTCTATTGTCTGTTGTCTATTGAAATCACTGACAAGTCTGTAATTACTTGAGAGTTTTGAAATATAACACCTTGCCCGGGTTACTTGAAAACCAAGCTTCATGGTAACAAGGCATAAACTGGATTGACTTCCAGTTTACTAATAGCAGTATTAAGAAATTTAATTTTAAACCTGGTTCAATGGATTTTTGTGCGGAGTGTGGGCATTCTTTGAAAATGTACGGGAGATGCATATCTGGTTTCTGGGTTGCATATCTGGGTTGGGAGCCTACTTTAAATGTAATCGCTGATGGCCATAAACATTGCAAAAATTCCCACGCTTACCTGACCGCCTCCAATCTACCTGTCAAATGTCCTGACGGTAAATAAATTGGTTAAACACAAGTATTTTATGGTATATTCAAATGACTTTACTTAATTTAATATTACATGCTTCTAAATGCATCTATGACAACCTAGCAAACCTGGGGACAGCATGCGACAGCGCCCGCAATAAGCAATGATACCTGGCGCCAAGCCAGCTGTCGCCGAGAGATTTCAATCTGGTTGATTTCTCAGCGATCCACCAAGATCCACTACGATTCTTTGAAGACTCCTCACGATCATGCCCGCGACACCCCAGCGAACTGTCGGTGACAGCCTAGTCGCCGGCAGTTGCCTTAAAATCGCCTAAGTGGGACAGGCCCTTTATGCTGCACAATAACCAAATAACTTGGTTAGTGCAGTGCACAACAATTTCTGTGTCGTTATGGCTAAGAGCTTTTAAACGGGGTTTTTTTCCTGAAAAGCTGCATCTCCATTATGCGGAACTATTGCAGCACTCTCTTAAAGTATCAGCTCCATATTCTTGGAACTTGAATGGTCTTTATTATATCCGTAAGATTAGAGCTTTACCCGTTTTTGGCACATCAATTTGGCAAAGCAATGAATACTCTTTTTGTGAACTCTCTGGGCTTGGATCCCACTCAGGTAAATCCCACCTCTTCTCTAGCCACCAGGCACCTCCCCAGTGCATCACATCACCCCACTCCCCACATTCCCTCACCTCATCTACCCGCCAATCTCACCCTAAGTCTCCACCTGGATCCAGTTCAAACATGACCCTCCTCCTCTGATAAATTTCCAAGATCAGGCTTTGATCACTACCTGCCATCTACACTAATTAGGAATTTGATTATGATGAGAAGAATAATTTACAGGTATCCAGGTACACCTCCATAATTGTCCCCTGGTACAATGATGATGTAAAGTTGACTACTTTAGAAACCACTTAATCCTAAACCAATTATTTTTGTCAGTTAAAATTGTTCCAGAGGGGTTCTTGCCTACGTTTATATTATAATTGATCTGTGACTGGGCATGTGGAGATTTTATTGATTCATCTTGCGATGACCTTCAAAGGACATCTTGTTGAAAAATTAACAAATTAACTCCTATTTGTTTTCATTTGTGCAATTGAAATGATGTTGGAAACATCAATGCTTTATTTGTAAGTAATATAATGCATGAACAAAATACAGAAACAAGAGTAGTCCATTCAGCCCACCAGACCTGTTCCATCAGTCAATTTGATTATGCTTGGTCTACTCGATTAACTTCCTTCCATATTTCTTTGTATCATTAATTGGCCGAAAAAGAAACGTATTTTATTAGAATGGATACACAAGGAATTGCAGATGCTGGTTTATCAAAATAATACACAGACAAAATGCTGGAGTAAGTCAGTGGGTCAGGCGGCATCTCTGGAGGACATGGTTTTGGGTCCTAACCCTTCTCCAGACTCTATCTTAATGATTCGGTTGAGGAGACCAATATAACTGACATGTCACCTCCAGAGATGCTGCCTGACCCGTTGAATTACTCCAGCACTGTGTGTGGCTTATTTTATCACTTTATTCAAGACAGCATCTCAGCTGTGTTTGCTGATTGTAGGAAGTAGTCGATGAACTTGGGTACTATTTTGTGCGATGCGGTTTTGTATGCTTAACAAGACCCAAACTGCTGTGTGCAAGAATCCACGGGAAGCACAGCCTGAGAAGTTCAGATTTTATGTCATAGATGACAACACGAGAAGGTTGAAATTCCCAGCAGATTGTCCAAGAATTCCAAAATCGCTTAGGCAGAATATTGGAATAATTCTACAGAAGGGACATGCTGAGTCTTCCTCGAGTAATTCAGGTTAGACCAAAGTGGGAAACCTCCACAGACATACTGTCTGGTGCATTTGTTGAATATTTATGGACAATTGGCTAGTTTCCCCTATTATATTCTGATCAGGTTCACTTATCTCATTATATTATTGTACTTGGTTATGATTCTCAGTCCTCTGTCCTCTGCGTAGTTCCCCTGTGCATAAATTGCCGCTCTGTTCTTAATGGTCCTGACCACCAGCTAAGCACTCAGTCTATAATGCACTTCCACCTCCAATATCCTGAACTACTAATTAAGTATACTTTGGCCACGAGGACATTTACTTAAAATGTGAATTAGACGTTAGGGAAATTTGCACAACTTAGCATCAGGATTCCCTGAAATCTATTAACCACTGTAGGTTGTGGAGGTGCCTTAAGCAAGGCCTGAAGAGAAATCCTCATCTATTTGTGTAAAAAGACAACATTTGTCGTTGGTGAATTTGCCTGGGGAATTTGAATTTGACCAGGGAATTTACTGGAAACATATTTCTGAAACCCTCAGAAGCCCTGGTGATTGGGAGTTTCAGAAATATATGTTTCCAGCTAATCTTTATTGTCTGAATACTTTGTTTAATGATCTAGGAATGTTATAATCAAAGATTATTACAACATGTAATAGCCTTTGATTATAAAGGGTTGTTTATTTGTACAAAGTACACCAGTCACTAAACTACTAAAAGCGTTGATTTAAATTGCAAATTGCACATGAACAAATAATGTCCAGGAAGAATCTGTTGCAGATATGTTAATTAGCCAGTTGCATTTGGTGACTGGGGCTCTGTAAACCTTTGGGATAGCACAGAGGTCCTACAGGTAGTTTTACATCAATTATTCTCAACCGGTGGTCATAGACTGCAAGAGAATTCTCATTCCCTTTTATCTCCAAGCATGAAGCTAGCGTTGAAACTCAGGTGACAGACCAATCTACCAAAAGAAGCGGAATATTCTGAACCACAAATCAAATAAATAATTTTTATCAGGGAGATAAAACCAAATAGCTGTATATTGGAAATAAAATCAGAACATAAAACTGACATCTTGCCTTTGATGGAACACTGCAACAATTTTGTATGCAAAGAGAAAAATAATGGCTTACGAAATTACATTTGAAGCACACAGGAAAAGGCTGTGAGAAGCACTGACAAGTAGCACAGGTCTGGTAAAGGAAAAGGAAGCTTAGTAAATTGAATAAGTATTAGACTGAACAGATAAAAGGCATCAGTTGGCTACGTGTTAATTGATTCTCCAGTGATGTTTGACAAGGTATCAGTAAGAAACGTAGGTTGAAGAAAAATCTAGTTTCATGGATAGGAAAAATGTTGTATGAGTGGGAGTCAAAGGAAGGGTAACTGACATTTGCTCCAACTAGTAAAAATGTGTACAGGTTGTAACTGCTGGGTTAATGCTGAACTCAATAGAATAGAAAAGGCAGAGGGACAATTTCATGTGAGCATGCGAGCATAATTAAAATTGCTTAGATGTTCTAAAGAAAGATAGCTTGGTCTTATGGACCAAATTTGGAATCCAGAATCAGGGCAACTTGGAGGCTGTGGAGAAAGAGAATGGCAATGTGATCAGTTTGGCTTGTTTTTGTAAAGAGATAGCCAAACATAATGGATCTCCACGCCACATTCTGTGGTATGATCAATTTGTGGTTCCCAGTCACTTTCACCAGCATCCTAATTGCCCAAATGTATGATCAATATTATTACCACATCAATTTTTCAGTCTCATTGGAAAAACAAAGTAAATTTAAAACAACTATGAAGCAGAAAATGGTACCTTCAATCTGGCACCATGCAGGATTAAATGAACAACTGTACATTGTCCAAAAAAAGGCAATGGGGAAGGGTCCCGACCTGAAAATGAACCTATCTATATTCTCCATGTTCTTTTTGTCGTTGTTTATGAGTTTTACATTGTAGTGTGTTTACAAATCTGTTCTGCTGCTGCAAGTAAGAATTTCATTGTTCCGTTTCGGGATATATGACAGTAAAACACTCTTGACTTGACTCTTGACCTCCCTTCTATCTATCGCCTTGGAGAACTATGAACTATCTTTCATTGGACTTTACTGGACTTTACCCCGTACTGAACGTTATATCCTTTATCTTGTATCTGTACACTGTGGACAGCTTGATTGTGAATCATGTAGTCTTTGCACTGACTGGATAGTATGCAACAAAAAAAAACTATTCACTGTACCTCGATACACGTGATAATAATGGACTAAACTAAACTAAACAGAGATGCTGCCTGATGTAGTGAATTACTCCAGCACTTTGTGTCATTTTTTGTAAACCAGCATCTGCAGTTCCTTGTGTCTCCAGCTGTACAATGGCATTGTACAGGATAAAATGAACACAATACAAGGGCTCAGTAAATTCACTAAATTTGACTCCAGCTACTGAGATGGAAGTGCTCCATCATTACGTGTTTTTGTCTCTCATCCATTGTTATTCATTACATTCTATTTATGTCTCCTCTGGCCAGGTCTGCAGCAACCTGTGACACGGTCAGAGCGGCATGGTGATGTAGCAGTAGAACTACTGCCTTACAGCGCCAGAGACTCGGGTTCGATCGTGACTATGGGTGCTGTCGGTACAGAGTTTGTATGATCTCCCCTTGACCTGCGTTGGTTTTCTCCGGGTGCTCCGAAAGACATACAGGTTTGTAGGTTAATGACTTTGGTGAAAATTGTAAATTGTCCCCAGTGTGTGTAGGATAGGACACTGCAGGTATGTAGAAACTAATGTTGATTTGTGTTGAAGTGTTAGTGTGCTGGTGGGTGTGGACTTAGTGGGCTGAAGGGCCTGCTTCCGCGCTGTATCTCTAAACTAAACTAAACAAACACATATTCACCACTGTACCTCAGCAAGCACCACCACCATTTGTGTCATTTAGTGTCAGAGTTTCCCTCATTTCACAGCCATTCTCTTTGTTCTCTCCACCCCAAATGTGTAGTTACAACTTAACACGTTGTTGATTTCAGAAAAAGAGTGGGCGTGTTTGCTTAAATTCAGGTTGTTGTTCCTTCCTCTGCCACAGCTAGGTCAATTCATTTACAACTCATCAAGCCAACAAAATGTGATGTTCATGGTTTACAGTAATTTCTTGCTCCAGTGGGAAATTAAAAGAATATTAGGCAGGGACAAGGAGGAGCTACTTGAGAGCAGGTCTTATTGAGTAAGTCCACATCTGACATATGGGAGACACTTAAAGGCCAGCAGATCAGAGTTCAGGATCAGCATGTTCCAGTAAGGAGGGGGGGCATGGATGGCAAGGTTAGTGAACCTTGGATGACAAGGGAAGATGTCAATTTGGTCAAAAATGAAAAGGAAACATATGTATGGTTCAGGAAGATGAAATCAGACAGGGCCTTTAAGGAATATGAAGAATGCAGGAAATAACTCAAGTAGTAAATTAAGTGGGCCAGAGGGGGCACAAAATATCATTGACAAGTTAGACAATAGATAATAAGTGCAGGAGTAGGCCATTCGGCCCTTCGCGCCAGCACCGCCATTCACCGTGATCATGCCTGATCATCCACAATCAGTACCCCGTTCCTGCCCTCTCCCCATATCCCTCGACTCCGCTATCTTTAAGAGCTTTACCTCTCTCTCTTGAAAGCATCCAGCGAATTGGCCTGCACTGCCTTACAAGGCAGAGAATTCCACAGATTCACTACTCTCTAAGTGAAAAGGTTCTTCCTCATCTCTGTTCTAAATGACCTACACCTTATTCTTAAACAGTAGCCCCTGGTTCTCGACTCCCCCAACATCGGGAATATGTTTCCTGCCTCCAGCCTATCCAATCCCTTAATAATTTTATATGTTTCAATAAGCCTCTCTCATCCTTCTAAATTCCAGTGTATACAAGCCCAGTCGCTCCATTCTTTCAACATTTTTCAGTCCCGCCATCCGGGAATTAATCTCGTGAACCTTCGCCGCACGCCCTCAATAGCAAGAGTGTCCTTCCTCAAATTTGTAGACCAAAACTGCACACAATACTCCAGGTGCGGTCTCACTAGGGCCCTGTACAACTGCAGAATGACCTCTTTGCTCCTATACTCAACTCCTCTTGTTATGAAAGCTCTTCAGTGGGTCGTCTGCAGAGCACAGAGGATCATTGGGACACAGCTGCCAGCCCTGGGGGACATCTACAACGCACGCTGCCTCAGGAAAGCCACCAGCATCTACAAAGACTCCACACACCCATGCCACCGTCTGTTTGAACTACTTCCATCTGGCAGACGTTACAAAGCCTTCTACACCCGCACCTCCAGACTAAGGAACAGCTTTATCCCTAGAGCTATAGCTGGTCTGAATCGGTCCTGCTGAGAGCCCACAATGATCTATCTCTGCCCCAAAGGTCATCTGGCACAACTGACCCCTGCATGAACCTTGTTTTGCACTTTACCTTGTTCCTCCTTTTTCTTTTTCCTTCCCCCCCCCTTTTGTTTTCATTTTCGCCGTGATATATTTATATATTTTATCTCATAGCATCGATATGGAAGCGACATTCAAAATCTTCTTGTACTTGTACAATGACAATAAAGGATATTGTATTGTATTGTATCGTAACATGCCATTAGCTTTCTTCACCACCTGCTGTATCTGCATGCTTGCTTTCAGTGACTGATGAACAAGGACACCCAGATCTCAATGTACTCCCCCTTTAATCCTATGACTTTTTATATATATATTAAAAATTAGAGGTTAATTAGGGAGAGGGTAGGAGGGAATTTACAGTATGCTTGGAGCCACAGGATGCAGAGAAGTACAAACCAAGTACTTTGCATCAGTATTCACCTCGGAGAAGGACATGGAGGATAGTTAGATAAGTGTGCACTCCCTAAGGACCTTTAACAGCATTGATGTAACAGTGGAATTTTTGAGTCCAAGTCCATAGCCCCCTAAATGTAGTAACACAAGTGGATAGAGTGGTAAAGAAGGCTAATGGTATACTTCTTATGCAGGGGTGTTTTCTGCTCAGGAAGGAAGAGGTGTTGGGTTTCTTGAAGATCATTAAAGTGGATACATTCCCAGAGCCTGATGGGATCTATCAAAGATTATTGAGAGCAGAAAGAAAGGAGATTTCATGGACCTTAATGAAGATCTTTGTATTCGCTCTAGCCACAGGCAAGGTCCCAGAGGACTGGAGAGTAGCCAATGTTGTTGTTTTTTTCTAAGAAAGGAAATAGAAATAACCCAGGAAATTAAAGGCAGCGAGTCTTGCATTATATATGTATTTTTAGAGATACAGTGTGGAAACAGGCCCTTTGGCCCACTGAGTCCACACTGACCACACTAGTTCTACATTATCCCATTTTTGCATCCACTCTGAGCAATTTGCAGAGACCAATGAACCTACATACCCACACATGTTTGGGATATGGGAGGAACCCGGATCACCTGGACGAAATCCATATGGTCACAGGGAGAACATGGAAGCTCCACAGTACCAGACGTCAGGATCAAATTTGGGTCACTGGTGCTGTGAGGTAGCAACTCGACCATCTGCGCCACTGTGCCGCCCACCTTAGTGGTAGGAAAGCTATTGGAGAGGTCTCTTAGGGATAGGACTAATTAGGGACGTTTGTAAGACCAAAACGTTTTGCAGTGGGTTTTTTTGAGGAGGTGATGAAAAGTGATTGATGGGGATAGGTCATAGATTTTGTCTACATGGACTTTAGTAAGACATTTGGCAAGGTCATGATAGATTGATTCACGTTAATTTGTCTGGGATCTATGGTGCCTTGGATATTTGGATTCAAAGCTAGCTCACCCTTAGAAGAGGGTAGTGTTGGAAGAGTATTATTCTGGCTGGAGTCAGGGATCTGTGCTGGGACCTCTGTTGTTTATGGTATATGTAAATAACGGATGAAAATGTAGATGGGTTGTTAGTAAGTTGACAGATGGCACATCAATTGATGGAGTTGTGCACAATGAAGAAAGCTGTATTTAAGGACACAACAGGATATACATTAGTTAAACTAATTCCTTCTAATGGGTGGAGAAGAGGCATATGGAGTTTAATTTGAGAAAGTATGAGGTATTACATTTTAGGTGGTAAAATGTGAAGGGAAAATGCAGTATACTTAATGGCAGGACCCTTAACGGCATTAATATGACAGAGGAATCTTGGAGTCCAAGTCCATTGGCCCCTAAAAGTAGTAACACAAGTGGATAGACTGGTAAAGAAGGCCAATGGTATGCTTGCCTTGGCATTAAGTGTAAGAGTTGGGAAGTCATGATGCAGCTTGATAAGACTCTGGTTAGGCTGCATTTGGAGTATTGTGTGCAGTTCTGGTTACTCCATTAGAGGTTGAATGTGGAGGCTTTGGAGAGGGTACAGAAGAGGTTTACTGGGATGCTGCCTGGATTAGAGGATATCAGCTATAGAAGATGTTGGATACATTTGGATTGTTTTCTCTGGTTTTCTCAAAGGCAGAGGGGAGACCTGGTCGAAGTATTTAAAATGAGGAGAGGCACAGATAGAGTAGATAGTCAGAATCTTTTCCCCAGAGTGGAAATGTTAAATTCTATTGGGCATAGGTTTAAGGTCAGAGGGGGTAGTTTAAAGGAGATGTGTGGGGGAGTTTTTTTGCACAGAGAGTGGTGGATGCGCTGCCAGGGATGGTGAAGGAAGCAGATATGATTGTGGTGTTGCAGCAGCTTTTAGATAGGCTAATGTTTCAATGGTTCTTTAATTGTCACGTGTACGCAAATATGCAGACATGGAGGTGATACATGGATCACATGCAGGCAGAAGGGATTAGTTTAATTTGCATCATTTTCTACACAAACATCGTGGGCAAAAAGGGCCTGCTCCTCTTCTGTACTGTTCAATGTTCTTAATGATGCCATCATTTCTCCAAAGACGTTGTGTGGAGCCTTTGAGCTAATACCTCTACTTAGGTCATCAGCAAGAGGACAGAATTCAGATTCAGTTGCCTCAGCATTGATTAGAGCAGCACTGTGGCACAGTGGTAAAGTTGCTGCCTAGAGCTGCAGAGACCTGGGTTCGATCCTGACCTCTATTTATCTATTTATTCACTTCCCTATGTTCTTTAAATCCCTGTAAAGTGTCTTTGAGTGTATGAAAAGCGCTATATAAATGTAATGCATTATTATTATGATTATTATTTTGCGATCGTCAAGTGCAGGCAATGTACAATAAATTTGTAGTCTGATTTTAAAATTTGGGAGTCACGTTTGGTGTTGGGGGTTGGGGTATTGGCAGGCATCGAGAGTTTTGGAGCTGTTCATTTGCTCCCTTTCTCCTCAACTCCTGCCCTTCCCTGTTCCTATCTTTTACCTCTCTCCCCTCTTCCTTTCTCTCTCCTCAATTCTTTCCCTCCCATTTCCATCCCTATAGCTATCATTTCTCACTCTTCCATCTCCTTCTCTCTCTCTCCATCCTTCTCCCACCCACTGCCTCTCTCTTCCACTCCCTCTCTCTCGCCTTTGCAGTCAATCCTTCTGGTTTTCCTGTTGCTCTGTAACTTGTATTGTACAGTGAATCATGAATGCAAGAAAATCATCGTCAGGCATTGATCTTTGACAAGCTTTAAATGAGCAAGGTGTAGAGTCTGGAATCATGCCAGCAGCTGACAATGACCAACATGATACCATACTCACTGCTAGAAGACCACAACTGTAAGCAGTTCCTGAGTCAACGGCAACATCTAATTTCACCACTGTGAACCGATACTATCCCACCCTCTCAACAATTTCAGCTTCCACATCCAACTCTTTTCTCATGAAAACAGACGTAGGTCAGACCTACATGCAGCATGCCGACCGTTGGTGGCAATGGACGCAGCAGGTCTCCCTCAGATAATCCCTGTTTACCCAAATCAGTGCCTGAAATTCCAACAAGGTAAACTCTGTGGTTACTATGATGACATAATATTCCAGTCTGCAACATCGAGTCATAGAGCATGGAAACGGGCACTTCAGCCCAACTTGCACATGTCAACCAAGATCCCCCATTTACATTAGTTCCACCTGCCCACATTTGGCCCATATCCCTAGAACATTTCCTGTCCGTGTACCTGACCAAATGTCTTTTCCACATGTGTATGCTTCTCCCCCAAGATATGCCATTTGTTAAACCCAGAGACACTTGTTTCATGCTGCTCCCTCATACTGTTGTTATTTTGGTGTAGAGCATAGGCACATGCCTGCTCCATGTTGTTCAAAGCCCAACTACACCACTGTGATCTTCCCAGAACTATCATCACCCAGACAACTAGCATCTTCCAAATGTGGGGGAAGCCATAAAACCTGACAGCCATGGTTCAAGCAACTGTGCAACCTCGGTGTTATCTTTGTAGATCTAAATTGGTTTGCACCACTGCCTGATGACGTTGGTACAATAGCTCCTTCTGGCCATTACAGTTAAACCACCTATTGCTCCAGTTTCCACATAACAACCTTTCAGCCAATATATCCAGTATCAGCCATGATCACATTGAATGGCGGTGCTGGGTCGAAGGGCCGAATGGCCTCCTCCTGCACCTATTGTCTATTGTCTATTTTAATATTTTCACCTCTTCTGCAAAGTTGATTTGCTTAAATATGGAGTATACAAGCTTAGCCCAAGCAATTGTTGTTTCTAACAGGTGGCCTTGCAAACAGAACTAACATCTTGTTAGCACTGTTCTAGATTACATCAATTTGCAGCATCAAAAATATTGAGTTATATTGATTTTGTTTTGCTGCGTGGGGTTTATTTTTTCACATTCATTTTATGCAGCATTTTTGTTTGGAATGTATGACCTTCACTGCAGTGATCATGTGCCATTCACATGAGTGGCCATGCAAAGCACCATAGGCAGCTACTGTTTATGTGGAAACAAAAGGTGTTGACATTGTTTGGCATACAGTGACGTTAACTAGCACCTTTGACCGGCAAACAGTGGGGATTATGTTCTGAATGCAGGAAACTGGTGTCTGTACCGGTAGACATGAAAATGTCAAATGTTAAAAGTATACTGCAGATGAACCATTAAAATTAATATTAGATTCAGAATATTTGGAGAATTAGGAAATGGGCAACTGTACCAACCTACCCTGAGGTTGAAATTTTACTCTTCATTACAAATACTAAATGCATTAATATGCTTATCTGATATTAATCTTCCGGTTTTGCAATCGAGACAGTAATCCATTTACTTTAAATAGAAAGCAAAAAAACTGCATGGGTTATTTGAAAGCACTTACATACTAATATTACACAGTTCCATTTCACTGTCTATATGTCTTCATTTTTGTACAGTTAATGAACAGTTTATATGTTTTGTGTCAGTTTACAGGAGCGTCTGAAGCTGAGGCGTTACTTCTGGTGAAAGGAATAGTTATGCTACTGTGGAACTCAACATTTGCTAACAAATATTCGGTCAGGTACAGCACACCAAGAAGTCAGTTAAACATTCTCTAATTTGAGAGAGGAAGGAGTAGAGACTTCCTTTATTTTTTTTTAATAAACCATTTCAATAATAAGCACAAATATAAAGAATGTAGCTAGAATCTGTACACAAAATGAACAACAACTGTATGAAATCCTCCCAGATAACCTCTGAAAAGTTCACCTTAATGGACCGCCATGATATTTCAATAATCAATGACCTTGCTTCCTCTCTGTGCAAGCCTGGTAACTTAATCCCTCTTATCATTAAATCATGTCCATTTTGGCTCGTATGGTTTACTCATAAAAACCGCACCTTTCCAGTGTTCATTTTGCATCGGCCTCTTAAGATGCCAGAGTACATCTTTAGCTTACTGTTTTGTTTTAGACTGTTTCACTTGTGTGACCTTTAAATATGCAAATGTTTCTCGTTTAAAATTGTTCCTGTTTATACTAGGTGCCAGGTTCAATATTATTGCTAACCATACGATTATCATATCATACCACATACTTAATCATAATTTTAGTTTAATTTAATTTAATTTAAGGGATTGTCTTTATGGAAAAATGTTTGACACAGCATTTCCTGGTTCGAGGTGGGTGAAGAGCTAAAACACCCATGCAACATTTCCATCACAATGGTATATACACACACAGGCATTTTAATGATAATCATGACATAGTTTATATCATGTGCTTTAAGCAAACAAAAGAAGGTCTGTCAAATATTGCTTCGTGACAATCACGCCCCTTCAATAAAGACTAAACTCAAACAAAGACCACTCTAAAAAATGTTACCACAGTGATGGTTTGGTTATGAGTATTTCTGAAAATGTGTTTGTATGTAACATGCTGATGCTGGTCATTAAGGGGGTTCAGGCAATTGGGAACATTTTCTTGCAAGGAAATAGGGAACATCATTTTACATGTACATATCACAATTACATTATACTGTGAGTTGTGCTGAGGATATTATGCCTGCATAATGGGACAGGCTGCATCTCTGGAGAAAAGGAATAGGTGACATTTCGGGTCAAGACCCTTCTTCAGACTAGATCGGAAACCGTACCTGTTCCTTTTCTCCAGAATTGCTGCCTGTCCCACTGAGTTACTCCAGCATTTTGTATCTATCTTTGGTCTAAACCAGCATCTACAGTTCTTTCCTATGCTTGTATTAATATCAGTCAAAGGTATCATAACATTTCAGCTTTTCCAGGGCATGACAGCCATCAAAGAACATATATATTATTTATCTCTCACTAGATTGGAGCTTTCCTAGTTGTCAAATAATTCCAATGTTCTCTCAAGTAGAATCTTGTTTCCATTTGCCTTCACCGTTCCCATGTCAGAAGTTCTCCTAATCACCTGCCATCACTTTTATGGGCATCAGTGTGATAGAAGTTCAAGTACCATTTTGGTAATTTGATTGCTGTGAGAAGGAGGAACACTAACAGCAACAACTAGCATTGATGCAGTACTTTTAACATGCTGAAACTGCCCAAATTAATATGTAGACATGTATTCTCTAAAACAAAGTGACACGGAGACAGAGAATTCCATGGTTCAATGGTTCTTTTATTGTTACGTGTATGAAGGTGCAATGAAATACATTTTTTTTGCATATAGATCAGTGAGATTATTGCCATACATAAAGACAATCCCTGATTAAGTACCCCATGCATAGAAACAGCACACTGAATGCATGCATGCATGCATGCATGCATGCGTCTGTCTGTCTGTCTGTCTGTCTGTCTGTCTGTCTGTCTGTCTGTCTGTCTGTCTGTCTGTCTGTCTGTCTGTCTGTCTGTCTGTCTGTCTGTCTGTCTGTCTGTCTGTCCCACAGAACCCAACGGGTCCGCGCCTGCGCAGTTGGGGCCCGTTGATGTTGAGGGGGGGTGGAGTGGGTGAGTGGGGGGGGGGGGGGAGGGGAGCAAGGGGGGATGAGGGGGGATGGAGTGGATGAGTGGGGAGGGAGGGAAGGGGGAGGGGGATGGAGGTGGAGAGAGGGAGGGGGGGAATGCCGGAGAGCCCCTAAGAGTGGTGCGGTGGGGTGAGGGGAGGAGGGGGGATAAGGGGGGGTTGAGTGGGACAGATTTGGTGGCATGGAATGAAGATGATGGCTTCAGACAGATGAGATTGGGGGAAACCTTTTTTCAATCTCTTACCTTGCTGGAGATGCGATTGTTTTCCGGATCATATCTCCGGTCGCTCTGCGACCTAACATCCTGGAGCTGGTGGCCTCGTCTGGGACTGACTTTGAGCCTCCGCGAGGCCATGGACTCACCATCTGAGCTTGCGATTGCTTGCCTGGATCGATGCTTCAACGCGGCCTGCGGACTTTAACATCAAGCAGCTCGCAGCCTCGGGTTAAGACCGAAGTCGGGAGCTCCAAGCTGCTTAGATAGATCGCCCGGCGCAAGGGAGCCAAGATCCCACCCCGATGCAGGAGCTTGATCGCCCCGACGATGAAGGCCCACCGCCAGCTATGGGAGTCAAGATTGTCCCGTAAACGCAAGGTTAGAGGCCCCTGACCGCTGGAGGACAAAGAAGGGAGAGATTGAACTTTTTTTTCACCTTCCATCACAGTGATGAATGTGGAGGAGTCACCATGGTGGATGTTTATGTTAAAATGTATTTTTGCGTGTCCTGTTGCTTTTAATTGTTATGACTGTACGACAAATGAAATTCCTCGTATGTTGCACAACATACTTGGCTAATAAAGTATGATTGTGAATTGTGCCATGCAAGAAGTTATAGTTTGCAACAAAAGTAGGTCATAATGTGTAACTATGGAGTTGTGATCCGAAAAGTAGGGTCTCGGTATCTGGGACAGAGAACTATTAACACTGCCAGCTGACAAAGGGGCCAGGAAAAGATGTCAGTGGCAGCTCCTGGGAATAGCCCAAGGGACTAAGAGCTGAGTTTTATAGAAATGAAAGAAAGAAGATAGAGATGGGAACAGGGGTACATTAAGGTAAAATTCCCCTGGTGCGTTTAAGAAACAACGGAAGCAATTGAACAGACAGAGTCAGTGTCTATGACAAACTAGTTCATGTGCTCTACCTTTCTGTTATGGGAGATGGAGGTTGTAAGGAAGATTATTTAAAAGTTAGTGAAATGGTTTTCAAAAGAAGAGCAGGATCTGATAGAACTTTACCTCAAGAAAGCTCATGGACCACCTCAGAATGTTTTCAGCAGGCTGTTTCTGTGCAACAGCAATGCTTAGTGCTAGTGCATTTCATTATTGTCTGGAAATAAACCAAATGATTTTGACGAAATGAACCAATGGGTATCATGCACAGTATAATTAACTCATAATTTCACAGGCCATCCCCAGGTAAGAAAACAGATTCCATTGTCACAGATGCTCAGAGGTTGATTTTGTCCATAACTCAGAAAATACACACAATTCACAGCGATGTAATTGAAGGACATGGAAAGAACACAAAACCGATGAGAAAAAAAAATTCATAAAATTGGAGAGACAAAACCAGTTCTGTCATTTGTAGGAGTGCAAATATGTATAAGAAAATAACTGCAGATGCTGGTACAAATCGATTTATTCACAAAATGCTGGAGTAACTCAGCAGGTCAGGCAGCATCTCGGGAGAGAAGGAATGGGTGACGTTTCGGGTCGAGACCCTTCTTCAGACTGATCAGTCTGAAGAAGGGTCTCGACCCGAAACGTCACCCATTCCTTCTCTCCCGAGATGCTGCCTGACCTGCTGAGTTACTCCAGCATTTTGTGCAAATATGTATGTTGGACTTCTGAATTTAATAATGTAATGGGAGCTTGTTCATTGATTGGGGTGTTCTAAACCCAGGGGTGGTCTTTTGCACAGAAAATCAGCTTTCCAGTTATAATATATAATAAAATATTATATTATAATACACCCTGTATTTTTTTGTATTGTTTTTATGGCCTATAGTTATCTCTAGGTTGCAACAGTAAAATTGTGTCTTTAAAAAAGCTTGTATTATACCACCCATCTGCATCAGTGAAATCAGAAATTATTTTTTATACCTGTTCTTCTGCATTGCATTGTATACTTCATAACAATTTAATTCATATATAGTGGAGAAAGGAGCCCTGATCATTATCATCACTTTATCAATTCTGCCACTTCTTTAATTTTGTGTAATTTGAATGTCTTGGTGATTACAGTGTTTCTAATTCACAACCTTTTCATTCCTATATATCTTGTAATAGTTCCATGAACCAAATGAAGCAATAATTGGGGGCAGGCACAGTGGCGCAGTGGTTGAGTTGCTGCCTTACAGTGCTTGCAGTGCCAGAGACACGGGTTCGATCTCGACTATGGTTGCTATCTATAAGGAGTTTGTACGTTCTCCCCGTGACCGTGAATTGTCCCTAGTGGGTGCAGGATGGTGTTAATATGCGACATTGCAGGTCGGCACGGACTCAGTGGGCCAAAGGGCCTGTTTCTGTGTTGTATTTCTAAACTAAACAAAAAATAAGTGAGACTAATTACTTTCTAATTCTTATATTTCAACAGGAGGGGAAAAATACCAGAATTGATTGTTTACTGTCTAAACTGTGCACACTGCAGGAAAAATATGACCTTGCCTTGTATTGCCTGACACATTTGGCAGGAATACCATTCATTCATCAGCAAACCTTATGGAAAAATGTTGTGTGACTTCTGTAAATAATTAATTACTGTGGTTTATCAGATTGTGTTTGACAAAGAGACTTGAGGCCCTTGCAGCAAATGCTTTGCATCAGGATGATGACACATGACAAATTGTGAAATGCTCCATCTCTCTGATCTGCAACTTCTCGCTTACCCGATCCAAGACCTTGTTCCATATTCAAAAATAACTTTGCCTTCTGTAAGTATGTTGCGCGTAGCCAGTGGGAGCACTACATGCCCCGTTTTAATTTTAAGCATCGACAGAGATGTATGACTCTGACTCAGTCAACTCCCCTGAGCATCGAGTAAATTTAGGCTGGAATGCAAAGCAGCTTGCTTTTATTCAAGAAAGAGCTGCACAAGGTATAAAAGGGCTATCTTTACCTGTTTCAGTGGAAGTTTGCTGTTGTTTGTTAATGCACTAGCAGGTGATTGTATCTAAAAGTGGTGCTGGATGCTACTCTACCCGGTTACGGTACATCGAGACATCGATCCACATTGTTATACTTTGCGATGTGAATGGCTTATTGCAGAGAAATAAGTCAAACATGATGGTTGTCCAGATCAGTTGTATGCTATTTCATTTGTTGTAGTAGGCAGGTTGGAAACTGTGGATGTAGTGAGTTATGGTTGTAGCTCAGTCCATTGAACAGACTAGATTCCACCCCCATCGACTCCATCTACACTTCACCCTGCCTCGGGAAAGCAGGTTACACAATCAAGGAGCTTTTTCACCCTGGTCATTCCCTCTTCTCCCCTCTCCCATTGAGCAGAAGGCCAAAATGCTTGCAAGCATGCACCATCTGATTCAGGAGCAGCTTCTTCCCCACTGTTATCAGATTACTGACCTGTCATAGAGTCATAGTGATACAGTGTGGAAACAGGCTCTTGGGTTCAACTTCTGCACACCGGCCAACATGTCCTAGCTACACCTACTCTGGACAAGAGACTCTATGCATCTACCCGATTTATTGCTCTCACAATTTTATACGCCTCAATAAGATCACCCCTCATCCTCCTGCTCTCCAAGGAGTAGAGTCCCAGCCTACTCAACCTCTCCCTATAGCTCAGACCTAGTCCTGGCAACATCCTTGTAAATCCTCTCTGTACCCTTTCCAGTTTGACAACATCTTTCCTATAACATGGTGCCCAGAACTGAACACAGTACCGAACACAATCCTCCCATAAACTGGAGCGTAATCCTAATCTTCATTGTGGGTCTTCAATCCACCTCATTGTGGATATTAAACTTTCTCTCTAGATCGGTAACTGGAAGTGGAACTGGATCTGGAACTGGAACTATGCTGCAAAAGTATATTCTACACTCTGGTATTTTTCTCTTTGCACTACCTATTGTATTTGTGTGTGGCTTTAGTGTACTTTATTGTATTGTATTATCTGATTAAATTGGAAAGCACACAAATAAAAGGATTTCACTGTATCTTGGTAAATATGACAACAATAAACCAATACCAATAATTAGCAGTTGCATTAACCTGCCCTGGTAATTGTCAAATCAAATATTCAAGGGAACCTGGTAGAGAAATTCCTGGAGATAAAAAGGTAAACTGAATGCTAGAACTTTATAGAAAAATAATGAATTAGGTCTGCAGATAAATAGTTCAGTTCCATTTTTATAATGGAAAGCATTCTCATTTACAGTGAAATAAATTAAAATTGTGAATAATAGTGCAAAGATCTTTGCCCTGAACTGTAGTATACTCTTTTTTGAAATACACAGGACCAAGACTTGCAATGAATGATTACAAACGCAAAGAATAGGGGTCAATGTGAAGCAGGCAGCATAACGAGGTGAGACTAAAATTACAGTGCAGAAGTCTATAGATTGGCACACTGCAGCTAATTAGTTGTGGGACTAATCCTGTATCATGGTAATCAGTAGTTTAATTCCTGCATAAAATTCTATACAATTGCATTCATTAAACTTGCCGACGCTGCTCGTACTGGGAAGCAATGAGCATCCAAACTGTAAGAGTGTTATAAGAAGGTGGAGCTGCATCTGCACTATATGTGTCATTGTGTGGTTGCCTCCTGGTTCCTTGAGGGTCTCTTTGAATGGGCAACAACTGTTTTCCTGTTAGTGTTGTCACCATCTCAGGAGCAAAAACAAAGAGGTGAATGGGGCACAATCAGAAAAAAAATGAGGAGATGAGGGAACAATTAAAACAACAACAAAATATTATAGAGGTTGGATTATTATACCTATGCCCTACAATTAGATAGACCAATATATAATCACACTTTCACAGGTGATGCAGTGCAGAACCTGATTTGGCTTCAAGGTATTAAAAGCTTAGGAAATTCTAGTCTAAAATCCATAAATTCTGCTTGCAGAAAATAATTATGTGATATCATGGTTTCCCAGCTGGTCGCTGACAGATTAGGCTGGTATCTCCGTGGGGAGGAGTTGCCAAGGGAGGTGAGTCAGACAAGGCTTCCCACCTGTTGCCCTGTCTCACTATAAACAGACACGTTTACCTGGGCCATTACCGATTGAATGTCAGGGTGAAACTCTAAACACAGAGGGAGCCCATCCTCACAAAGCATAAAAGCCCAACAATTCAGCAGTGGCCACAGTAGCAGAGGAATCAAATGAAATGGTGCAGAAATGTTCACAAGACACAAGGGTGGCATGGTGGCGCAGCGGTAGAGTTACTGGCTTACAGCGCCAGACACCCGGGTTCAATCCTGACTACGGGTGCAGTCTGCACAGAGTTTGTACATTCTTCCCGTGACCTGCTTGAGTTTTCTCTGAGTCCACCGGTTTCCTCCCACACTCCAAAGACATACAGGTTTGTAGGTTAATTAGCTTGGTAAAATTGTAAATTATCCCTAGTGTGTGTAGGATAGTGTTAGTGCGCAGGGATCGCTGGTCAGCATGACATGGTTGGCCGAAAGGCCTGTATCCGCACTGTATCTCTAAACTAAACTAAACAAGGCAAGTCAAGTCAAGTCAAGTTTATTTGCCACATACACATCCAAGATGTGCAGTGAAATGAAAGGTCACCCACAGTCCATCAATAATAGCAATAAAAATAAGCAATTTCACACACAATCACAACCCAACACAAAACCAAAGCAAAAAAAAAAGGAACATCCATCACAGTGAGTCTCCTCCAGTCACCTCCTCACTGTGATGGAAGGCCAGAATGTCTTTTCTCTTCCCCTGTCGTCTTCTCACACGGTCAGGCTGTTGAAGTTGCCACGTTCCAGGCCGCGCCGGACGGTGAAAGGTCCGCAGCGGGCCGACCCAAGCCCCGCGATCCGGGGCGGGTGAAGATGCCGTCGCTGCACATCAGGGTGGTCGTGGCTCCCGACATCGAAGCCCCCGCCGGGCAGAGAAAATCCCGCAGCCTATTTCAAGCCGCGCCGGATGGTGAAAGGTCCGTGGCGGGCTGACCCAAGCCCCGCGATCCGGGGCGGGTGAAGACGCTGCCGCTGCCGGAGCTCCCGATGTCGGCCCCCACCCAGGGGGTCCAGAGCCCAGGTGCGAACCAGAGCCCAGGTGGTCCCAGCTGGAGGCTACCAGCTCCAGGTGTTTGGCCGATGGTAGGCCGCAGCGTGAATGGAGACACCACCCAGAAAAAAAAGGTCGGGTCTCCATTCGGAAGAGACAATTTTACAGTTTCCCCCCCCTCCCCCCCCACACATAACACACAACCACAAAAAAACACTACATCACATCTACACACTACAATTAAGACAAAAAACACAAAAGACAAACGGACTGCGGGTGAGCTGCAGCTGCTAGGGCAGCGCTGCCATTTGCTGAACTGCAGATGCTGAATCTTGGGCAAAACACAAAGTGCTGGAGGAAATCAGCAGGTCAAGCAACATCTATGGAGGGAATGAATAGGCAACAGTTTGAGTCGGGACTCTGTTTCAGATTGCCCCACTGAGTTCCTCCAGCACTTTGTGTTTTGCAGAAAATGTCACAAATCTTGTTTAAAAAATGTAAAAAGTAAGGCTTTCAAGAAATAAACCAAAAGTAAGCCCCCCCGAAGATCAGATGGAGAGGTGCATGATCCTAAAGAAGGGTCTCGACCTGAAACGTCACTCATTCCTATTCCCCAGAGATGCTGCCGGTCCTGCTGAGTTACTCCTGCTTTTTGTGTCTATGAATGCTCCTAAACCCTCTCTTCCTATTGGTCTTTGGTGATATTCCAGCAAATAACTCCGCTGTTTTCAGCAGACTTGAGTGTCTGATGACACTTCACAAAGGATAAATGGCCAGGATAAGTGATGAAGGGAGGATCTTCTAGTAATGTTGAAAGAGGAAGAAATTTGGCTTTAGGTCCCAAAATTCATTCCCTTCTTCCTTTTCAGATCGTGGGCAGAACTAAAGAAAATTTAGCTTAGTTTTTTTTCAGAGGCACAGCATGGAAACATGGTGGAAGGAACTGCAGATGCTGTTTTAAACCGAAGATAGACACAAAATACTGGAGTAACTCAGCGGAACAGGCAGCATCTCTGGAGAGAAGGAATGGGTGACATTACAGGTCCTTCGGCCCAATGAGTCCACACCGACCATCAATGTTTGCATTAATTCTATGTTTTCCCACTTTCTCATTCACTCCCTGCACGTTAGTGGCAGTTTTCCACAGGCAAATAAACCCGGACATCCGGACATCTTTGGGATATGGGAGGAAACCAGAGCACCGAAGGAAACCCAAGCAGGCACAGGGAGATTTTACATGAACTAATTCATCAGGATGAGAATAATTCTCCTCAGCTGAAACAAATTGTTTGGGTTAATATTAATTAATTGATATTGATCTCAATTACAATTTGTCTATTTGTTGGCAAAATGCAATTTCCTTGAATTATTTACAAATAATTAATGCATGAACTATATCTTTATCTGTGCATTAGCAAAAATCACTGTACCTGCTCTAAAATTAATATCACTCCACACATTTTCAATAAAAAGCAAGATATAAATATAAAAAATTCCTTTGAGGATGCTTGCACCTGAATAGTTGCCTCCTGAAATGTTAACATCATGCTTTTCTAATCAGGACTTTGGGTCAAAGGTATAGGTGCTCACTTTGAGAAAGGTACGGTAAGCTTAGTCATAATTAGCCAGCCCAAAGGACAAGCCCATATGTCACATGCCAAAGTTTGGCAGAGATTTCATTTATTCTGATTAGACACCACATAAATAACCATAAAACAATCTAGATTACCATAAAATTCTAATTCCTTCTATTACACTTTTCAATCAAGGATGCCCACCATTTCAATCCCAAATGATAGAATGCATCGATAATGCCCTTTGGATTGATACAGCAATTCTCTTAATGGTAAGCAGACATTGCAAACTCAATGAGAACAAGGGTTTTGGAAGGTTATCTGTAATAGCACAAAATGATTCTAAAATTGGAACCACAGAAATGTCAGACCAATCCTACTGAGCTGCCAAGCTCTGCGAGCCGTCTCCCAGACCAGTCAAGGAATTCCTTACTTGGATACTCCTAGCCATCAGCCAACATCGGAGCTTCTCGGGGTTGCATGCTCAGTTCCCGGCTCAATTGCTTGTACTCCCATGGTTTTCTTGCCAACCACAGTGCCAAGTTGATCTTTATGTTTGCCGATAATGCCACTGTTGATGGCTGGATGAGCTACACCGATTAGACAGGGTACAGGAAAGCAATCAAGAACCTCAAGTCATTGTGTCAGAATAACAACCAAACTCATTGTGTCGGCAAAATGAAAGACTTGTTTGTTGGCCCAAACAACCATGCCCTCATCAGCGGAGTTGCTATAGAGATGGTCAACAACGTCAACTTCATTACCATCCATATCACCAGCAACCTATCCTGGAGCCTTTCACATGGATGCAGTGAACAAGAATGGGTATTTACTTTTCTAGACGTCTGAGAAGGTTCAGCATATCCACGTAGATTCACTCTAACCTCTACAGATGTACCATAGAAAGTATTTTGATGTGATTTCAGCTGGGTACGGCAGCTGCCTGATATGGCAACTACTCTGCTTTCGATTATCTGAATCTGCAGAGAGTGGTGGACATTGACAGACTCGTTTCCACCCTCCTCGACTCCATCTACACTTCACCCTGCCTCGGGAAAGCCGTTCACACAATCAAGGAGCTTTTTCACCCTGGTCATTCCCTCTTCTCCTCCTACCGTTGAGTAGAGGCCAAAATGCTTGCAAGCATGTACCATCTGACTCAGGAGCAGCTTCTTCCCAGCTGTTATCAGATTACTGACCTGTCATAGAGTCATAGTGATACAGTGTGGAAACAGGCTCTTGGGTCCAACTTCCACACACCCCGGCCAACATGTCCCAGCTACACCTACTCTCGACAAGAGACTCTATGCATCTACCCGATTTATTCCTCTCATGATTTTATACACCTCAATAAGATCACCCCTCATTCTCCTGGGCTCCAAGGAATAGAGTTCCTAACTCAACCTCTCCCTATAGCTCAGACCCTCTAGTCCTGGCAACATCCTCATAAATGCTCTCTGTACCCTTTCCAGCTTGACAATGCCTTTCCTATGACATGGTGCCCAGAACTGAACACAGTCCTCCCATAAACTGAAGCGTAATCCTGATCTTCATTGTGGATCTTCAATCCACCTCATTGTGGATATTGAACTTAATGACATATACAGCAGGGTGCATTAGTCATCCTGCACAAGAAGATTTGCTTGATAATACTTATGATGAGACTTTTTATCGTTTTGCAGTCGGATGCAGAAAATTGATATGATGGTAATTGTTGATGAGGGACCCCTCCACTCTTGCTTTGGATCTGTAATAATCACTGGCTCGTCAGTCCCTTTAATCCAATCCATCCTCTTCGTGAATTGCATCCAGAAGGCTGGAAATGTCGTCAATGATGCCGGCCAGCTGCCAGTTCCTTAGTGTTACTTCTACATTTTGGGAGAAGATACAGGAGCTTGAAAGCCCAGACATCCAGCCCTAAGAACAGCTTCTTCCCCTTGCTATCAAACCACTGTAACAACTACCTCTTTCATGTCCTCTTGGCACAATCTCTTACTCTTAACTCTACCTCATTTGGTTATTCCGTTATTGCACTTCAGTATGTTGTTTCTTTGCACTACTTCAGATTGAACTACTGACTTTGAACTATATTAGTTCAAAGTCGTAGTGCTGCTGCACTTCGTTGTTATATTTATTATAGTATCTATCATTACCATGTGTACTGTTTATGACCATTATCAGAACAAGGAAGGCTATTGCATCATGTTGTATATGTCCATAAACTAACCTGAATCTGTTTCTGAATCTGATGTCATTCTTGTGCATCTCGAGATGGTGAGAAGTATTAATCTGCCTTGTGAATAAACTGAATTCCAATCATGATGAAATCCAGCCTATGAACAGGGGAAACAAAGCTGTGTTGTCAGTTAAAACAATTGAAAGTACACCCAGCCCCCTTCAGATAACCTCCACCACATACATATAGCAACCTCTGGTCGCCTGATTCATTTCTTGTGACATCTTATAGCAACTGATGCTTTGAATACAGAGTTCTGACAACACCTCAGCTACATTGCTGAGGGCACATGAAACACAATTTGCTGCTCTCAAGTCACCATTATTCAACCCAGTTACATAATTGACATCTCACTAACATCATGGAAAATTGTTCAGTTTGTATTATCCATAAAAAAAGCAGAAGTCAGAGAAGAGTGCAAATCAAGCTCATTGCAATTTACCCTTCCATTGATTTCAATGGAAACACACCAAAAAAATGCTGCAACACATTGTGTGTTACTGGCAATGACCTCCAACACTCCAAAAAAAAAATCAAACCAACAATTACCACCAATTTTGTACTCACCTGCAAAATGATGAAAAGTTTCATCATTAGTGTTGTCACGCACTTCTACTCATGATATTCAGTTCAGGGACTAATAAATCAAATGGTTCTGGACCTAATCCCAGTCTTGAACAGTAGAATTGAATGAGAGCAGAGGTATATCAATGACTGCCCTTATCATTAAAGCATCGCTTGAATGAGAATGACACCAAAGGAAAAGCCAATAAAAGCTGAAGAACAAAGTGCTCCTAGTAATTGGTGTAATATTCAGTCCAAAGAAAACATGGGTGTGGTTGAATTAGTGCAATCATTACAGATCCAAAGCATGTGGAGAAGTTCTGCATGAAAATATTCGCTGTGCAACTTTGTTCCATGGCTATTGTATGGGTAAGAATGGGACTGTTGGCTGAAGATCACATGGTGTACACTTCCTTTCATAACTTGACATTGTAAGTTAGTTTATTGTCATTAAATATAGTTTATTATAAGGTGCAGTGAAAAGCTTTTTTGTTGCTTGCTATCCAGTCATCAGAAAGACTATATATGATTACAATCAAGTCATCCACAGGGTACAGATACAGGTTTAGTGCAAGAGCATAGTTAACATAAGACATGCTGCTGTTGGAATAGAGGCTTAAAACTGTGGAGCGAATGTATTGAGTGATTGCAGATCCTCTTCTGAGACCAGCACGCAGAGTTGTCCTGGCTTGGGTGCCATCTTTGGTAGCTGGATCAGGATAACAGGTTTGAGGTGGATTTCTTCATGCAGAACTATGGACTGTTCCCAGGGACGCATTCAGAGACTGACATCGAGTGCTGCTGGAAGGTCATCAACCCGGTGAAAGATGCTCTCTGGTCTGCCCGATCTTTGTTGACCTCCCAGCGGAGCGAGCTGTCCGTCCAGGAATGTTGTCGACTGGCCCACTGCAGACTGCAGGAGTACGTGCTGAGGGACGCACTGAAGCTTGGTGCAGCCAACGCCAAGGCTCTGTGGGGGAGGACCACAGTCTAGGGTCCTTCCGCTGCTGGACATGGGGGGCAGGGTGTGGTGGAGAGAGACGCCCCTCCAAATAAGGGATTCTGTGTACATTTCTGTGTAAATTTGGAAATGAATATCTGCATTGAATGTGTAACTTCCGGAAATGTCAGATGGGGTTTTTGAAAAGAAGATGTTTTGTAATTATTTATTACTTGAATAAAGTATTTTTTTGATGTATAAAAAAAATGCTGCCTGGGAGATGAAGGATGCAGGAACTCACAATGTTTAAGAAGCATACTGACAACCACCTGAATCACTGAGGCACAGAAGGCAACAGACCAAATATAGAGAGGTGGGATTAGTATAGATAAGGACAATGGCCAGCATGGACATGCTGGGCCAAAGGGCCTGTTCTGTGCTGAATGGTACAATGATCCTATGATTTTATTTCTTGGAAGTTTTGCTTATGTTTCAGCAAGACATTGATAGAATTACTAAAGAGTGGCAAAAACCATTGATGATCAGGCATTTCTGCCTCTCAGGAATGTGCCTGGTGCCACATGAAGGCATGAGAGCAGAGAAACACCAGACTCACTTTGGGTACTAATGCAACACGTACAATAGTGAATCAGCCAACCCTTTGCAACGCACCCAACTTTTAGTTCCTTTAACAATAGAGCTTCATAATCCACACTGCTGTTGAGCTGTCACCTTCCTCACACCAGCCAACATAACTGTTATCCCACTGTTTTTATTAAAAGAAGAGTAAACCTTTTTCAAAGTCTCTGTTGAACGATAACAGTGAGTCAAGGTAATTTAGATTATTGTGTTCAGGAATTTGCATTTTGTTCTCTTTGCATCATGTCACACCAAAGAAATTAATCATTGCTGCTCCTTAGTTCTTCCTGTCCAATGAATGTACATTTACTGTTAATCTGCTTAATGTCTTATGACAGTTTGCATTCCACTTTTCATGAATGCCTCGCACAGGAGAACCTGATAGAGATGAAGAAAAAAAAGACGAACACAGCTTCAGTGAGGCCTTCTTCACCTGCTGCACAGTTCAGTTGCTGTTGCAGCCGCTGGGGACAGTGCTTTCTTCGAGCAGCTGCCACTGTCAGGACGCGCTCAGTCATCGTGGGGCTCTCTCCTCTCCCACCTGCTCCTGCTTCATCCTGTCCATCCATTGCCTTATCCATTGGCCGCTCCGCTCCCACCTCCTCCTCCTTCCGTCGCCCTGTCCACTCGTCCTCTCCACCCCTCCACCCCCCTCCACCGCCATCTCCTCCTCCCCCCCCCCCCCCGGAGTCGCCGACATCCTCCACCTTGGAAGCAGCAGCAGGTGAGAAGAGAGGGAGCCCCATGGTGGCCGAGCACGTCCTGACGTTGGCAGCAGCCTGAAGAAAATGCTGTTGTCAGGGGCCACAACGTGAGCCACAACGGCAGCCGTGCTACCGGACTGCACGGTGGGTGAAGGAGGACTTGCTGGTGCAGACCAATGGCATTGGCACCTAATTTTAAGATGAAACCACACAAAGTGCTGGAGTAGCTCAGCAGACAGAATCAGTCCGTAAAAGGGTCCCAACTTCAACCATCCATGTTCTCCATTGCTGCCTGACCCACTGAGTTTCTCCAGCATTTTGTGTCTCTTTGTGTATGAACCATCATCTGCAGTTCTTTGTTTAAACTACATACAATGATAATATCATACTCGGTTATAACTGACAATCGGCAATGACGGACACCACCCCCCCCCCCCCCCCCCCCCCCATGGTCCATTATAGACAATAGACAATAGACAATAGGTGCAGGAGTAGGCCATTCAGCCCTTCGAGCCAGCACCGCCATTCAATGCGATCATGGCTGATCACTCTCAATCAGTACCCCGTTCCTGCCTTCTCCCCATACCCCCTCACTTCGCTATCCTTAAGAGCTCTATCCAGCTCTCTCTTGAAAGCATCCAACGAACTGGCCTCCACTGCCTTCTGAGGCAGAGAATTCCACACCTTCACCACTCTCTGACTGAAAAAGTTCTTCCTCATCTCCGTTCTAAATGGCCTACCCCTTATTATTAAACTGTGGCCCCTTGTTCTGGACTCCCCCAACATTGGGAACATGTTTCCTGCCTCTAATGTGTCCAATCCCCTAATTATCTTATATGTTTTGAATAAAGAGGAAGAACCTTTTCAGTCAGAGAGTGGTGAAGGTGTGGAATTCTCTGCCTCAGAAGGCAGTGGAGGCCAGTTCGTTGGATGCTTTCAAGAGAGAGCTGGATAGAGCTCTTAAGGATAGCGGAGTGAGGGGGTATGGGGAGAAGGCAGGAACGGGGTACTGATTGAGAGTGATCAGCCATGATCGCATTGAATGGCGGTGCTGGCTCGAAGGGCTGAATGGCCTACTCCTGCACCTATTGTCTATTGTCTATTGTCTAAGATCCCCCCTCATCCTTCTAAATTCCAGTGTATACAAGCCTAATTGCTCCAGCCTTTAATGGACAATTATATTGAGGGTTTACTGTACAATACATGAATACAATCAAGCTATACACATTATACAACAGGCAGAGCAAATAAAAAACTACCAGAGTGCAGAATATAGTTTTTCTGCATTGTAGCACAACAGGTCAACAGAAAAAGACCATTGTCCAAAATGAAGTAGGTTGGAAAATTGGGACTGAACCGTAGCTTATAGAATGAGACACCAACCTCTCCCTCAATGTCAGCAAGACAAAGCTGGTTGTCATTAACTTTAGGAAGCAAAGTGGTACAAACACCCAGGTATACATTGATAGTGCTGAGGTTGAGATTGAAGCTGAAGCTTCAAAATCCTAGGAATTAATATCACCAGCAATTTATCCTGGACTGCCACATCAAAGCACACCAATACCTCTACTTCCTTAGAAGGCTTAGAACGTTTTGCATGACCCCAACAACCCTCGGCAACTTTTACAAATGCGCTACTGAGAGCATCTTATCGGGATGTTTCACAGCTTGGTTTGGAAACAGCTCCATCCATGACGGCAAGAAACTGCAACGTTGTGATCGTAGTCTAGATCATCACACAAACCAACTTCCATTGACTCCATCTGCACTTCATGCTGTCTCAGCAAGGCCACCAGCATAATCAGGAACATGTCTCATCCCAGTCACTCCCCATGTGCATCAGTCAGGAGTACTGAAGTTTGAAAACGCATTCCTCTAGATTCTTTCCAGGCATTATCAGGCAACTGAACTGTTCAGTCATCACTAGAGTGCAGTCCTGACCTCCCACCTCCCTCATTAGAGACCTTTAATCGGACTATATTTTGCACTAGATGTTGTACCCTTTATCCTTTAACTATACACGTTTTGATTGCAATCATGTACAGTATTTTCTTTGACTGGATAGCACGCAGACAAAGGCTTTTCACTGTACCTCGGTACACGTGACGATAATAAACTAAATTAACTAATGTAAGACCGTTCTGAAGTCTGATAATAGAGGGATAGAAGTTGATCTTGAATCTGGTGCCATGAAATTTCAAGCTTTCGTACCTTCTGGCTGATGGGAACATGAAGATTGGGGTAGAATAAATCCATTATGTGATTAAGTTAACAAGTTATAAGAGTAGAATTAGGCCATTCGGCCCATTTAGTCTACTCCATCATTCAATCATGGCTGATCTCTGCCTCCAGATCCCATTTCCCTGCCTTCTCCCCATAACCCTTGACACCCCTTCTAATCAAGAATTTATCTATCTCTGCCTCAAAAATATCCACTGACTCGGCCTACACAGCCATCTGCGGCAATGAGTTCCTCAGATTAACTACCCTGTGATGGAAGAAGTTCCTCCTCACCCCCTTTCTAAAAGAGCGCCCTTTAGTTATGAGGCTATGACCTCTGGGTCAGTCTTAATGGTAGACTTAGACAATAGACAATAGGTGCAGGAGGAGGCCATTCAGCCCTTCGAGCCAGCACCGCCATTCAATGTGATCATGGCTGATCATTCTCAATCAGTACCCCGTTCCTGCCTTCTCCCCATACCCCCTGACTCCGCTATCTTTAAGAGCTCTATCTAGCTCTCTCTTGAATGCATTCAGAGAATTGGCCTCCACTGCCTTCTGAGGCAGAGAATTCCACAGATTTACAACTCTCTGACTGAAAAAGTTTTTCCTCATCTCAGTTCTAAATGGCCTACCCCTTATTCTTAAACTGTGGCCCCTTGTTCTGGACTCCCCCAACATTGGGAACATGTTTTCTGCCTCTAACGTGTCCAACCCCTTAATAATCTTATACGTTTCGATAAGATCTCCTCTCATCCTTCTAAATTCCAGTGTATACAAGCCTAGTCGCTCCAGTCTTTCAACATATGACAGTCCAGCCATTCCGGGAATTAACCTAGTAAACCTACGCTGCACGCCCTCAATAGCAAGAATATCCTTCCTCAAATTTGGAGACCAAAACTGCACTCCAGTACTCCAGGTGCGGTCTCACTAGGGCCCTGTACAACTGCAGAAGGACCTGTTTGCTCCTATACTCAACTCCTCTTGTTATGAAGGCCAACATTCCATTGGCTTTCTTCACTGCCTGCTGTACCTGCATGCTTCTCTATAGACTTCTCTCTGCCCCAGATTTTTTGGTGCAACTATCAATGCAAACTGATCAGCCTCCCTCTGTAATCTGCTCCAATAACATTTTCAATTGAGTTCAGAACTCATGCGAGGCCTTGCCACCTGGAGAGTTAGCACCTGCGCTCGCCTTTTACTGTGTCTTGGCAGTAAGCCACTCATGCTCAATGTTAACCATTCCGGCCTCAAAACGAATCTTCACATTGCATGAAGAGTCTGCCGCTGAGATGAGAGATAAATTGACCAATGGTGTACCTTCATTTTCATCTATGGGATGGGTCTCTGGCATTACTTGGACAGGTTCCCGTTCTTGGCTGTGTGACGGGAAGAAAAACAGATGGTAAGGTTCTGGTGAATGAAACTGGGAATGTAAGGGTCCCACACTGTCCTTTGAACTGGGCACAGATTGGATAATCCACAGTTTTTTAATTCTCATATTTGGCTTCTTGAAGACTTGCCACTAACTACAAGATTCACTTATGAATAGGACAGCCCAAGAGGCTGGAACATATCCAGGAAGAAGTAGTTTCTTCAATGTTGTCATTGAAGTCAAGACGCACCACTGCTTTGCTGTGCTCCCATCAGCAAACTCAATATCAATCACTGCAGCGCATTCCTGTCCACTTTAATTTCTATCACAAAGGTAGGTAACAACAGCAATAACATCGGAAAACTATCACTGTCTGCAATGAGTCACCGGGATGGGTTTGAGAAAGTGCAATATTATCTAGTGTGAGTAAATGGGGCTGAAAACAAATTCGGCCATCTTACTGACTATGACAAGAAAAGTAATTTTATAAAATTAGATGACTAAATCAACATAAAACTAAATTTTAGAGAGATATTAAGGATTATAGGTGCTGAAATTAATCAACTTTCTTCAGTTTAGTCTATTGTCACGTGTATCAAGATACAGTTAAAAGCCTTTTGTTGCGTACTAATGCATCTTTGATGAAAAATTAGAGCAAGTCACGATAATTTAAGTTATTGTGTCCAGGAATTTGCATATTAAGTTTGCATGGCAGGTCATGTGTATTATAGCATTGAATTTCCTCTTCAGTGTCCATGTTCCTTTAATGTTAATTTGCTAAATGTTTCACCACAGTTTGTATTCCTGCTTTCATGAGCATCGAGATCTGGACAACCTGGCAAAACCAATTGAGGGAAGGCAAGGGATGATGCAGGGAACGCAAGGAAACAATGTCAGTGTCTGAGCTGCAAAGTCTCCTTAATAAAAAACATAAAGCTGCAAAAACAATTTTGCAAAAACAAAAACATTTTCTGAATTGTGTGAGAGCCATGCTGAGGCCAGTTTTTTAATATGTGTGCAATCAGGCCTTTCATCCAATGAGGACAATGGTAGACTTGGCAGTGCATTCCAGGCCCCTACCACTCTCTATATAAAAACTTGCACAGCACATCTCACCTTGTAACTATCATAATCATAATCATAATCATAATCGTAATTTATTAGCCTAGTATGTTTTGCAACATACGAGCTATTTGATTTGCCATACAGTCATACCAAAAAGGCAACAAGACACACAACGACATAAAATTTGACATAAACATTCACCACAGCAGCTCCTCCACATTCCCCACTGTGATGGAAGGCAATAAAGTATTATCTTCTCTCCTCCTTTTTCTCCCGCGGTCAGGGCAGTCGAACCATCTGCAGTTGTGGCGTTCGAAGCTCCCGCAGCCGGCGAATGAAGCTCCTGTGGCCTGGAGCTCCCGAAGTCGGACCCTAACCAGGGACTGCGAGCTCCACGATGTTAAAGTCCGCAGGCTCCCGCAGTTGGAGCCCCCAAGGTCGCAGCACGGACGGAGATATGACACGGAAAAAGTTGCATCTCTGTCGAGAAAAGAGATTTTAAAAGTTTCCTCCACTCCCCACATAATACAAAACTAAAAGTACACTGAAAGATACATTTTACAAAAACTAAAAACAACGAAGAAGGAAAAAGACGAGACAGACCATAGGCGAGGCAGCCATCATCGGAGCCACCTGGTGGTCTCTATGGCCTGTAGTGTTGAACATTTCCACCCTGTGAAAAAGGTACTGAATATCTACCTGATCTATGCCTCTCGGCATTTTATATATTTCTATCAAGTCTCCCCTCAACCTCCAACATTCCAGAGAAAACAATTCCAGTCTGTCCAACATCTCTCAGTAGCTGAAACCCCCTAATCAAGGTTCTGGTAAACCTACACTGCACCTCTCCAAAGCCTCCACATCTTTCCAGTAATGGGGAGACCAGAACTGCATGTAATATTCCAAATGCGGCCTAACCAATATCCTATAGAGCTGCATCATGACTTCCTGACTCTTATATTCAATGCCCTAGCAAAGAAGGCAAGCATATCATACACCTCCTTTACCACCCTATCTACTTGTGTTGCCACCTTTAGTGATCTACGAACTTGAATTTCAAGATCCCACTACACATCAATGTCGTTAAGGGTCTTGCCATGGTGCCAGGCTTTTTTAAAAACATTAACATCCTTGAGGAGAGATGCCTGAATTTCTGTCGCTGCATACAAATATTGTGCAAGTGCTTGTGCTGCAGTGAAAGCTGAGTCATCAGCTGTCAGATCCTGCACCTAACATGGCTGTACAGGAATATTAATATGTACCTGCCCTGTCATGAATAATGGTGAATAATTGAACAACTAATGGGAGAGGGAGATTCCATGAATCCCACTATCCTCAATAAAACATAAACCCTGAAAGTGAACCCATATAATGAATCTGAAGTATTTGCTACCAACTTTAACCAGATCTTGTAGGGGGGCATGGTGGTGCAGCGATAGAGTTGCTGTTTTACAGAGCCAGAGATCCAGGTTCGATCCTGACTGCAGGTGCTGCCTGTATGGAGTTTGTATGTTCTCCCCATGAACATGTGGGTTTTCTCCAGGTGCTCCAGCTTCCTCCCACACTCCAAAGATGTGCAGATTTGTAGGCTTTGGTAAAAATTGTAAATTGTCCCTCGTGTGTAGGATCGTGCTGGTGTATGGGGATCGTTGGTCGGCACGGATTTGCTGGGCCACAGGGCCGGTTTCTGTGCTATATCTCTAAACTAAACAAAACTAAATGTCCCAAGTGGTTGCTTATCCTAATATCTTCTTGGAGACCCACCATCACAAAAAACATTCTGTGCTATTGAAAAGCAAAATCAATGATAGACCATTGACATGAAATGATAACTGTTCTTCTTTCTCCCCAGATGGTCCATGAACTACTGAATATTTTCAGCATTTTCTGATTTTATGGTGGTATTCTGCCACTTTTATTCATTCCAATTTATGTCCAGAAATGGATGCATCAATGTGTTGATATCCCAGATTTACTCCGGAACTACTCGGGCGGCACGGTGGTGCAGCGGTAGAGTTGCTGCCTTACAGCGAATGCAGTGCCGGAGACTCAGGTTCTATCCTGACTACGGGCGCCGTCTGTACGGAGTTTGTACGTTCTCCCCGTGACCTGCGTGGGTTTTCTCCGAGATCTTCGGTTTCCTCCCACACTCGAAAGATGTACAGGTTTGTAGGTTAATTGACTGGGTAATATGTAAAATTTGTCCCTAGTGGGTGTAGGATAATGTTAGTGTGCGGGGATCGCTGGGCAGACCCGGTGGGCCGAAGGGCCTGTTTCTGCGCTGTATCTCTAAATCTAAAAACTGGTCATCTTGTTCCAGTACAAAACTGACAGCTTTCCAGCAATGGGAAAAATTGTTCACATACTGCCCGGATTTGTTTAATCATCTTTACTGCAAAATTCGGTAATTTGACAGAGATAAAATTATTATCCACGTTCAGCAGTGACTATCACATAATAGTGGTGTCTGGTGGAAGATCTTTCTTTCTTTCGTAGGTCAACTACAACAGTCAAAAGTGGCAATTGGTGCTTCAGAGTACCGTAGTTGACGCTTTGCTGCAAATGTTGCCAGTTCCGTAGAACTACCCAGGGTGGACGATGAGGACGTCAAGCAGCTCCCACCCCAGGTGGAAGATGTGGGAAGGTCATACATGGTGCACTCTGCACAACTGTACTTCCCCTTTAAAAAGACAATACATTCGTAACAAACTATTTGCAGATTTGAAATTATATAACGGTTGGAAAATACACATGCACCTGCACAGTTATTAACTCAGTTAATTACAAATGCAATTAATCTACTAATCATCAGGACCTCTGAAATCTTCTCAACAACAATGATACACTCAAGGTGTCCTGTACGCTGGTTGATCACAGGCTCTTGTGGGATGAATTCCATCTCATTGAGTTTCCAGTCCCTTGTACCTCCTGCATCACCAGTTCAAACGGCATCTCTGGAAAGCAGAGGTGGCATTTTGGGTCAGGACCCTTCTTCAGACTGATTGTAGGGAAGATGGGGGGAAGGAAGCTGTGAGAGAGGAGAGGCAGGACAAAGCATGGCAGGTAATAGGTGGAGACAGTCGAGGGGGGTTTGATATGCAGAGATTAACACAGATGGTGTGAGACAGAAGGACTGAAGAGTTTGTGGAGCCAGTGGAAGGAATGTGGGGGGAGATGTTCAACTGTGTTAAAGACATGATGGCCAAGCAACATTACCAAGGTTTGTTCCTTCAAAGGAAAACTTTGGGATTAATGAAAGTTTTCAGTGAGTTTGGCCACCACATTATGTAACCTTCACACGTTATTACAAAAATAAAGAGCGCTAGCTGTGAGTGAAAATTAATGGCGAGCACATAAGCTTTGTAGGGACAATCTTTGCACTGAATCATTTCTTGTTCATTATGGCCTGTGGACGCCACTGTAACTGTTAGGTCAATGCAGTCATTGCCCATGTTGTGGAATCAGGCCATTTGCTGCCCTTCATCTACAGTGAAAGATTTGTGTATTGATTGAGAAAGAGTTCCTGGCCATTATTTGTGTAGCTACTAAGGTTGGCAGAGATGTTCCTGTGACAAACCTGTGACCTGCATCATCTCGAAGGATAGATATAGCAAGCTCATGGGAAAACCAGTAACTGCATGTTTCCTTCCAATTCACACATTGTTTGGAAATACATATTCTTATTCATTCATCATGGCTAGTTCAAAAACCCAGATGGGCTTACCAAAACACTGTAGAATACACACTATAACAATGATTGTGGCAGTTCAAGGTGGCCAGTCTCCACAAGCTTGTCAAAAGCAATTAGTAATTGCCAGCAAATGCAGAAAAAGCTATTAATCTCTGCAAACCACTAAAGCACATGAAAGAAAATGAAAAAGAAGATCAAAAGTCAAGTCTTTTATTGCCATATGTTCTGAGACGGAACAATTAAATTCTTACTTGCAGCAGCAAAACAGATATGTAAACATGCTGGAGTAACTCAGCGGGGCAGGCAGCATCTCTGGAGAGAAGGAATGAGTGACGTTTCAGGTCGAGACCCTTCTTCAGACTGACGTCAGGGGGAGGGATATAGATAGATAAGGAAAGGAGAAGGTGTGAAAACTGGGCAAAGGGAATGAAGATCAAGGAAGATATAGAATCGATTATTGTTAGCTGGGAGTAGGTAACAACAAAGCAGAGATAAAATGCAGTCAGAGACAGTAAGACTGGTCGGAGAACTGGGAAGGGGGAGGGATGGAGAGAGTGGGAAAGCAAGGGTTACTTGAAGTTAGAGAAGTCAATGTTCATGCTGCTGGGGAAGAATGGGGTGCTGTTCTTCCAATTTGCACTGGACCTCACCCTGACAGTGGAAGAGCATTAGGACAGAAAGGTCAGTGTGGGAATAGGAGGGGGAGTTAAAGTGTCCAGCAACCAGGTGATCAGATAGGTTCAGGTGGACTAAACGGAGGTGCTCAATGAAACAATCGGCGAGACCAAGTGCAGGTTCGGTGATCGTTTTGCAGAACACACCCGTTTCAGGCTCCTATACCTTCTTCCCGATGAAATAAGAGTGTGGCCAATGTGGTGTGGGTCTCTGATGATGCTGGTTGCCTTCCTGACATTGACTCTTGTAGATCCCTTCAATGGTCCAGAAAAACTGTAACTCATTAGACAATGAGAATGTAACATTCAGTTATCTGTTAAGGAATTTCAAGTTGCTAATAGTTTAGTTTAGTTTAGAGATCCAGCATGGAAACAGGCCCTTTGGCCTATCAAGTCTACACTGACCATCACTCATCCATTCACACTCGTTGAGGTGGTCACTGGGGGAATGTGCAAACTCCACACAGACACCACCCTAGGTCAGGATAGAACCCGGGTATCTGGTGCTGTGAGGCAGCAGCTCTACCAGTGCACCACTGTGCTGTCCTTAAGAAACAGTCACTACGAAAAATTGGGTGTCAAATTCAGACTTTCAAGTAGGTGTGAATTAGTACCTATCTTCAGCCCTTGACCAAAATTATCAAATTATTTTAAAAATAATTATTTATATTGTGCACGTTATAACAATTACATTCCGAAACACAAAACAAACCATGAATGCTATTTTATTCAATTCTAAAAAGCTTCGTGCAGAGAGCCCAAGGGAATATGGCATGCTTTGGATGATAAAAAGGTGTACAAATTGAGCAGGTACCCTGTTAATGGAAACAACAGCTTGCAGTAGAAACCATTCAAGCTCTGGTGATCAAGTAGTGAACACATTCCTTGCTGCAATGTGTCTCAAATTGGAATATCTCTTCAGAGGAACAGAATGAGCGTCCAATTTGGTTTAAAAATTAATTTAGTATCAGGAAATGGAGTAAGCTTTACCTTTAGTAATGATGCAGTTTGAGTTGAATGATTCTTAATTGCATGCTCACTTTAGGGGTAATTTGTGAAGGACAATGAACAGCCACATTGAACAAAAACAATATGCAGGACCAATAATGGAAGTGAATACTGAAAATCAATATGGGCTGAAGGAAAGACCCTGCCTCTTCATTTAATTGCATTCTAGTCAGGGACATGAATGAAATCAGGGTTTTAGAATCAGTCAGGAGAGAAAAAATTAAGTTTTTATCATTATTTTTAAAAATGACACCTCCGGGCAACAATTTAATTCAATATTAGTACTATGAACTGCCTTCCAAATCTTCCCTATCAACCTACACATTGCTCTCCATCAATATGAAGGAACCTTTCTTGGAAGAATCAATTGTGAATGAAACATCTTCCCTGAAATGATATTCACAAAAAAACATTATATTCCAATCTTCATGACATGAGTATAAGTTATGTTTTTAATAGTTTGATGAATGGTTTTGTTGACTGCCGGCTTTACAATGTAAACAGAGTTTTAAAAAATATTAATGCAATCATGTATCGTTTCAGTGCCCGGTGCGGCTCGGCTGCTGGACTTAACATCGCCCGGTGCGGCCGCGGGACGTTTCAGTGCCCGGCGCGGCTTGGCTGCTGGACTTAACATCGCCAGCGCGGCTCGGCCGCGGGACGTTTCAGAGCCCGATGCGGCTCGGCCACGGGACGTTTCAGTGCCCGGTGCGGCTCGGCCGCTGGACTTAACATCGCCCGGTGCGGCCGCGGGCCGTTTCGGTGCCCGGTGCGGCTCGGCTGCGGTGCCTTCCTTCCCCTTGCGGGGGCTGTGCGTGTCGTTTGCCTCGGTTGGGGTCGAGCTGCCTGTCCGTGGGTGCGGGGGGAAGAGAGGGGAAGTTTTGTTGCCTCCATCACAGTGAGGGGGTGTTTGGAGTCACTGTGATGGATGTTTGTGTTGGGGTCGGGGTGTCCTGTGTTCTCTTCTTTTTTGCTGTGTCTTGTGGCTGCTGAAATTTCGTTCGGTGTTTGTGCCGAGTGACAATAAAGTGTTGTTATGATAGAATATACATGGGCTTACCATTACTCTCTTCTCCCAAAAAAGCTAGCAAGTCACTTGCAATAAGTCTGGGAGATGTTGAAGGCGATGTGAATAAACTGAGAGATAAGTGAACGGTAGGTCAGTAATGATGGTAAGTGTGTGAAGGCTTCAGCGGGACATATGAATAATGTGTGCAATTCTAATTAATAGAGAGTGCTGTTAATCGATTTATGGAGGTGTACAGAATACAGTCTGCGTGATTGTCAGGAGAAAAAATCATTTTGTGTTTGGAATGTCATTAGAGGCATTTAACAAGGTGCCACATAAAGGTTGGTGAGCAAGATAAGAGCTCGTGGTGTTTTGGGAAGCGTGTTGGCATAGATTGAAAAGTCTCTTTCACATAGAAGACAGAGAGTTGGAATAAACTGGTCTTCTTCAAGCTGGAAGTATGTATCCCACAGAGGGCCCCAAAGATTGAGTTCTAGGCCATCAATTATTCACTGTTAATATCAATGACCTGTAGGAAGGGACAAATTTTAAGGTATCCAAGTTCACTGATGACTTGAAAATAGGTGGAAGGACATGACGCAATAAGGATATTTAGACTTTGCAACAGGATATAGATATGTTGACTGAGTGGGCAGAAACTATTATCCAAGTGAAGAAATCGCAAATGTGCAAAGTACAGAGGTTGCTCTGTGCTTTTATGCATAAATCACAAAAAAGAACTAGCTGCCTAAAGCAGCAAGTGAAAGGCAGATGGTAAATCGGCTTTTATGCAGGAAATTTGAGGTTTAGAAGTAGGAAAGTATTCAAACAGTTACATAGCATATTTATAAAGCCACGCTTGTAATATTGTATATAGTTATGGAAGAAAGGATATACTGGCATGGAGACAATCCAAAAGAGATTCACTAGGCTTCATCCTGTGATGAGAGAGTTGTCCTGTCAGAAGCAACTAAAGAAATCCATACTCTTTGAAAGTTAGAAGACTTGAGGAGTGATCTTATTGAAACCTATAAGATCCTAAGGAGGTATGACGGGGTCAGCGGTAGAATTGCTGCCTTGCAGTACTCGGGTTAGATCCTGAATACAGGTGCTGTCTGTACAGAGTTTGTACGTTCTCCCTGTGACCATGTGGGTTTTCTCTGGAAGCTCCACTTTCCTCACACACCCCAAAGATGTAAAGATTTGAGGGTTAATTGTCCACAGTAAAATTGTAAATGTAGGATAATGCTAATATGTACAGAGTGATCACTGATCGTCGCGGACTCAGTGGGCCGAAGGGCCTGCTTATACACTATATCTCTAAAGTTTAAAATCTAGTGGAAAAATTAGGGGACATCGTTGCAAGATTAGGAGGTGGTCATTAAAAAATGAAGTGTATGGGAACTTCTTCTATAAGGTAGTGACGATCTGGAACTCTGTACCCCAGAAGGTTGTGGAGGTTAGATCAGTAGGGGCAATTAAAAAGGACGTAGGTACATTTTGGCAATATCAAGAAATTGAAGGCAAAGTTAAACTGACAGATAAGAAAAACTGAGTCCTGGGACAGATTAGGCTTGATCATATTGAGTAGTGGGGTAGAACACACGCTCGATCCTGCCCCTGCTTTCTCATGCTCTTAAACCTATCATAATACTTTATTCAGGAGTGTAGTATTTTACTCCTGCCGTTGACTTTGATTACAGTACAGTCTCAGTACCACTTCACTGTGAGATTTCATCCTCTTTTTCTCTGCACAATCTACAGTGCGGCTGCAAATCAGATGGCCTACTCTTGCCTGCAATCCATAGTAACTTCCCCCATGCATCATCATCTGTGGAGCAAATGGCAGTAAATGGGTGTTGCCCCTTTAAATAGCAGGCTTGGCTTCAGTCTGTGTTGGCAAGCTTCAGCTACTGAGTCCTTAATGGTCTGCCCTCTGAAGTGACCTAGCAAACCAGTCAATTCAGGAATAATTAGGAATGGGCAATAAATGCTGATCTAGCCAGTAACATCCACATGCGTTGAACAAATAAAAGAAATTGACTCAATAGTCATGCACAAATAAATATATAGCACAGTTAACACTGAACCATAATAACAGAGTGGGAACACAGGTCCTGCAGTGTTTTACACAAGGTCACACTGATGCAAGTTAATTATGCACCATTAATACATCGAGCAGCTCTCCAGAGCTAGTTAATGTCTCCTCCAAAACTTAGCTGCAAATGAGAATGTGAAAAAAACTTGCAAGAGACATCAGGATTAATAGCAAAGCATTTTTATGTTTGAACATAATTGTAAATTAATTGTGAAAGGTAGTCAAGTGCCAATATGGGCGCTTTAAATCAGAAGCACTTTAATTGCAGATGAAAATAAATCTGGGAGTACAGTTGCTTGGTCCCCTGAACACAATGAGTCAGGTGGACAGTGTGGTGACGAAGGCATTTGGCACTCTTGCCTTCATTGGAAAGGGTTGAGTACAAAATTAGCACACCATGATACAGAGGTACAAGTCTTTGGTGAGAGTAATGTGTGCGGTGCAGGGCACCCAGCTAAAGGAACATTGTCATTAAGTTAGCAAGGGTGCAGAAGGATGTTGTGTGAGGTTGGCTAGGCTGGGACATTTTTCTTTGGAGTGATGGAGGCTGAGGGGTGACCTTATTGTTACAGTCTTTTTCCTGGAGTAGATGATTCGAAAACTAGAGGGCATAGGCCAAAGGTGAGAAGGGTAGTCCGTATCGGGAATGAGCTGCTAGAGGAAGCTATAGAAGTGGATTCATTTACTACCTTTGAAAGACATTTGGATATATAAATGAGTAGCAAGGATTTAGTGGGCTACTAGACCAAGTGGACCCATTGGGCCCAAACCTCTCCTGCATTGGTGCAGCACCCTCTCCTCCCCCTCCTCTCTCCTCCCCCCCACCCCCTCACCCTCTCCCACCCTCACCCTCCCCTCTGAACTGGCAAATGGTAAATAAAGTTCCATTAGGTCAGGAACAAAAGAAAAATGTGCAATTATGGGCCTTGCTTACTAAAATTATTTGTAGGGATGTTATTGGAATCGACGATTTTAGACCCAGTGGTACAGCACGATTGAGAAATTTGATCTGATTATGGGGAGCCAACATATCCTTGTAAAGAGCAGATTGTGTCTTACAAATATTTCTTTAAAGTAGCTGCACCAGTATATGAGGATCTGACAATGGATATAGGTTATTTTAGTTTAGTTTATTATTATTACAAGTACAGAGAATCAGTGAAAAGCAGATTGTGTTTAACAAACATTTTCTTTTTAAGTAGCCCCACCAGTATATAAGGATCTGGCAGTGGTTTTGTATTCTGCACATCCTGCTCTATGTTTCAAACCTACCAATTACACAGTGCCAAAGCAGGAAAACAACAGGAAAAAAATTAAAGGAGAATGTACAAAGAATGCTGGAATCTGGAGCAAAAAGAAAGGAGAGCTGCTGGAGAAACTCAGCAGGTCAGGCAGCATCTGTGGAGGGAAATGGACAGTAGATGTTTCATGTCGAGACCCTTCCTCCAGACTGCCAGGTTTAAAGGAGCCTTCAGTTAAAATATACAGGAACTCAGGGAATCCATTCTTTGTTTCCAAATATTAAAACGGCAAAAGCCAGTCGAGAAAAAAGACACCAAGTGCTGGCGTAGCTCATCGGGTCAGCAGGATCTCTGGAGAACCTGGATAGGTGATGTTTCGATGGATAGCGTCACCTATCCATCTTCTCCATTAATGCTGTCTGACCCGCTGAGTTACTCCAGCACTTGGTGTATTTTTCTAAACCAGCATCTGCAGTTCCTTGATTCAGTAGAGAATGGTTCCCATTAGAAGCCTAAAGATGTCATGGGCAATTGAGGAATAACTTTTCTACCCATATCTAATAAGAAACAGGATGTGTCAGAAGTGTCTGCCAATTGGACTAAAAACTACACTTGCTCCTGCCATAACTGCAATCTTGGAACAGGGGCTGAAGTCAGAGACTAAGTTCACTGTATCCATGAAATTTAATGCAATGCCATTGCTCTAAACAGGAGCTAAGTAAATTTGCAACATCTTACAGTTTGCCATTCACTACTGCTTAAAGGAGATGGCAGATCCAGATTCAAGAGAATTGAGTATATGTTGTTTCCTGTTATCTGAGTATGTGTGGTTTAACAATGATTCCCTGTGGTCTGGGTGCCATTAGCTACACGCATACCACTTTGTAAGCACCACACAACAACTTTGTGATAAGTGCACGTAAGGCTCAGCCGGCATATGCCCATACTTGCATCATGCAAGCCTGGTACCCTGGGAAAATTCATAATGCTTTCATTTTGCAGTCGTCCAATCAGCCATTATATTTGAGTAACCTTGACAAACTAAAGGGTGCTTATTGGGCAATAAGGACTAACTGCTGATGGTATGGCTCGGTTGCACCTTTCTACGAGTGGGTATAATCCTTCCAGATAAAGAATGGAAGAGCAGAGCAGCTAAGAAGCAAAAGACAGTCACTGAATGAGTACCAGACTTTTCCGTCCAATTTTCTCAGTTTGATCTAGAAACGTGACATGAAGCATTTATTTAATCTTGAATTTTATATTCCCATTGTGGCCAACATGTGGCCATCAAGAAGAAGGTTCAGTTTAATTTAGTTTAGTTTAGAGATATAGGGTGGAAACACGCTTTTGGTCCACTAAATCCACTCCGACCAGCGACTACCCATACACTAGTTCTACCATGCACACTAGGAGCAACAGAAACCAATTAACCTACAAACCTGTGCTTCTTTGGAATGTAGGAGAAAACTGGAGCACCCGGAAAAACCCCACACGGTCTTTGGGAGAACGTACAAACTCCACACTGACAGCACCCATGGTCAGGATCAAACCCAGATCTCTGGCGCTATAGGGCAGCAATGCTACCGCTGTTAAGGCATGACTATTGGTAACTGAATATTATGGTTTATATTTACTGATAATGCAGCTGGACCAAATGTTCAATGACAGCTGAGCTATAGAGCATATAATAGTGCAGCACATTAACAGGCCCTTTGGCTCATAATGTCTGTGCTGAACACAACTTCATCTTCCTGTACATGATCCATATCCCTCCATTCTCTGCATATCCATGTGAAGCAGAAAGGTATTGTTTAGGGTATATCCTCCCTTCACCTCTCTCTGCTCCTCCTCTTACTGCTTGCCAGCTGGACATGTAGCTGGCAATACAGAATGATCAGAGGGGCAATGATAGTTGTGCTTCTGGCTTAGGTATCGCACTGCAGGGAGGCAACTTCTCAAGGTCAAATTTACACAAGTAGTTGTGTGGGCATTTCCTCACTGTGGACATAAACTACCGAAACACTCTGCTCAGGTGAATCAATGTGTGTGCCTCATTCCTGCAGAACGAGTGGCTGGCTGTCCTCCAATGGCTCTCACTGCTTTTGCCGATGTCCTGTCCGGATGTTCTGGCCGGTGGCTTCATCATTGATGCTGCGGGATAATCCGGCTGTGCCGGCGGCAGATTGAACAGCACCTGCAGGCTCCTGATAGAAACAGTTCAAGTTGCAATGCTGGGCGAACCTTTCAGCAACCCTGCAAAGCGGCAATTTATCTGGTGAGTCCAAACGGTTCAGCCTAGTCTTGGACAGACTTTGGCTCTGTGTCTTAGGCAGTTGCAGTGATTCCACCAACATCACGCTGGTGTTCTCTGACCACTGGGCTGAATGTAGCTACAGATAGACGAGAAGGCAGACGGGGGGCATGGAAATTGAAAGAAAAGATGCTGACCCCAGAGGCCATGGAGGAATTAAGGAGCCATAATGCAGGTTGAAGAACAGTGAAAGTCCTCTATGCACTGGTTGAAAGCAACCAAGGAGAACATCAAAAGGTTCTTCATCCTCAAAGAGGTTCAGAAAGCAAGACAGAGTCAGGGAGAATTGTGTCACCTCCAGACAAACTTGCAGAATCCTCTCCTCCTGTAGGTTAAAGAGTGGATGCAAAGGGAGAAAGTCCGAGAGGTGAAAAAACGGGCAGGCCTTGCTCTTTGCCTCAAGCTCCTCTAAGATTATCTTTGATCCAGCGTCTGTTGTGTGGAAAGGAATGAGACATGCTCATGCAATTTCTTCCCAGTGATTAATAGGGAGCTCTGTGATCCACGTGCGTATGCATCACAAAAAAGCCACATACAGCAGAGACTCCTCCGTCTTAGATAACAGCCAGTGGCAGAGTCTGTTCTAGCTTCATCCAAGCTCCGGAGAGGAATAAAACTCCAGAAGCAGCAGTTTACCAACTGAGTTATATACAGCTCTGTTAGACTGCATAGGCCCAGACCTGCTGGAATTGTAAAATTGTCAAGCTTCTGGCTGTCAGTTTTCCAGAAACAATGACTCCATCTACAAGCAAATGGGGTAGAATGCAGACATCAGGATTTTGTAACCCATGTCACTGTTGAATGTGGATTACAACATCCTATCCAGGGAAATTGCTAATCAGATCAAGTCTGTTCTGGGACAGTGATCCTCCTGGACCACTGAACAGCCCAAGGGTCTTGTACTGTCCCTGGCAGAAAAATCTCTGAGACCCTTGTGCTGTTCTGGGGTACTATAACCTTTGTGCAGGATGGCTGCGGTGTATACCTGCCTGGTCAGCTTGGACCAGGGGAACACTTCTGACAGGATATTGCACGCGTACAGGATGGGCATGCTCTCCAAACATTAAGTACTGCTTGAAGATCAGTGACTCGATGAAAGGTCTGCCTGAAACTCGTTAATTTTCCAATACAATGGGTAGTTCATCAGGGAATGTTGCCACCTGGAATACTTCAGACAGCAGGTGTACATACTAAGGTCAGGGCCGTCTTAACGCATGGGCCTGATGGGCACTTGCCCGGGGCCCTACGAGCTTATATGTTTAATTTTATTGACCATTTACATTTTTATTTCTGTGAGTAGTTGTCGTAGGGGCCCCAGTACACTGCTTTGCCCGGGACCCATAATGCTGTAAAGACGGCCCTGACTAAGGTATGCACTGAATCCTGGTGCAACTAATGCAAAGGCTTTGTGGGGAAGGATTAGATTCTTAGGTCCTCCTGCCACAAGGCATTCAGGAGCTAAGCCCTGTGTAGAAGTCCCTCAAGCACTTGAAGTATCCAAAGTAACTACGAGTTCCAAAGATGCCTTGTGCGCAGAATATGCTATCTCCACAAATGTATAGAACTGATAAAATTATGAATATATAGACCGAACAACACCATGAATGTAAGAACAGAATATAGATACAAGGAACTGCAGATGTTGGTTTACCAAGGAAAAACACACAAAATGCTGGAGCATATCAGCAGGTCAGGCAGCATTCTTGGAATACATGAATAGGTGACCCGTCATCGGAGTTCATCAGGGTCTGAAGAAGCGTCCCGACCCAAAATGTCACCTATCCGTGTTCTCCAGGGATGCTGCCTGAGCCATCGAGTTACTCCAGCATTTTGTGTGTCTTGTCATGAATGTAACGAATGTAAAGAAAAGCCTTGTGCATTATTTGTATTTATTGCAGATATTTTTAATGAATAAAGTTGATTTTTGTAATAAAAGGGCACCATGTACTGTAAGGCTCCCCCAGAGCAGTTCAGCCATCACACCATCTACAAAATACACTGCAGTAAACTACAAAGTTTTCTAACAAGTCACCAACCGTCCTGAGGTGGAGGTCTACTGTCTTTCCTTTAATGTTGTTTCATTAAAATTGTAGAACTCCTCAGCTAGCAGTGCCTCGGGGGTACATGTGTCACAAGTACTTTAATGGTTCACCAGGGCCGTTAAAGATGGGAAATAAACGCTGCACTGGGTAGTGGTGCCCAAATCCCGTCAATGAATCCGAAAATTTGATAGCCTGCTCATCCCATTAGGCTCCCAATGTTAGATAACTGCCACTTCTGGCAGACTTATAAATAAAAGTCCTATCTTGGTTTTCCAGGCACAAACCCACCTAGAAGCATTCTTTTAACTAGTGCATTTTGAGCTGATATTACCAAGTACTGCAGGATTCAGGGTAAGTCATTAACCCCGGTAGCGCAGCGGTAGAGTTGCTGCTTTACAGCGAATGCAGCGCCGGAGACACAGGTTCGATCCTGACTACGGGTGCTGCACTGTAAGGAGTTTGTACGTTCTCCCCGTGACCTGCGTGGGTTTTCTCCGAGATTTTCGGTTTCCTCCCACACTCCAAAGACGTACAGGTATGTAGGTTAATTGGCTGGGTAAATGTAAAAATTGTCCCTAGTGGGTGTAGGATAGTGTTAATGTGCGGGGATCACTGGGCGGCACGGACTTGGAGGGCCGAAAAGGCCTGTTTCCGGCTGTAGATATATGATATGATATGATAACATTATTTTATAAACCAATGTGGAGAAAAGGAAGAAACAATGGCACTTGTATCAACAATAAGTTTGTATTTAAGCTTCTGTAACAAAGCAGATCTAAGGTTCATTTACAGGATCATTGGAACTTTAAAACTGATGGAGGTAATTTGGTCCATTTACCTTGCACTGGTATTAGCATCATACTTAAATTTGTTGAGAGATACAGTACAGAAACAGGCTCTTCAGCCCACCAAGTCCACGCTGACCAGCGATCCCCACACATTAACACTATCCTACACACATTAGGGACAATTTACATTTATACCAAGCAATTAACCTACAACCTGTACGTCTTTGGAGGTTTGCTACTAATCACTTTCCCTAATTTGCTACTAATTACTTTCACTAATCTTCACTTATCCATTTCACTGCATTTTCTGTCTTTTGCATAGTTTCTATTTCAAATATTTATCTAATCTCTCCTAAGTATCTGTAGTGGAGTAAGTTTTAGACTACATAAAATATTATTATCTTACTGGTATTCAATGCAGTTTTCCAAGACTTTATAACCATTAGCGTTTTTCTATGACAAGCGCTCTGGATGTTTCAATGTTTGCCTAGTCTGTCTGGTTTGTGTCACCAAAAGCCATAATGCAATATTAATGCAACATACATTTGTATATTTTTAATAACAAGCACAACGACGTAACTGATTGCAGAAACAAGGATCTGCAGATGCTGGTTTACAGGAAAAAAGGACCCAATGTGCTGGAGTGACTTGCTGGTCAGGCAACATCTCTGAAGAACATGGATAACAACCTTTCTTCAATATGAAACATCACCTATCCATGTTCTACAGAGATGCTGCCTAACTTGCCGAGTCATTCTAGCACTTTGTGTCAGATCTGAATTGATTGCTTTTGGGCTCAAATACTTGCATTACATATTTTCTGAAAATTGAATCTGGAGACAACAAACGAGCATATGAATGGATGAGAGAAACTTGAACCGTTCAATCATCCTGCACTTCTGCTGGGAAACATACATTTATTTGAGAATGTAGCCGTTAATATTTAACATGGCATCTTTTACTGAGGATTCACTTTATTGTCTGTGGAGGGGAGCGCACCTGGGACGCCAGGTATCGCTGTTGAGCCCTCTGGAGGTGTCGTGGGCCTATCAACGAAACACCAAGGAAGGAGGGTGCCCACCTGATGACCCCAATGAGGTCTTTTACCCCCACTCAAGAGATTAAGAAGATGCCGATTACAGTAGGGATTGTAATACCAAGTCCTATAAGCTCAACTGCCTTCTGCAATTGCAAAGTCGTTTACTGAGTTTCTGTTTTACTGGAAACATGTGCCTTGGTAAAGCAACATTAATGCACGCATGATTTTTTCATTTGATGCTCATTGCACTTCTCCTACTTTTACATCATTATTAGATTGAAAAATAGTGCACGGATGACCTGATATTATGGACCTCAAATGACCCACAGTCAAGAAGAACACTGATTAGGCCATTAGCCCACTGGAGCCTCATCCCTGAAGTCTGGAAAAAGCCATAAGATTTGTTATCACTTTCATCACTTGTGGCAATCTTGACAGTTTTTCCTGCTTGATTCTGGTGAGCATCACAAGACAATATTTTCACATTAACAGGGGATTTTAAGCATAAAGCATAAATGAACAGGATATGATGCCTCATGTCCCATGCATTAATTTCCATTGAAGTCATTGGAACCTGAAACATCTTCTGCCAGAGATCAAACATGAAATTCTGCCCCATAATGTCATACAAGAATTTAGGAGATAATTACTGCAAACATTCACCAGATGAGGGAGCCCCCTGAGAGACAAAGTGATTTAGGTCAAAAGCAGAACTTTGCTCTGCAGATGCTGGCTGACCAAATGAGTAATTTCAGCATTTCATATTTACTTTACAAAGCATTTACAATATTTTATTTTTAACTAATGTTAACGTTTTAAAAATGTTCTACATTATTGTTCCACATTATTTTACGCAGCCTCCAATGCCAAGTTTCACGTGAGTAATGGGATCTCACTCACTATATGCTCAGAAATAGACAATAGACAATAGACAATAGACACTAGACAATAGGTGCAGGAATAGGCCATTCAGCCCTTCGAGCCAGCACCGCCATTCAATGCGATCATGGCTGATCACTCTCAATCAGTACCCCGTTCCTGCCTTCTCCCCATAACCCCTCACTCCGCTATCCTTAAGAGCTCTATCCAGCTCTCTCATGAAAGCATCCAACGAACTGGCCTCCACTGCCTTCTGAGGCAGAGAATTCCACACCTTCACCCGTCTCCGACTGAAAAAGTTCTTCCTCATCTCCGTTCTAAATGGCCTACCCCTTATTCTTAAACTGTGGCCCCTTGTTCTGGACTCCCCCAACATTGGGAACATGTTTCCTGCCTCTAATGTGTCCAATCCCCTAATTATCTTATATGTTTCAATAAGATCCCCCCTCATCCTTCTAAATTCCAGTGTATACAAGCCCAATTGCTCCAGCCTTTCAACATACGACAGTCCCGCCATTCCGGGAATTAACCTCGTGAACCTACGCTGCACGCCCTCAATAGCAAGAATATCCTTCCTCAAATTTGGAGACCAAAACTGCACACAGTACTCCAGGTGCGGTCTCACCAGGGCCCGGTACAACTGTAGAAGGACCTCTTTGCTCCTATACTCAACTCCTCTTGTTATGAAGGCCAACATTCCATTGGCTTTCTTCACTGCCTGCTGTACCTGCATGCTTCCTTTCAGTGACTGATGCACTAGGACACCCAGATCTCGTTGAACATCCCCTCTTCCTAACTTGACACCATTCAGATAATAATCTGTCTTTCTATTCTTACTTCCAAAGTGAATAACCTTACACTTATCTACATTAAACTGCATCTGCCATGTATCCGCCCACTCACACAACCTGTCCAAGTCACCCTGCAGCCTTATTGCATCTTCCTCACAATTCACACTACCCCCCAGCTTAGTATCATCTGCAAATTTGCTAATGGTACTTTTAATCCCTTCATCTAAGTCATTAATGTATATCGTAAATAGCTGGGGTCCCAGCACCGAACCTTGCGGTACCCCACTGGTCACTGCCTGCCATTCCGAAAGGGACCCATTTATCCCCACTCTTTGCTTTCTGTCTGTCAACCAATTTTCTATCCATGTCAGTACCCTACCCCCAATACCATGTGCTCTAATTTTGCCCATTAATCTCCTATGTGGGACCTTGTCGAAGGCTTTCTGAAAGTCGAGGTACACCACATCCACTGACTCTCCCCTGTCAATTTTCCTAGTTGCATCCTCAAAAAATTCCAGTAGATTTGTCAAGCATGATTTCCCCTTCGTAAATCCATGCTGACTCGGAATGATCCTGTTACTGCTATCCAAATGCTCAGCAATTTCATCTTTTATAATTGACTCCAGCATCTTCCCCACCACTGATGCCAGACTAACTGGTCTATAATTACCCGTTTTCTCTCTCCCTCCTTTCTTAAAAAGTGGGATAACATTTGCTATCCTCCAATCCACAGGAACTGATCCTGAATCTATAGAACATTGAAAAATGATCTCCAATGCTTCCACTATTTCTAGAGCCACCTCCTTAAGTACCCTGGGATGCAGACCATCAGGCCCTGGGGATTTATCAGCCTTCAGTCCCATCAGTCTACCCAAAACCATTTCCTGCCTAATGTGGATTTCCTTCAGTTCCTCCATCACCCTAGGTTCTCCGGCCCCTAGAACATTTGGGAGATTGTGTGTATCTTCCTCAGTGAAGACAGATCCAAAGTAACGGTTTAACTCGTCTGCCATTTCTTTGTTCCCCATAATAAATTCCCCTGCTTCTGTCTTCAAGGGACCCACATTTGCCTTGACTATTTTTTTCCTCTTCACGTACCTAAAAAAACTTTTGCTATCCTCCTTTATATTATTGGCTAGTTTACCCTCGTACCTCATCTTTTCTCCCCGTATTGTCTTTTTAGTTAACTTTTGTGGCTCTTTAAAAGAGTCCCAATCCTCTGTCTTCCCACTCTTCTTTGCTATGTTATACTTCCTCTCCTTAATTTTTATGCTGTCCTTGACTTCCCTTGTCAGCCACAGGTGTCTCTTACTCCCCTTAGAGTCTTTCCGCCTCTTTGGGATAAATTGATCCTGCAACCTCTGCATTATTCCCAGGAATACCTGCCATTGCTGTTCTACCGTCTTCCCTGCTAGGGCCTCCTTCCAGTCAATTTTGGCCAGCTCCTGCCTCATGCCTCTGTAATCCCCTTTGCTATACTGTAATACTGACACTTCCGATTTTCCCTTCTGCCTTTCCATTTGCAGAGTAAAACTTATCATGTTGTGATCACTGCCTCCTAATGGCTCTTTTACCTCTAGTCCCCTTATCAGATCAGGATCATTACACAACACTAAATCCAGAATTGCCTTCTCCCTGGTAGGCTCCAGTACAAGCTGTTCTAAGAATCCATCTCGAAGGCACTCTAAAAACTCTCTTTCCTCTCTTTATGCTGGCCTATGGGCAAGATGTTTGCTTCATTGAAAAAAAAATCCCCAATTCCGTCCTGGACTTGTTACACTAAAGGTGAATACATTTTCCAGGGGAAATGTTGGTGCTTATGTGGTCTGAGAGGATCAGAAAGAGCAATGTCAGTGTGCAGGATAGGTGGCTGGAGGTACGGCCACCAATTATGGAGAAAAGTGTTTTTTGTCCAAGAGACCAAAAGAGAAACACAAGAGTTTTCACAGAGAGAGGAAACAGAGATACCAAGGCTGAGTCCAAGATGTGAGAATGGAACTTGATGCAAGTCAAAGTATCTGTAACAGAGATTTGTTTTGAACTTATTTTTGGAGGGTGGAAGATGGCAGTTTCTCCAAGAAAACATTGGAGTGGTTAAGAAGAGGGCAACAAATGTGAGCTGAAGCAAGAAAGTAAACAAGAAATGTTACAGTGTTGGGAGCAAGCAACTCCATGGCATGGAGAGGATGCAGGTTGCAGTACTCACTTCAGCATCACACGAGTATTATAGCAGTCTAGACCATTACTACTCAGTCACTCTAAGACATTGTCATTACTCGAGAGGATATCCATGCCCACCTTGTTAATGCTGCAGTACTGTTGCATGAAGCTTGTATCATCTTCTGGCCTACACATTTAACTGAATTGATTTTCGACGTTCTATAGCCAAGATACATGTCAGTGCTCAACATAGCCCCAGCCCATCCGCTAGTCGCGGATGAATTATTTTCTTGACGGGGCAGTCTCCCCAAGGTTTGCGGAGAAACATCGCCGATTCTTTAGAGTTTTATCACGGCGACTTTACCGAGAATGTGAACAATTACTCTGACTTTCCCCAGAGACTCGTCACGCAAACACTTGTTATCCATCCCTGAACTACTCTTCTGAGAAGGAAACGTCTCCGACTTACTTTCAAAGAGATAAGTGTAAACGCTAATCTCATGTAACCAAAGCATAGTTCTCTCCCACACGCGAGGTACATGTTTCAAGACTCCCAGATAATAAACCATCACCGGCGTTGTAAAATAAAGTAGGTGATATGAGGACAAACATCGACACGAGGTGCTGTAGATGCTGGAATTTTGAGTAAAACGCAAAGTGCTGGAGTAACTCAGTGGGTCAGGTAGCATCTGTGGAGGGAATGGGAAGACAATGTTTCTGGTCGGGACCCTTCTTCTGACCCGCTGAGTTACTCCAGCACTTTGTGTTTTAATGCTGATAAATGTCTTTCAGCAGCTTCAGGAAATAAATGGCTTCCAACGTCCCCGCCAATAGCACGAAATGAGCTCCCAGTTGCGAGGTGATCCAATGGTAAAGGACATTAAGGGAGGAGATACGAAACTGCTAACCTACAGTCCCGACCAAGAACTACTTCTCTTGAGCCGTAGAAAAGGTTCCAATGGTCAGTTCACCAGTCAGCTGCAAACGTTAAGCAACCCGACTCTGAAAATTAAAAGGAGCATTATTTCAGCAACTTAACTTTGGACTCTGAAAAGTTACATTTATTTGACATTCTGCTTCTGCTGAACTTGTTTATGATCCCTCTGTAAACTAAGTATTTATTTTTGAATTTTGAACACAGTGTAACATAATACTGTGAATGACAGGTCTCTCCTCCCCCCCCCCCCCCCTGAATTTGCAAGGAGAATAGATTTCTACCGGTTCCTCCCGCACTTTAAATTTGGACAAGTAGTTGGAAACTTTCTGTCAGTCCTTTATTTTCGGTGGTGTTTTTATTTCACAGTCAAGCGGCTGCTTTCTTTCTCGTTTCATTTGCAACCCTCGGTGAAAATGGCATCCTCATTGTCTTTGCTTGTAATACATCTGTTAGTTAGTGAGGGCTGTGTGCTGATTTCACAGATCTGGCCAGATTTCCTAACCGACTTCCTCGACTGAAATCGAAAGTGATTGGAGGGGAATTGCACCGTTCCTCGTCTGGTGACACAGCAGGATCCCAGGCAAGGAAGCGGACTCAATCAGTTAATCCTCACACACAACCCGGTTCGATAATCCACTATTAACCTTTAATGACCTTGTGTACATTCTCCCTGCACACTGAACAATACTAGGAACAGCGCGTTTGTTTACTGACATTGCTAAATTGGAAAGTATGCAAGTGTGATATTAGCTTTGGACCCATTTGCAGTTTTTGTTTTCTCGGGGGCCGGGGAGCCACAGCTTATCTGTGCTTGTCAGAAATTAAACGCAACAGATATAACAGGTTAACAAGCTGCAGGGATGTTCATTTCAGAACATAGGCTTTTAAAAAAAAATTGGTAAGTAAACATAGAAAATAGGTGCAGGAGTAGGCCATTTGGCCCTTCGAGCCAGCACCGCCATTCAATATGATCAATGGCTGATCATCCAAAATCAGTACCCCGTTCCGGTTTTTTCCCATGTCCCTCGATTCCGTTAGCCCGAAGAGCTAAATCTAACTCTCTTGCAAATTGACTTTTTTCCCCCCCAGTGATCATTCTACTTTTCTGCACATTGCTCCGATCACCCAGAGAGAAATATTTAATAAGCAGACCCCAATCTGACAAATGTGCGACCAAGGCTTGTAAATCAAGAGTTTTCCCGGCCACCTCATTATGTCCAAGGCTGGCTCGCTGCCATCTCCTTTCTTAATTTGTATTGATTTTCCAAATTAAAAGACAAATGGAGTTAAAGCAGACTCGAACACGAGCTATTTTTGTACTGAATGCAAAAGTCAGGGTTTACTCTATGCATTAGGTTATATGCTCACAAGCATAAAAGTGCTGATAAACAGGATTAGCGGGCATTTTTTTCTGATCTGCAATCTTCAGCTGGCCAAGATATTTCACATGAAGACACTGGAAAATCCCTGGCTTATTGTCAATCATTCTAAACCTGTTCAGCAGAAGTGTCTTTATGGGACATTTACACTATTCCGATTCAATTTAGCTTTAAACATTTCTGCCGTCCACCTCCATGACATTTATTATATTTTCATATTATATTTCAGATACAGTGCGGAAACAGGCCTTTTCGGCCCACCAAGTCCGCACCGCCCAGTGATCCCCGCACACTAACACTACCCTACACACACTAGGGACAATTTTTACATTTACCCAGTCAATTAACCTACATACCTGTACGTCTTTGGAGTGTGGGAGGAAACCGAAGATCTCGGAGAAAACCCACGCAGGTCACGGGGAGAACGTACAAACTCCTTACAGTGCAGCACCCTTAGTCAGGATCGAACCTGAGTCTCCGGCGCTGCATTCGCTGTAAAGCAGCAACTCTACCGCTGCGCTACCGTGCCGCCCATTTATCAACCTATTGCATTTCCCATCTGCCACTGATCTACTCGAGGACACTGTGGGAAGCTAGGGAATAAGATGGAGGCGCCCTGGCTGAGATTTATGAATCATCATTAGACACTGTCGAATTCTTTGCCACAGAAGGCTGTGGAGGCCATGTCAGTCGATATTTGTAAGGCAGAGATAGATAGATTTTTGATTAGTACTGGTGTCAGAGGTTATGGGGGGAAAGAGAATGGGGTTAGGAAGGAGAGATAGATCAGCCGTGATTGAATGGTGGAGTAGACTTGATGGGCCGATTGGCCGAATTCCACTCCTATTAATTTTGACCTTATGGCCATATTTTGACCTTATGACCTTAATATTGACCTTATGACGATACACATTTGGATAAAGAGGGTTGATTAGGGATGGCCAGCATGATTTTGTGCTTGGGAGATTGTGTCTCACCAATATGAATGAGTTTTTTGAAGCAATGACCAAAAATGTTGATGAGGGCAGAGCCTTAGATATTATCTATTTGTACTTCATCTATTTGTATTGCAATGCAGGCCGCCATGGAAGATTAAATCTCAAGGGATCCAGGAAGAGCTAGCTGACTGGATGGAAAAATGGCTTCACGGAAGGAAGCTGAGGGTGATGGGGGAAGGTTGTTTTTCCACTAGAGACCTGGGATTGGTGGTGTGCCTCAGGGTTTCGGTGCTGGTCCCATTGCTGTTTGTGGTTTATATCAACAATTTGGATGAGAATGTATAAGGCATGATTAGTAAATTTCCAGATAACACTAAAATGGGTGGTATTGTAGATAGTGAAAATGGTTATCAAAAATGACAGCAGGATTTGATCAGTTAGGCAAGTTGGCTGAGGAATGTTTAATGGAGTTTAATGCAGGTAGGCACTAGGTGTCGTATTTTAGAAAATCAAATCAGGGCAGGATCTTCACAGTGAATGGCAGAGATATGTGGTGTTTTGTAGAACAGAGGGATTAAGGTCAGGCGAGAATTTTATTCCTTGGAGCGCAGGTGGATGAGGGGTGACCTTATGTTATAAATTATGTGTATAAAGTCATGGCTAATAGATAGGGTCGATGCACAGCCTTTACCCAGTGTAGGGGAATCTAGAACCAGGTGAAAGGGGAAAGGTTTAATAGGAACCTGAGGAGCAACTTTTTCACACAGAGGATGGGGGGTGCATGGAACAAGCTGAGAGATGGGATAGTATAATGACATTTAGAATAATTTGGACAGGTATGCAGATAGGATACATTTAGAGGGATATGGGCCAGATGCGGGCAGGTAGAACTAGTGTAGATGGGGTTTCTTGGACCCCATGGGCAAGTTAGGCTGAACGGGCCTGTTTCCCTGCTCTATGACTATGACTCCATCTCCTCCCACCCAATTCCATTTTTCTTCTTTCCAGGCACTTCCATTCCTTCCAATACTTTGTTTTCTTTTCCCTTGTTGTTACTCTTTGCATTTCCCCTTCTTTTATCTCTCCCACAGTCATCATTTTTCTTTCATATAACTATCTATAGTTCAATTTCTTCCTTTTGCTCCAGCCTCTTTCAATGCCCTTCACCCCCTCCACGTCCAGTTTTGATCAATCTGAAAAGGTATTTGAAATCTTTTTTTTTCCAGAGATGCTGCCTGAGCTGCTAAGTATTTCCAGCATTTTGTTTTTGTTTCAGAGTCACAGTGGTGTAGCAGTAGAGTTGGTGCCTTACAGCGCCAGAAACCCTGGTTTGATTCTGACTACAGGTGCCATCTGTGCAGACTTTGTACGTTCTCCCTGTGTTTGCGCGTGGGTTTTCTACGGGTGCTCTGGTTTCCTCACACATTTCAAAGACGTGCAGGTTTGTAGGTTAATTGGCTTCTGCAAATTGTCCCTCGTGTGCAGGATAGAACTAGTGTACGGGTGATTGCTGGTCTGCTCGGATTCGGTGGGCCAAAGAGCCTGTATCCACTCTGCATCTCTAAACTAAACTAAATTAAAGTTGTAGATTTGGAGAAAGGAAATATTTAACACCTAAAGTATGAGCTATTTGCCAGAAAGTACTGTTTAACTCATAGCTACTGTAACACTTGGAACCTCTGCACTATTATTCTGGATTTCATGGGTCTGTATAGTATAACCTCTGTCCTCTTGTCAGGCCTTAACTATTTTAAAGGCCCTTCGTCCAGCAGACCTGTTTTTGACCTTCTTGTGCACCTGGCTTTCTGGTGGGGACACACCTTCTAGGCCTGAAAATGCCATAAACATTTTGTCTTTCTCTTCTGCATTCAATAAGGAACTTGGTAGCTTGGTAGCCAATATATCTGCCCGAGATGGTTGCAAATGGAAAAGTAAATTTGTGATTGGGATGAAGAGATTTTAATCTTACATGTCATCCGTTGTTCCTTAATATGTGAAGAGGCTATTCTGCCCATCAAGCATATGCCATTTCTCTGCGCATTCCCAACAGACTCATTCCCCCACTTTAACGCCACTTCAACTTATTCCCTATCACCCAATCTGAAGAGCTGTGGCATACCAGACAAGTGGGAATTTAATGAAACAAGTGTTTTTGATGATATCTGTGCTTCCGCTGGTTGTTCATAGATGCCATAATTGAGGATGTGAGCCAGAAAAAAAAAATCCTCTCCTTTGTATGCAATGTGAAGTATAATTTCAAAGGAGCCATAAGCTCTTGGCATAAATAGAATGCCAATTTACCACTCTGTGGCTGAAAATGGAAAATTAAAATTTATGATAGGGATGCAGAGATTTAAATCTTGCATTGTTCAATGGTGAAGAGGCTATTCTGCCCATTAAGTGTATGTCAGCTCACAGAGCATTCCCAATGGTCTTATTCCACCACTACAATGCCACTACAATTTATTCTCTCTCGCGTGCCCATTAACTTCCCCCTGATTAGTTTAGTTTAGAGATACAGCGCGGAAACAGGCCCCTTAGCCCAGCGAGTCCGCACCGACCAGCGATCCCCGCACATTAATATTATCCTACACACACTAGGGACAATTTACACATACACCAAGCCAATTAACCTACAAACCTGTACGTCTTTGAATTGTGGGAGGAAACCGAAGATCTCGGAGAAAACCCACGCGGTCACGGGGCGAACTTACAAACTCCATACAGACAGCCACCATAGTTGGGATCGAACCCGGGTCTCTGGCACTGCAAATGCTGTAAGGCAGCAACTCTACTGCTGTGCCACCGTGGCCGCTCAATAATTTTTTTAGCGAACGCAGTACCCCACTACCACAAATCCTGCAGTTGTGTACCCCACATTTGGGGACATCGCAGGCATCAGCAAACCCGAAGTGCAATGGGATAGCCTCGTCCAGGGAGAACTGCCTTTTTGATCACGGTCTCTCCCCTTCTCCAGTCAACAACTGCCAGGCCATTTATAGCAGCGAATTAATCTACCAGTATATCTCTGGTATATGGGAGGAAACCAGAGCACCCAGAGGAAACTCACCCCCATCATGGTGAGAAGCTGCAAAATTCAAACTGATAGCACTCGATCAAGATTAAGGTGTCACCGTACCACCCAAATTGCACGTTATTTTGTCTATGTTTATATTAATGTTATTATGTTTATGTTAACTAAGATGACAATAGATAATTGATAGCTTTTGTGATAATTATTTTCCTTTGCCTTCTGAGTTTACTCTATTTGGATCAATAAACTGTATTGTAACTTTTTGATTACTACTCATGAAGGCAAAATAAAGACGAGTTCCAAAGCAAACCATTGTAATAATCTGTCAGGAGTGACTCAGGAAATAAAATCATATGCTTACTACAGAGACCTTCAAATGGTTTTTAAGATTCTATTCATAGGAACACAAATAGTGACCTGGATTCATAATCAAATTTACTATTGTGAGTCCAGCAATTCAAGAAAAGCAATTGCCAGCAGTGCCAAATCTAATTTTTCAATCTCCTTTTGTTATAATCCTATTTATGCGAAGAGACTTTACCCAAGGGATTAATTGTGGAAAACTTCAATATATATCAGGAACTTGCAATATATCATTCATTAAGGACAACCTTAGAAACTTTCCTCTTACTTGCAGATACTTAATATGTGCCATGCTTCGTGCAATCCAGTCCCTAAAGAATTATTCCTTTCTGTGCTGGGAAGAGATGGGGAGTCAACACTCAAAAGGTTTAGAAGTTTAAAGTTTATTATTCTGAGTTTCGAGACACACCATGGATACAGCCACTTCGGCCCACCAAGTCACACTGACCATCGATCACCCATACATTAGTTCCATCCTATGCACTAGGGGCAATTTACAGGAGCCAAATAACCTCCAAACCTGCATGTCTTTGAGATGCGGGAGGAAACATGAGCATTTGGAAAATGCATGTAGTCACAAGGAGAATGTGCAAACTCTGCACAAACAGCACCCATAGTCAGGATCGAACCCAGTTCTCTGGCGCTCTGAGAAGCCAACTCTGCTGTTGCGCCACTGTGACGCCCTTACTTGGGAGGAGTAAAATTACTTCAGATACTCCAGTGGTCTGCACATATTTTAAAAGTATATTTTATGACTAAGGTGGCAAAAGAGACAGGGAGACAGGAAAACTCTGTTCCAAGAGGTAAAGGTAGGTTATTACCACATATTGGCTCTCCAAAAAACCTATCACAGATCCAGTTACAGTCAGCATTTTTTTGGAAACTTAGAAACATAGAAAATAGGTGCAGGAATAGGTCATTCGGGCCTTCGAGCCAGCACCATCATTCAATATGGCTTCATGTGGACATCCCGGAGTCTAGTGCGAGTGTGGACGGCTTTCTGACTGTTCGGGTGGACAGGGACTGCAGATAGAGTGATAGCGGTCGGTACAACTCTGGTCAAGTCACAGTGAAGGAGCGTGTGTGTGTGTCCTGGACATTGAACTGTTGGCTGTGGTTCTCCGCTTATGCGGTGTGCCCTGGGGATTCTCACACACCGTTGAGGTCGCTGATTAAGTCTATGTTTAATTTTTTATATGGTTATGTATCTTGTTGCTTTTTTGTATGACTGTTGGCAAATCAAATTCCTGGTATGATGACATACTTGACTAATAAATTAATTACAATATGATCATGGCTGATCATCCAAAATCAGTACCCCGTTCCTGCTTTCTCCCCATGTCATAAGGTTATATGGTCATAAGGAATAGGAGCAGAATTAGGCCATTCAGCCCATCAAGCCTCCTCTGCCACTCAATCATGGCTGATCTATCTCTCCCTCCTAACCCCATTCTCCTGCCTTCTCCCCATAACCTCTGACACCGGTAAGCAACAACGAACACAACATGCCTTCTTACCGCGTCACTAACTAATAAGACAACCCAATACGCTTAATAGGAGCATACTCAGATGTACACCAACACAGTCCTGAAAAGTACAGAGAGGTTATTCAGCTACAAATGTTTACAGCAGACAGCTACAAACTCAACAACTTTGCCAACCAAACAGAATGACAATTGAACCCCCATAGCCAACTATTTCCAAATGGATTTATTCACAAAATGCTGGAGTAACTCAGCAGGTCAGGCAGCATCTCGGGAGAGAAGGAATGGGTGACGTTTCGGGTCGAGACCCTTCTTCAGACTGATGTCAGGGGGGCGGGACAAAGGAAGGATATAGGTGGAGACAGGAAGATAGAGGGAGATCTGGGAAGGAGATGGGGAAGGGAGGGTCAGAGGAGCTATCTAAAGTTTGAGAAGTCGACATTCATACCACCGGGCTGCAAACTGCCCAGGCGAAATATGAGGTGCTGCTCCTCCAATTTCCGGCAGGCCTCACTATGGCACTGGAGGAGGCCCATGACAGAAAGGTCAGACTGGGAATGGGAGGGGGAGTTAAAGTGCTCGGCCACCGGGAGATCAGTTTTGTTAATGCGGACCGAGCGCAGGTGTTCAGCGAAGCGATCACTGAGCCTGCGCTTGGTTTCGCCGATGTAGATAAGTTGACATCTAGAGCAGCGGATGCAATAGATGAGGTTGGAGGAGGTGCAGGTGAACCTTTGTCTCACCTGGAAAGATTGTTTGGGTCCTTGGATGGAGTTGAGGGGGGAGGTAAAGGGACAGGTGTTGCATCTCGTGCGGTTGCAGGAGAAAGTGCCCGGGGTTGGGGTGGTTTGGGTAGGAAGGGACGAGTGGACCAGTGAGACCCGCCGGAAATTGGAGGAGCAGCACCTCATATTTCGCCTGGGCAGTTTGCAGCCCGGTGGTATGAACGTTGACTTCTCCAACTTTAGATAGCTCCTCTGTCCCTCCAGCAGAGTGGCACAGCCAGTGGGGTTGCTCCCTCAGATCTCCAGCAACCCGCATCAAATCCTGATCTCCAGTGCTGACTGTGTGTTGTTTGCATATTCTCCCTATGGAAGTTAGGACATGGGGAAGTACAAAGAGATCTGGATGTCCTTGTTCATCAGTCACTTAAAGTTAGCATGCAGGTACAGCAGGCAGTGAAGAAAGCTAATGGCATGTTGGCCTTTATGACAAGAGGAGTTGAGTACAGGAGCAAAGAAGTCCTTCTACAGTTGTACAGAGCCTTAGTGAGACCGCACCTGGAGTACTGTGTCCAGGGACATTCTTGCTATTGAGGAAGTGCAGCGAAGGTTCACTAGGTTAATTCCTGGAATGGCAGGACTGTCGTATGTTGAAAGACTGGAGCAACTAGGCTTGTATACACTGGAATTTAGAAGGATGAGAGGGGATCTTATTGAAACATATAAGATTATTAAGGGACTGGACACATTAGAGGCAGGAAACATGTTCCCAATGTTGGGAGAGTCCAGAACCGAGAGCCACAGTTTAAGAATAAGGGGTAGGCCATTTTGAACGGAGGTGAGGAAAAGCTTTTTCAGTCAGAGTTGTAAATCTGGGGAATTCTCTGCCTCAGAAGGCAGTGGAGGCCAATTCTCCGGATGCTTTCAAGAGAGAGCTAGATAGAGCTCTTAATGATAGCAGAGTCAGGGGGTATGGGGAGAAGGCAGGAACGGGGTACTGATTGTGAATGATCAGCCATGATCACATTGAACGGCGGTGCTAGCTTGAAGGGCCGAATGGCCTACTCCTGCACCTATGGTCTATTATCTATTGTCTATTGTCTATTATGACTGTGACTTTCCTTCACATGCTCCAATTTCCCCCTAACACACTGGCTGGTGGGATAATTAACTACTGTAGATTGCCCCTTGCTGATAGTTGAGAGGTAGAGAATGGGATGAAGATGCCAATGGGAATAAAATGAGAATAAAATAGGTTATGATTGAATTTGGGTGGCACAGTGGTGCAGCAGTAAAGTCACTGACTTACATTAGCAGAGACCCAGGTTCGATCCTGACTATGGGTGCTGTATGTGAGCAGTTTGTACATTCTCCCTGTGACCGTGTGGGTTTTGTCTGGGTTTCTCTGCTCTGATTTCCTCCCACACTATAAAGACGTACAGGTTTGTAGGTTAATTGGCTTCTGTATTTCTTGATTAATACAGGTGTTAAAATTTATGGGGAGAAGGTAGGAGAATGGGGTTAGGAGGGAGAGATAGATCAGCCATGATTGAATGGCGGAATAGACTTGATGGGATGAATGGCCTAATTCTAGTCCTATACCTTATGCCCTTATGACCTTATGACCTGTAAATTGTAAATTGACCCCAAAGTGCAGAATAGTGCTGAGTATGGGGGTGATCGCTGTTTGGTGTGGACTTGGTGGGCCAGTCTTTCATACTGTATCTCTAAAATGTAGTCTAAAGAATTAACGAAAGAATGGCTGGTTAATGACTGGCACAGGCTAGGTGGGCCGAAGGGCCTCTTTCTATGCTCCATCTTTCTATAACTGTTGATTGTTTCTGAGGTGAAAATAAAATGGAAAAATCAAGGTACAAATCGTTGTATTAATTTGAGGTAACTTAAAGCATAATAACCAAGCCAACACTTCTTTGTGAAGATGGGCCAAGGTGGTTGAGCCAGCTGCTGCCTGTTCTGTGTGGGCACTGTGTTACTGGCACATCGTGCAGCTGCTCTGATTATAGTATAATCTGATCACTTCAAGTTAATCATTTTCAGGATTGTAACGAGCCAAGTGTACATGGGGTGCACATATTCTCTTCTCCTATGCATTTCCAATCCTGAGACGTCAGGATCTGCCAGTCTGCGTCACTTAAGCCTGATGCACAACTGAGCAATCAACAGTATGCACCACATGTCTGGTTCCACAGACTTCTTTTTCATATTCTGCCAAATTTTACAATATGTTCCAAAATTGTTCATTTTCCATCTGAACCTGTGCTCTGATGTTTCACTGAAAACAGTATTCCCAGCAACGGCTGGCAAGTTCAGTGAATTGAATTGAATTGAATTGAATACATTTTATTAGCCAAGTATGTGAACATACCAGGAATTTGCCTTGGTGCTTTGCTCGCAAGGATAACAACATGATATACAGCAGACAATTTAAAATAAAACATTCTAATTTAAACATGTGAAGAATAACATAAAATATCAGAGCAAAAGGAGGCTACAGACTTTTGGCTGTTGAGTAGAGCTACTGCTCATGGAAAAAAGCTGTTTTTATGTCTGGCTGTGGCGGCTTTGACAATCCGGGATCACCTCCCAGAGGGAAGTACTTCAGAGTTTGTGGCCAGGGTGAGAGGGGTCAGGGATGATCTTACCCGCACGCTTCCTGGCCCTTGCAGTGTACAGTTCGTCAGTGGTGTGTCCAGGACACAAGCAACACCACCAACAATTCACGTGAACATTCCACCATCAAACCACATGAAAAATAATTATTTGGCATGAATTTGTTGTCATGTTCACAAGGATTCATTGTAGAACTTCGCAATCTGAGGAAAGTTTAGCAAGGAACGAGCAGGGAAATGAAAGACAGTCCAGTAAATGTATTCCTGTCATTGATATATAAGAAAATAACTGCAGATGCTGGTACAAATCGATTTATTCACAAAATGCTGGAGTAACTCAGCAGGTCAGGCAGCATCTCGGGAGAGAAGGAATGGGTGACGTTTCGGGTCGAGACTGAAGAAGGATCTCGACCCGAAACGTCACCCATTCCTTCTCTCCCGAGATGCTGCCTGACCTGCTGAGTTACTCCAGCATTTTGTGAATAATTCCTGTCATTGGTGATGGAGTGATCCTATAGCAGTCAAGCTGTAAAGCCCCAATCTGCAGATGAAGTACATTGATTTTTTTTTAGAGAGGAAAAGTGGCAATTGAATTGAATCTCTTTCATCTTCATTTGCAGTTATCCCACTGAGATTTAACTGATCAAGGTAGAATGAAATTCTGTTTTTGCCTCACCTTTTCTCCTATGTGAACAACATGAGTAATATTTGGACAATTCAACTTAATATTAGTCCCCCCTGTCCAATCTGTCTGAAGTCTTCACTCCTTCTCTGATACCCTTTTGACACACAGTAATTGAGTCATACAGCACAGAAACAGGCCCTTCGGCCCAAGTCGTTCATGCTGACCAAGATGCATCATCTAAGCAAGTCCCATTTGCACACATTTGTTCCATATCTCTCTAAAACCTTTCCTATCCATGTACCTGTCCATGTGTCTTTTAAATGTAGCTATTGTATCTGCCTCAATCAACTCCTCCAATTACCGCCCTCTGAGTGAAAAAGTAGCCCCTCTGTTTCCTATTAAATCTTTTCACTCTCACCTTAAACCAATGTCCTCTGGTTCTTGATTCACCTACTCTGGGTAAAAGACACTATGGATTTACTCTATCTATTCCCCTTATGATCTTGTACACCTCTATAAGATCACCCCTCAACCTCCTGCACTCCAAGGAATAAAGTCCTAGCCTGCTCAACCTCTCCCTATAGCTCAGACACTCCACTCCTCATAACATCCTTGCAAATCGTCTCTTCACTCTTTTCAGCTTCATGACATTCTTCCTACAGCAAGGTGACCAAAACAGAACACAATATTCTAAATGCGGCCTCACCAACATAAATTTCTAACTTCTATACTCAGTACCGTGATTGATGAAGGCCAATGTACCAAAACTCTTCTTTACCACCCTTTCTCGCTGCAATGCCATTTTCAAGGAAATGTGCCCCTGTACTCCTAGATCCTTCTGCTCTACAGAGCCTTACCTGCCCTGTCTCCTTTTACACCTCTAGCATTTGTCACTTACTCCAGCCATCTGCCCTTCATACTCCCCACACCTGTTTCCACCTATCACAATGGCCAGTGACATTTATATGGAATTCATTGCCACAAATGGCTGTGGTGGCCAAGCCAATGGATATTTTAAAGGCAAAGATAGATAGATTCTTGATTAGTATGGGTGTCAGGGGTTATGGGGAGAAGGCAGGTGAATGCGGTTAGGAGGGAGAGATAGATCAGCCATGATTAAATAGTGGAGTAGACTTGATGAGTCGCATGGCCTAATTCTGCTCCTATTCCTTATGAACTTATGAACATTTTATGTTTACAGTAAATAGATGACAAGTTGATTATATAGTATTATTCAGAATTGAGAGGTGTGATTTCCTCTGTATTTAATTTGAAAAACAACATAGCCATAAATTGGTAGGGTGCTTTTCCCATTTCTTGAAAGGACATGGCATGTTGGCCTTCATAACAAGAGGAATTGAGTACAGGAGCAAAGAGGTCCTTCTGCAGTTGTAAAGGGCCCCGGTGAGACCACTCCTGGAGTACTGTGTGCAGTTTTGGTCTCCAAATTTGAGGAAGGGCATTCTTGCTATTGAGGGAGTGCAGCATTGGTTCACAAGGTTAATTCCTGGGATGGCAGGACTGTCATATGTTGAGAGAATGGAGTGACTGGGCTTGTACACACTGGAATTTAGAAAGATAAGAGGGGATCTTATTGAAACAAATAAGATTATTAAGGGATTGGACACACTAGAGGCAGGAAACGTGTTCCCAGTTTTGGGGGACTCCAGAACAAGGGGCCACAGTTTAAGAATAAGGGGTAGGCCACACATGTGGCAGCGCCTAACGGCAGCGGCTGACTAGCAGTCTGTCCGTCTTTTTTTTGTTGAGTGTCGGTGTTGGGATGATTTTTATATATATTTTTTTGGTTGTGTATGTGTGGGAGGGGGTGGTGGTGTGTGGGGGGTGGGGGTGGGTGTGGGTGGGTGGGTGTGGGGAACTTTTCTCTTCCTCACGGCGCGGGGTGCGGCTCGGCTGCGGGGCCTAACATCCCCCGGTGCGGCTCGGCCGCTGGACTTTACATCCCAGTGCGGCTCGGCCGCTGGACTTAACAGTGCCCGGTGCAGCTCGGCTGCGGGGCTTAACACCGCCCGGTGCAAGTCGGCTGCGGGACTTTACATCGCCCGGTGCAGCTCGGCTGCGGGGCTTAACACCGCCCGGTGCAGCTCGGCTGCGGGGCTTAACACCGCCCGGTGCAGCTCGGCTGCGGGGCTTAACACCGCCCGGTGCAACTCGGCTGTGGGGCTTAACACCGCCCGGTGCAACTCGGCTGCGGGGCTTAACACCGCCCGGTGCGGCTCGGCTGCGGGACTTTTCACCGCTGGTGCGGCTCGGCTGCGGGACTTAGCTGCGCAAGGCTTGGTCGCGGGCCTTTCATCGCCCGGTTCGGCCGCGAGACGTTTCAGCGCCCGGTGCGGGGACTGTGCGGGTCGGTCGGGGACGAGCTGTCTGTCCGTGGGCGTGGGGAAGAGAGGGGAAGTTTTGTTGCCTCCATCACAGTGAGGGGGTGTTTGGAGTCACTGTGATGGACGTTTGTGTTGGGGTTATGTGTCTTGTGTTCTTTTTTTTTTCTATGACTGCTATGTAGTTTCGTTCGTTACTTCGGTACCGAACGACAAATAAAGCTCTGTTATACCTGTTATACCTGTTATTTAGAACGGAGATGAGGAAACACTTTTTCACCCAGAGAGAGTTGTGAATCTGTGGAATTCTCTGCCTCCAAAGGCAGTGGAGGCTGATTCTCTGGAGGCTTTCAAGAGAGAGTTAGATAGAGTTAGACAATAGACAATAGACAATAGACAATAGGTGCAGGAGTAGGCCATTCAGCCCTTCGAGCCAGCACCGCCATTCAATGCGATCTTGGCTGATCACTCTCAATCAGTACCCCGTTCCTGCCTTCTCCCCATACCCCCTCACTCCGCTATCCTTAAGAGCTCTATCCAGCTCTCTCTTGAAAGCATCCAACGAACTGGCCTCCACTGCCTTCTGAGGCAGAGAATTCCACACCTTCACCACTCTCTGACTGAAAAAGTTCTTCCTCATCTCCGTTCTAAATGGCCTACCCCTTATTCTTAAACTGTGGCCCCTTGTTCTGGACTCCCCCAACATTGGGAACATGTTTCCTGCCTCTAATGTGTCCAATCCCCTAATTATCTTATATGTTTCAATAAGATCCCCCCTCATCCTTCTAAATTCCAGTGTATACAAGCCCAATCGCTCCAGCCTTTCAACATACGACAGTCCCGCCATTCCGGGAATTAACCTAGTGAACCTACGCTGCACGCCCTCCATAGCAAGAATATCCTTCCTCAAATTTGGAGACCAAAACTGCACACAGTATTCCAGGTGCGGTCTCACCAGGGCCCGGTACAACTGTAGAAGGACCTCTTTGCTCCTATACTCAACTCCTCTTGTTATGAAGGCCAACATTCCATTGGCTTTCTTCATTGCCTGCTGTACCTGCATGCTTCCTTTCATTGACTGATGCACTAGGACACCCAGATCTCGTTGAACTCCCCCTCCTCCTAACTTGACACCATTCAGATAATAATCTGCCTTTCTATTCTTACTTCCAAAGTGAATAACCTCACACTTATCTACATTAAACTGCATCTGCCATGTATCTGCCCACTCACACAACCTGTCCAAGTCACCCTGCATCCTTATTGCATCTTCCTCACAATTCACACTACCCCCCAGCTTAGTATCATCTGCAAATTTGCTAATGGTACTTTTAATCCCTTCGTCTAAGTCATTAATGTTCTTGAAGATAGCAGAGTTAAGGAATATGTATAGAAGGCAGAACGGGGTACTGATTGTGGATGATCAGCCATGATCTCAGTGAATGGCGGTGCTGGCTCAAAGGGCCAAATGGCCTACTCCTGCACCTATTGTCTATTGTCTATTGACAGAGATATTTGGAAGTTTTTGTGGAGTCGATGATTAATCCAATGGATCATATATTAATTACACTTCATTCTCTAAGAAGTGAAGCTGTGATATTTGAGTGATTGTGGCCAGTGGAATCCCCAATAAATTATTTCATACTCTCATTGGAGACTGATGCAACCTCTGGAGAAAGGGAACATCATATTTTTTCAATATATTTTTTCGCTTTTGTAATGGAGGCAGAATGTAGTCAACACCACTGCAGTGGTTTCCCCTCTTTTGCAAGATATCATATTTACAAGCCAATGAAGACAAGCAGATGAAGAGTAACACGAAAAGCCAACCTGACAACAATTCATGTGAAAATATTTCCTTGGTTCTTATCGAAGAACACTATTGGCTTCTTCCTCGATAATGGGTGGAATCCGCTTGACATGTTTCTGGCATTCCACAAAAATGTAAAGAGAAGTTGTCATCCGATCATCAAATCCACACTCTCTTCCATTTCCAAATGTCCAGTGTACATGCCAATATTTGATTTTCCTCTTTTCTGCAGTATTCAGCATCCAGTTCTTCTGCTATCCTCCTTACTACTCAGCTGTTTGTATATGGAGCACCACTTCTCTCTACAATGGTACTCCCATGCATCAGTGGTGCCATTGCATTTTGTCACGCTGCCTCATGGGTCTCCTGCCGGAAGGACAGATGAACTTTAAAATCTAAGGAGCATCCATATTTCAGAACTGATATCCCCTGAGAATACACCTAAGAAATGTTAGTCTGGTGACCCTATTATAGAAAGGATGTAATTAAATTTGAAAGTGTGCAAAAACAAATAATGAGGATGTTACCGATTATGGATGGTTTGAGTTAGAAGGGAAGACTGATGGGTTGGGCCTACTTTCCTAGGAACCTGGGCGACCCTTATAGAGGTATATCACAACATGAGGGTCATGGATAAAGATGAATAGCAATGTTCATAGGCATTCTTACAGAGGTATATATCAGAAAAGTTTAAGATAGGTAGCCAAATTAGTGGCTTAGGTCTGTTTTACCTTTGTGTGTACTTGGGAAAGGATTAGAGCTCTTGCAATGTGTTTGTACCATGGTCCAGAACTTTAGTTTCGTTTAGAGATACAGCGTGGAAACAGGCTGTTCAGCCCATCGAGTCCGCACCGACCAGCGCTCCCCGCAACACTAACACTCTCCTACATTAGGGATCATTTTTTTTCATATACATCAAATCAATTAACCGACAAGCCTGTACACCATTGGAGTGTGGGAGGAAACCGAAGATCTCGGAGAAAACCCATGCAGTCATGGGGAGAACAAGCAAACTCCATATGGACAAGCACCCTTAGCCAGGATCAAAGCCGGTCTCTGGGGCTGTGAGTGCTGTAAGGCAGCAACTCTACCGCTGCACCACTGTGCTGACTTTGTTACCACAGACATTTTTTCTTGCTCTGGGCTATAATCAGAGAAGATGCATCCATGGCTTTTTAACTGATGGTTTCAACTTTCTGATGCCAAACTGGAACAAATTATGACTTAATGGGAGGCTGGATATCAGACAGCCAACCTGACAGCTAATGTTCAGTGGAGTGATGGAGTGAGGTGGGATGAGATGGGGAGAAACCAGTGATTATTGCACTGTAAGAGAGCATGCTAACACCCATTGCTGTGTAGACTGTACTTGATCTGTTGTTACTACAGACATGTTTTATTGCTCTGGGGTATAATCAGAAAAGGTGCATCCCTGGTTTTAAAACTGACTTTATAATCTATAATTTATTGGTGTTGTTCCATCAAATACGCCTGTAAAGCTGCAGAAAATAAGAAAATATTATTCCAGTTCATATAGGTTCATATGGTGTGGAAACAGGCCCACCGACCCAACTTGTCCTTGCCAGCCAACACCTGCACTAGTCTCACCTGCATGTGTTTGACCCATCCATCTATCAATCAATCTATCTATCTATCTATCTATCTATCTATCTATCTATCTATCTATCTATCTATCTATCTATCTATCTATCTATCTATCTATCTATCTATCTATCTATCTATCTATCTATCTATCTATCTATCTATCTATCTATCTATCTATCTATCTATCTATCTATCTATCTATCTATCTATCTATCTATCTATCTATCTATCTATCTATCTATCTTATACTACTAAAACTCAGATCTTGTGAATAAATATATATATTTCTTTGTTTGTTTGTTTCAGTGATTTCGGCTGATTTCGGCAAAACGGTGAACCGTAGCGCCACAATTTTTGCACCGCTTTAATCACCACGCTGAACGTTGGTCGAAAATGATATTTTCATTTAATTTGGTCGTATATTTTTTAAGTTACAGAGGTTTTAAAGTTAAAACATTTTATTTCTAACCGATTTATTCAAGGTCTTCAGCGTGTGACGTCACAATGCCCCCCTCCAACTGATTTATTGAAGGTTTTCAGCGTGGCGCTGCTGTGCGTCTGTGCGTATGACGTCAGCACGCAACGCGCGGCCTCTCCTC